>NC_137115.1:40020525-40391024 GCF_949357685.1 Gobio gobio | reverse complement strand
CTCATAAAGACTAATAATGCAATAATGCAATTTTCACTGAAGTCGATATCACAATCATAATAGACCCTTTCTCAATACCAAATATGGTTATTAATATAAAATAAAATGTATTGGGAAAAAAACTATTTAAAATAAACAATATTAGCCATTATAAATGTATAAGAAGTTTGTACAATAGGAAATAAACAAACCATCTGTTCAGTCAAAAGTACAAAACCAGCGCTAGTTACAGCGTACAGGATTTCAGTTAAATACAAATATCAAGTTATGAAACTTAGTTTGGCCTTTGGTCAAATTGAATTGCTTTGGAACAAGTAATAAATTAATAAGATTGCACAAAATGAATTATACCCATTTAAACACTATCTACATAAGAGCCAGTGACAAATTCCCGAAGGATTGGCCTGTTCAAGCTGTTCTCGGCGGGTACACGAGTAGAATTTGTTAAATTATGGTGGCTTTGCTAGATATTATACAACTTATATATAGACATATCATCTTTTCATGCCCTGTAAGAAATGTATTTTATTTCTCATTTGATCTTATTTGCCATTTAATGACCTTCGTGACCAGAAGTTCTTTAGTGTTAGACTGTTAGACATGGATGTGTGTGTGTCCAGCAATCATAGATCATAGATCATAGATTGCTGTTCCTTTTGTGTACTTTCATTTTTGTACAATGAAAATCTAGACAGAAGGAAATAAAAGTTTCCATTGAGCTTGGTCATTCCGGCTGGTTGTATCTCCCTATATGCTTATTTGCATGTGGCGTGAACATGCAAAGCAGAAGTAGCACACAACATGCAAAAGAACTGAGCTCTGCCCTTCTCTCTCAACAGGAAAGAACTGATCAGACCAATGGGAGTGAGGAAGGATGGCACACTAGCGCCCCTAGGACAAGCTATCCATGAGTGCAGCCCACCGCCCAGCAGTGACTCGGACTCAGACTAGCAGGAGAAACTGGATTTCACCGAAACCCTTCAGGCACCGCTGCTGACGGCTAGCCGCCAGTCTTACAAACTGTCGCTTGCACAAGGGGATACTTCAATTACTTTTGTTGCACGAGGGGCATGTCTTTCTAATTGGGACATATATGAAGTACGTATTGAGCAGAGAGAGAAGAAACACGTTTAAATAGATGTCCAGTTGTGATCAGACATCAAATGTGATCAGTGACTGTATCAGATGGAACTGTTAAGTAGGGAGTTACACAACTTATTCACGTGTCTTTGATGCTCTTTGTGAACAAGTAAATGCACTTGGTCTTCAATAACGGAAGTATAAAGGCTTCATGACACTTACTCTTACAAATCAATGTTTAAAAGCTGTATTTATTATTACGGTCCGTGGCTATTGCTAGCTCACAGATTGAAGAAACCGGTTTTATGACGTTTCAAAATACTTGAATGGCTTTTGAAATGTTATATTCCAAAACAAGCCATGAGATTGTTTTAAGAAATTATTTGTCTTACAAAATGTGCATTGAATTTTTTTTTTTTTGTCTCTACCACTTAAGCCTTGAGTTTCAAACAATTATCTGTCTTTTCTAATGTTATATATTTTAGCTACACTGTTTTCTATATACTTTCTATGTGTTTTGTTTTCCTTTTAATGTTGGTGTAATCTTTTTTCCTTATTTTCTAATGTTCGGTTTTATACACAAGACAAAGCATGTAATTATATTCAGATTTTCTAAATGCTCATCTTCTATAACCACTATAATAAAAGTAAGAGTTAAGGAGCTTTGTAAAACTTGGTAATTTTCCCTCAACTTTTTGAATTTAGCATGTTTTTCATTTCAGACAATCATATACAATAAAACAAAAACCTACTAATCTAATTCACTTGTTGCATGCATAAACTTTTCTAATTGTTTTCGTAACAGTCCTTGAATAAAAAAAATTTAAAATCCAGACAAAGAAAAAAGTTAGATCAGTTAAAACACTAACCCTAGATCTAATTCTGCAAGATATCATTAAAAAGTCAAACAAATCAATTGATATCTTAGATTTTGAATACACCTGTTGCTTTGCAAGATCCTTTGGATCCAAATTCCAGTGTTGGATATCTTTGTTACACTCAGATGTACATGTACAAAAAGATCAGAAGGTGAAGAGACGAGATGAATATTTTTATTAAATACTGTAAGATGCAATGTCTATTAACAGTAATAAAAGTACAAAAGTACAGAACAGAAAACAAGCATTTTAATATTCAAAGTACAAATGGTAAGAACGGTATGTTTAAAGAATGCAAGCTCAAACTATTAACAGTCATTCAACTGGAGAGGTACATGGTTCCATTTCCAAGACGAAAAAAAAACGTTGCGTGAATCAAACACTGACAAAGGCAGCTGGTTAACAGGCTTTAACCAAACTGCACACATGAATAAAAATAAAAAAAAGTGATGTATTGAAATATTTAAATGGGCATTGTGGCTTTTTGTCCACATTTCCAAAACATGCCAAACTCCTATCCAAATCCCTGAGGGACATGAACAGATACGATCTCAACAGTGTGGTAATTACCAGTGACTTCACTGATCCTGTGCAAAATGAAATTGCGCTCATAGCCGTTCTCATACGCAGAACCTCACACACGCGCACACACACACAGCAGCAGCAGGATATTGGGGTTCTTTGTTACCGACCAAAGACGTTTATTAGAGTTTTGGGGGGTTGGAGCTCCCGCTTGGAGGCTGCAGTGCCTGTGAAAACACACAGTGGGGGCACTGCACACTTGGGAGGTCACGCATCCCATGCTAATTTAGCGCTGTTCGCTCACTGGGGCCAAACCAGGACTCGCAGACTAAAATAACCTACAACTAGCAAACATGAATATAGGAGACACACATTTACATATACACAAACATACATATATACACACACATTAACCCCTTTCTGCACCAAAACATACTGCCAACTATTCCAAACGGATTAAAATCTCAAATACAGTTTGTAGAAAGCTAACAAAACCTTGACAATATGGCTTGCCCAGAGATAATTAGCCATACTAAATTAATAACAAACAAAAGTAAGTGCCATGTCTGTAGTTTTTCCCCCCTGCAGTAACAGGGCCTGATAAAAACATAAAATTATAGCCATTTAAGTTCTCTGCGTATACATTACAGTCTTTTCGTAGAGTACAAGAGCCAGATTTTTCAAGATATTCTGATGTGAATTTTCAGTCAAAATAAGCAGCAGACACTGATTTTAGCTGGGTTTGAAATAATGAGTCCAAACCCACCAGAAGCGGCCAAGTTTCACTGCCTGAACAAATGCGGCTGGTGTTCATCTGGTCAGAATAAGACACCACTACAAATACAGTAAAACTGGCTGTTAAATACTGGTAAGAACGCCGACGTAAAACATTCAGATGCACTGAATTATATAAACATCAATATGGGTCTTGAACCCTTGCCAGGTCTCCATTTCACACCCAAGGATATTTTAAGCATACAGAGCATCTCTGTGGATGATATTAATGCATGCTGTCGGTCTCCGAGGAGTCACTGTTCTCACCACTGCTACTGCTGGGGTCAGTGTAAGAACAAACACCATTTTCATGGCTGTTCATCAGGTCTTGGATCTCGGTATGCCACCCCAGGATCTCTGCGAGTTTTCGGACCGAGTCGGCGAGATCTCCCAGCTCCATATAGTCGCCCCTCCTCAGGGGCCTCCGTTCAAAGGGCCCGACCGGATCGCGGTTTAGCAGCAGACGAGGCACTGTGGACTTTACGGTGTTAATCAGGCTGGCGAAGGGCTCGATCTGTCAAAGCAGATTAAATGGAATCATTTTTGATTTTATAATATATACACACAAAGAAATTATTCAATAAGAATGCATTCATTTATAAAGCAAAAGTAAAGACTTTTACATTGTTACAATATACTTTTGAACTTTCTATTCAAAGAATCCTTTAAAACAAAACGCTTCACAGTTACCACAAAAATATTACGCAGCATGACCGTTTTTAAAATGGATAAGAAATGTTTCTTGAGCAGCAAATCAGCATATTACAATGATTTCTGAAGGATCATGTGACACTGAAGACTGGAGTAATGATGCTGAAAATTCAGATTTGCATCACAGGAATAAAATCACATTTTAAAATATAGCGAATCAAAAGTCATCTTCATTTGTTAAAGTATTTCTAAATACTACAGTTGATTTAAAAAAAAAAAAAATGCAGCCTTGCTAATGACCACAAAAAACTGGCAAGTTATTATTATTAAAATATTTGTTCTTAATTGTCATGCGATACATTTTTAAACAGTACAAACATTCCATTAATCCCATTAAAACATTTTTTTTTTAATTAATTAAAATGACAAAAACACTGCTAAATTAAATTAAAATTAATTAAATGAATTAGCAAAACAGTGCAATAATGGAGTGACATCACACTGCAAAAAAACAGTCAAATACACTTACATGCTAAATAGATTTATATGCATTTTATTATTAATATTATTAACAATAAACATTTTAAACCCACCTTTAAAGAAGTGCCCATGATCATGAGGAGGTCAGCTTTTGGGAAATCTTTGGCATGTTGAAAGTACTTTTCTGGCAGATCCTCTCCAAAGAATACAACATTAGGTTTGACTGCCCCGGCGCAAAAAGTACAGATGGGCACGTTGCCATTTATTATAGCTTGCTGAAAAAAAGAAATGGAGGATTATGTCGCATGCTAAAATGGGGTGCATTCTAGGAGTGATCAAAATTAGAAAATGGATTACCTTGGCTTCCTCTGCAGGATATGGCGTATAGCAGAGGTGACAGGCAGCAGTGGCAAAACTCCCATGAGCCTCCACCAGTTTATCATCTGGGATACCGCACACTACAGACAGGGTTTAGAATAGAACACTGCAATAAGACTTAATAATGATGTTTAAAGGGACAGTTCACCAAAAAAAATTTAAATCCTGTCATTTACTCACCTTCAAGTTGTTCCAAACCTGTATGAATTTCTTTCTTGTGCTGAACGCAAAAGTTGTTCAACTCAACTGTTTGATTACATTCTTTTAAATATATTTGTGTGTTCAGCGGAAAAAATAAATTCAAACAGGTTTGGAACAACTTGAGGCTAAGTAAATGACTGATGTATTATTTGAGTGAATGGTCCCTTTTTATTTTAGTTTGACTTTTTTTAATCTTACGCTTTTCAAGTCCATCGATGTTCTGAGTGTACATGCGGAGCAACAGGCCCTTCTGATGCAGCATACGGATGAAATAGTGAACGTAGTTTGGACGGTGGTGTCCAGGGTACAGCTCTTTAGCCAATGAGAAGAAAGGATGAGGGTTGTCAGAGAAGTAGTCAATGTTAAAGATGGCCTCTGGGTAAGGGATGTCATACTTCGCAAGGTTTGCATAAAGACCCGTCCCTGGTGTCCTGATATTGAGACAGTTGTTAGCCGAGTGACCAGATGATTCAGAAATAGGTTAAGTTTTGAGTGAGTATCCACCTGAAGTCTGGTATACCGCTGGCTGTGCTGATACCTGCTCCAGCAACCACCACAATGTTTCGCACCCGTCCAAGCTTCATCAGCCTGCCGATACTTCCCAATGCCTCGCGTGGCACAGAGCTGCCAGAGGGTGAGGAGAGAACAGACTTGGTGCTGGGACTCTGGTAGGACTTCCCTTCCCTAAAAAGAAGGAAAAATGAACAAACATAACCGGCTTCTCAAACAAGGGGGAAAAACCAACAAATAATTTTGAGTTAAAAAAATCCCCTTCGGACATCACTTTTGACCACTAATGTATGGTTTAAAAAGGTTTTCTTGCACTGAAATGAAGCCAATTTTGTAACAAACTACTTTGTAATTGCTGATTGTTTGCTGGAAAGCATGACAAGGATGTGGCATCTCACCGTGCTAACAAGGCCTGCTGTTCACTCACGCTCATTAGGCTGAGATCATCGACAAGGCCTGAGTCTGTAGGTTTAGTGCGCTGAGAGTCCTGAGGGTTGACGATTGAACTGCGGGTCACCCTGGTGACGGCGGGCGGAGTGATCCTTCTGTCCCTACTCGACTTCGCCTTGCTCATGTTGACACCTGGAAAGACATTTAATTTGTACGTTTATTGGTGCACATTTTTATTTCTAAAAGTATACAGCTAGATTTTCAGAAGGAAATATCGGTCCTTGCAAGGCTACAATAATGTTGAAGGTTTAAGCAAGCTTAGATTTTATGCAAAGTTGTACTTGCTAATGTACAAATGCGGCTATAGACCAGAGCAAAAAAAAAAAAAACCCTCCATATTTTCTCATTATTTCAGTATTGACCCCATATAAAAATGATTTCTGAAGGGACAAACAACTAAGGGCATTTTCACACCAATAGATCGATTGCTTTGTTCCGAAACAGGGACCTAATTTGTAACAATGCTGCAGTTTTTTCTTGGCTCGGTTCGCTTTCACAAAAGTTTTCAGTTTCCTCGGTGTCATCAATAAAGATGATTGATAAATTCGCTCCACGAGCTTATTATGGCTTTATTTGGAATTGTTGAGACACAAAAACTATGAATGTAGCCATCATTCCCGCTGATAAATTATATACTACATTCGTATTACTGCAGCAAATTCAAACACACTCTCTCTGGATCTCCCAGCGCTAGAGTTAACAGTGTCAAGACACACGAAAACATAGTCAAGGCTTCATCGGGACAGCATTCTCGCAAAGAGAAGCACAATTACACTACATTTTAAGAGGAAGAGGGACTCTTTTGGTTTTCAACTGTGATAACTAATGTGCTCACTCACAGAATCAGACACTATGACTATTACAGTATCCCACTATCCCAGGATGTCCTACGATAAAGAGTAGGGGTGTTACCCCTGCATCCTGGCCAAATTTGCCCAATGGCCCCTGTCTATCATGGCCTCCTAATCATCCCCACATATACATATACATATATATATGCGATTGGCTGCACTCTGTCTCCTCTCCATCAATCAGCTGGTGTGTGTGGTGGGCGTTCTGGCGCAATATGGCTGCCGTCGCATCATCCAGGTGGATGCTGCACATTGGCTGCACATTATAAAAAAAACGGTAAACATGAATTGCTAGTTGCTTTTTCCTTTTACCTTTCTTAATCCGCCCATCACAATATTTAAAGTAATTAAAATCATAGAAGAGCTCTGCTGTGTCCTGCCTTTGGCTGGCGTAAAGCTTCAACGTACTAAAACTGTCAAGCCCCAACAAAGCTAATGGTTGTAATATATTTAATGTCCCCCTCCACTTGCGTTCAACAGCCCACAGCTGTGGCAGCTTTACGGCTCGGGGAAGGGGAACGGGTACAAGAGGGTGTGAAGGGGGGGTAAAAGTGTCCAGGATTGACTATGTGTCAACAAACCCAGCTGGAGGAGAAAGGAGGAGGCCATTTAGACCAAAAAAGGAGAGTGAATGGAGACAGATGATGCAGAGGTAGAATCCAATAAAGAGTTTGTGGGAAGCGAGAGGTGAGGAAGATGCCTGGAGCCGTGAGAGGGCATTGCTCAAGCCTTTGACATCTTGTAAGGATGAATGACGGACAGCGACTGGGACGGACAGACAGAGAAGGAGGGAGAGAGAATAAAAGGTAAGAGGGGATACAAAGAACCACATGCAATAAAACAAGGCCTGCGTCACAGCATACAAATGCGATAAGACGGGGCTTTCAACGACACACCTTATCACAGGCGAAAGGGGCACAGTTATCACATTCACAAGGACAATGGGTCAGTGTTCGGAGTGATAAACAACTACCAGGGGCCGCAGACGAGTGCGAACAAAATCTGGCAACCTGCAAACCAAGACCCACTATGACTCAATTCAACTCAGCGGTGTTTTAGACTAAACTAGCTGCAGATAAAATTTAATTAGTCATTTGTTGGCCATTTAATCTTTTTAAGCACATCAAGGCAAGTCCTTATGAGATTCCCCTCTCCCACTTCCAATGGTGTAATAGCTACTCCCGCAGAACTATTAAAAACTACAGGGGATGGGAGGTCACTGCCTTTGACTCCCCGCTAACCAGAGAGACACTGCTGCGCACATCCAATATTTCACAGCTGAGCTTATTAAGACTCGCACAGACGACATGGAGAAATCTAAAGTACAATGCGCTTCTCTGTTCTGTCACAAATTCAGAGACTCAAAATGCATGAAAAACTTGTCCTGAAGTGGGAATCCTGAGGGGGAAAAAATTCCATAAATAAACAGCAAGCATCAGGCAACTCCAGGAGACAATCATGAAACATTCATTTCAAAAGGTTGAATGTGATTAAGGACATAAATGATCTGACATCTACTTTTGTGATAGTGACGTTGCTTAAGAGTATTTGACTCACTGCGCTGCTCTCTTTTTGCTTTAATGTTACAACCAATAACATTATTATAACTGATATTATAAAATCAACACTTGATTTATATTGTTTGAATGTCTGAACAAAAAACTAGTGTAAAAGGACCATTTTAAACCTGGCAAAGTTTTCAGTGGAATTTGATATTGTATATAGGGGGAACGCAACGCTATTTTATCATATTAGATACATTTAAGTGTATTGAAAGTTATGTTATAATGCTACTCTGTGCGTTCGCTCAGCGGCTACTATGAGACACTTGTTGAACACTGCAGTAAGCTAGATCGATAATAGGCATGGTAAAACATGGTACTTACAGTAAATCAAGAACACGAGATTTAAACAATAATACTGTGTTGAGCTATATAATAATGGTTACTTTTCTGTCGGTATATGCATCCAAACAGTTGCTAACCTGTCTAATAAAGCACATAATATATTAAAGCGTCTTTGGTGTTTCCATGGTTTCTACAAAATCGAGGGTAACACGGGTATGATGTCATTGATAGGTGACGTGCAGACACGGTCCGTGTCCTGGTTCAAATGGCTTATTTCTCTGGATTTAAACATTCTTGGAAACATTTGGGATAATATAAGTACACAAGTCAACAAAATATATAATTGTGGTTTTTGGATATTTTAATTTAAATGTAAAAATTCTTACATATTGTGCCTTTAATAAAACCAACTATTATGTTTATTAGCCATTACTTTGGTTAAAAAGTTATAATTTAAAAATATTTAAAAAAAAATGTAATTGTTATAATTATTATTGATGCTATTATTATTAGTATTATTAACTTTAATTTAGTGTCTAAATGAATATAAAAAATATTTATTATTAATTTGTTTAAAAAGAAATTATATTATATTGTACATGCTATAGCCATCTTATTCACTATTTTGATATGTTATAATTATATAACATCAATATAATAATAATAATAATAATAATAATAATTAATAATAATAATAATAAGTTATTTATTACTATTAATATAAAAATATTTTCTATAAAGTAGATAGTTCTGGTCCTTGATTATGATTTCTCTATAAACACCTGTTACCTCTATGTCAGTCAGAATTACTGCTCCACTGCATCGGAGCCTGTGTTGCTGAGCAGGGTTGCCAGGTATTTACACCAAAATCCACCCTATTTTCTAATTAAAACTATCCCAAAAAAAAAAAAAACCCTATCCCAATTACATTACAGGAAGGGTGGTAAAAATGTGTGTGTGCTTAATATTGCATCTCCACGTGCTACAAAATGAACCTGCAGCTTTAAAAGAATCCCAATTTCACTGGAAAAACGCGGACAACTGCCAACACTGTTAAAGAGTCTCTGTTCTGCGTTGTGCCTAACAAACCCACTGCATGATTTTCATATACTAAGCCTATAGTTTTTACATGGCACCCCCAACAAACTAATTTTTTTTTTTTTTAATTACATGATACATTTGGGTTAGTGCACTATGCCCATGGATATATTCTTGCCAAATAATGCTCACTTTTGAGATAGTTTTTTTTTTGTTTTTTGTTTTTGTACAATTTGGAAGAAACATCAAGTCAAACAACATGCAAAAGTATGTCTGCTGTGTAAGTAACAGAAACTTCACTAATCATAGGCACGGGGGCGTCTCTCCAAAGAGGAGGCAAAAACCAACACAACCAGTAGTGTAAATGAAACCATGGAGAAGGGGTTAGCAACAGGCAGTCAGGGCAGGAATGAGCTGGCTGTCAGACTCAGAGTTAGTAAGACAGCACAGAGTCATTGTGCTGATATTAGCACACATCTCTGGCCTCTCACTGCTGACAAATTGAGCTTAATTAGTTGAGCTGTTGGTCGATAAGCAGCTAAAACAGACTAAGATGGAAAATTTGTTTAGTATGGAATGTTATGCTCATTTATTCTTATAATCCGGGGGATATTACAGTCAAATATTTCTCAACACCAAAAGCTGGCTTTAAATAAAACTATGTAAATAGGTAAATGCATTTTAAATGTGTGATGTCTATATTCTTGCACACTAGTTTAAGGCTTTTAATTAATTTTTTTTTTATGTCTGTTGCCACCTATTGTGGAGTCTCCACGAGGGCCTCAGTAACACTAGTCAGGAGGAGTCTCCACAAAAAAACTAGTAATGGCTGCTGAAATTACAAGTCCTTCATTTTGAGATAAGTGTTTAGTGTTGATCCAGTAACAAATATTATTCAATGATTAATTGATTCAACCCCATAACTTGAGCCTGGTTTTGTTTAATAAGACATAAAAAGACCCTCATGAGAGTCATTGCATGTTTAAACGTACAGTCCTCCAGGAGACATTTTCTTGCTATTTTTTGTGAAACATGGTATTTTAATGTCATCACATTCAATTAAATTCAGATTGCAGAGCAGAAAACAATCATAAACTACCAATAACCATCAACACACTGTCTAGAAAGCATAATGTTATTAAATGCTGCCACTCAGTGGCCAAAGTATAGTGAAATGAAGGAGCAGGGTGTAATATTGGAACCAAACTTTTCAAAGTATCTCAAACCTCCTGTTCCTGGACATTTACTAACCTCCAGAGTTCAGGTGCCTGTACCATGAAGCCAGTTTCGCCTTAACTAAGTTTCAGTTTAGATTGAGCCAATCCTGGGTTTTAGGTACCATGAAAGTGGCTTGGCTTTTAGCTGTGTTTATCATCATAGTAACTTAAGCTCCACAGCTAACCTGCTCTGGAGCAGTTTATGTTCTGGATAAGAGATCTCAAACTGAAATCAGGACCAATCAGCTGTGAGCAAAGTGACATGTCTGATGCAATAAAGTCACTACCCCAGTTTCTCAAAGGACACTATTTGACTGATAAATCATATAGCGTGGCACTCCACACACTAGACTAGAGGAACAAAACGGTTAAATCTATGATTTCTTATTGTCATGTTTGTGGTCTCTCATATTTTAAAAATCTTCTAGTCTGTTTATCTTAATGATAATTACTTAATATAATTAAGTTTAATAAGTTTATATGATTTAATTGATTTATATAATGATAGATGTAATTAATATATGCTTAATCGATTACACACAAGCAATTTTAGTTTATAAATAATTAAACAGATAATATGTCATAAGCTGTAAAAATGTGACCTTACATGTTCAAGTCTCTAGCCTATATTTATATCAACTAGGCCTATATAAACTGATTTCACAACTTTCACAAGATATTTTCTTTATCCACTTTCATGAAAAGCATTTTCTTCTGTGTAAATGCATTTACATTCTTTATATACTTCAATCTCTTAATCTTCAGCAAGAGTGTTTTGAATCACGTTGGCTGTCTCGCGAGAAGTGAATCACACTTTCTCTGTGTTGAAAAGCATGTGATTGGCTGTTTCACTGCTGATGTCACACTTTCATGTGCATGCGCTCCACGAACTCAGGATCAAAGCCGGAGTTGACAGAGAAAGCTGATGATCAGCATCATGGTACCAACAAAGCCGGATTGGGTTGGTTTGGTTGTCAACTCGAAACTAATCCTGTAACCCTGAGTTGGTTCAGCTACCATCATGGTACAGGCCCCAGATCAAACCCTGATCCAAAACACCTGTCTGTAATCATCAAGTGCTCCTGAAGATCTAATTAGCTGAATCAGTTGTATTTGATCAGGGTTGGAGATGAACTCTGCAGGAAGTTAGATCTCCAAGAACAGGATTGGGCACCCCTGAGTTAGGGGATACAAAAGAAAAGACTGGTGTCAGTACTAAAATTAACTAGGACAGTAAAGCTGGGGCCACACTAAAAGATTTTTAAAATGTGAAACCAAAAACATGACGATAAGGAATCATAGATTTAACCTTTTGTTCCTCTAGTGTGTGGAGTGACGCGATGTGGCCAGGAAAGCACCACACACACGAACAGATTCCATTCACAAATAACAAAGTCCCGCCTGTGAACATGGGAAATCTCTCACATCAAAACAACGTCACGTGACTGACTTTAAAGTAAACAAACGTGGAGGACGACCGGCAAGAAGAAATTGCGCTTCTAGTGTATGGAATGCTTTTTACAGAAAATTCACACAGGGGGAAAAAGGAAAATGTTTAGATGAATTAATTTAAACAGTGTGAAGATAGACTTTATATGTTACACCGCAAGCTCGAGGTGAGTCTTCCATCAGCTTGCTTTCTGATTGGGTAACGTTTCGTTTCACATGAAAATCTCCAGAGCGTGCGTGCGTTTGTCCTCTGGGCTCCCCCCACACAACAGGATTTCAGATTCGCGATCGGGGCGCCTCCGACGTTCTTCCAAGCAAATTCAGTCACTCTTCTTAACACACCTCACACCACAGGAAAATCTGATAAGGTAATCTTTAGAACCATTAAAGGCTGGAATACACTACACGATTTTTAAAATCTGAACAGATTTTTAAAACACTAGGCCTCATACACTTGCCGACTTTGTAAATGGTTACAGAGAAAAGCTGGGCATCATACACTACCAGACTTTAAAATAGTTCGGAACACAAACTGAAACAAGCGCCTGGTTGCTAGGAAGTACCGTCGCAAGGGCCTCGCGCAAAGTGACAGCTGACTCTGTAAAAGCCAATAAAGTTCATGTTTTTGTCCTTCGAAATAGGCTACTATAATAGTTAAAATACATAGCTAAAATGAGACTATGAATAGTGAAGCTGTTCTATTTTGCTTGTTAAAAATGTATTATGCAACATTCATTATTTCTCTTTGCCTGAAACTGTGCGTGTGACAGTGATTCATGCGCATACATGTCAGTCAGCGGGCATCGCACGTCAGGCTCAGAGTTTTATTCACAGCTTCAAATTCTGATTTTTGGCTGCCTCTGAAATGGGTCAAACCATAGATATTACCTAGAAGTTCAAGTAAAGAAAAACACTAGAAATCCGCACTCCGCTCATTAAGGATGTGCATTTATTGCACAGAGATGGACACCTGCAGGATTTCATCTGACAGTACGCACAAACTTTTTTTTATTTAACATTAAAGTTAAATTAGCATATAGCCTAACTATTACGCACCTGTCAGAGCATCAGTGAGCAACAGTGCCGCAGAATGAGTGTAGCCTAGTCTAGCCTATCTCTAGACAACGTTTTTAAATCTGAAAACTGCCAAAAAGCAACGCAATTGTCATCATCCAGCCAGGAAAACAACTGAAAAACAGCACTCTTCTCTCAATAGCCTACTTCAGATGATTCTGTGAGAGAGCACTCCAAAAATATCATTTGTATGTTTGATATCCGACGACTGAATGGAATCAAAATCTGAAGCTAAAAAATCAGAGTCTATGACCATGATATACTGGCGATTGTCCAATGGAATCTGTCGGCTCAAATCTGCAGACTAGCTCTGACTCTTGTCAACTTGATCAGACTGTAAATCGGGGGGAAAATCGGGGCAAAAATTGTGTAGTGTATTCCAGCCTTAAGATAATGGGGACTTTACCTAGGATTGTCGGAAGGGGAATCACCCCGATTATCTTTTAGTGTGTACCCAGCATAACTGACTTAGCACTAGAACATAACAGAACTTTAAACACTAACATGTCCAACCCTTTCAGATTTTGTGAGAATTTTATTTGATTAATTAAGCAATGGTACACTAAGTTGATTTAAAGTGACAGTAAAGTCTTCTATATTGTTACAAAATGGTTCCTTTTCAAATAAATGCAAAGCTAGTGATATGAACATAGGCAGATATCACTAAAATAATTGCTTATTTGGCGTTTCTTCAACCATAGAAAAATAACTCTGGCCACATTTCACACAAAAAGACTTTTGTGTTTTTCCATTTAAACTAGATGGGGTAAAGTCATATTTTATTATGAATATATTTTAAGATAATAAATCCCCTGGTCAGGGATAAGGGCAAACAATAAAATCTCTATATAAAATAGATTTTAAAAAAGTATTAAAGAAAATAAATTAATGCTTAGTCAAAGCTTTCTAAAACATTGTATTTGTACATGTGCAAGCAAAAGCTTAGTCTGGGTTTTAAATAGAAATATCAAACAATACTGTGCATTAATATTACACATAAGCAGACCATCCGTGTCCATGCACAATCGCGGTCTTTATGTCTCGCTTGGTTGATCAATAATCTGCACATGCATTCACTGCGATGAGCTGCAAATGAACATTGTATCTGATTCTCTTGCAGCGGCTGTTACAGTGCAGCTGCATTTAATATATGACCTCTTATCAAAACTGCCCATTGCTCATGGTTAATACGTAACATTTGTCTGTCACAAAAAGCTAATATCTGATTTCTGGCTAATAACTTTGAAAATGTTGAAATGCATGTAGTATATGAAGCATACAACTAAATAATTAGTTACTTGCCTTATTTGTTTACCCGACTGAGGAAGAAGGGGAGACAGGCAACACGAACTGCAGCGAGTCGATGATATGCCTGGCGAAAAAATAACAGATTGGGAATTAATTACACATATATATCTATGCGATATCTACTGGAAACTGAATGCCATATTTGACTCTGAACAAGTCCGTTCCCGCAAAACATTACAAGCTGACAATGCCGGAAATACGTCATTTTATGAATATGGGCGGGAAACCACCCCTGTGACAGCTGCTGCAGATCAACAGCCAATAAGAACTGCTAGTTTCATTTGTTAAAACACCTGTTTACATGCAATCCGCTGTTTAGTCTTTTCACGACCTAATGGAGTTATTGTATTTATTGTACGTCTCTATTGAAGTATACAGGGCAGGATCTCATGACATATAATAAACAGTACGTCTTCCTTTAGGGTTGGGCAAAATTTTGATCTAACCCTCAGTTCGTGTGAACATTTGCCACAGCCCATAGGTTAAATTACCAATCAAGAAATGTAAACATAGTCTTACACCAGAGGAATTGCAACAATGAACAGATGACCCCTTAGGCGTTCTTTTCAGTTTTCATCTTTGTCATTAATGTGGTTTGGTTTCATATTTTAGACTGGAGAAAATTTGTGAATTTTTTTTTGCATGGTCTAAGATTAATGTATGAGCTTTATAAAATATACCAATTTTTTTTTTTTTTTTTTAAGTAAGATTGATTTGAGATTTTGAGATAATGATCAGCTGATATGTATTATCCCACTTATTACAAAACTAGTTAACAAATAAACACATGGACCTGAAATATTGGTTTGAAATTATTGTAGGCCTATTAGCATATTTGTAGAGAGTGGTGAGCGCTCCATGTTGGAAGTAGCGGAGAGGGAGGCAAAAAGTAACACGGGGTTAGTTGTAACACACATGGTTTAAAACTTTCAACACACGCCAGTATTATAGTATAGTAGTTGCTATATCAACACTATATAGAGAAAAAATTGTGCCAAAATTTAAAAATCTTTGTAAGATATCACAGAACATTTATTTAACCATAGCAAGTTACATTTTCATCTCTGTTTTTTGTGTTTATTTAAAATGAGACAAATCTAATATTATTCTAATCTTATATCTGTTATTTAACAGTTGAGATAGTTCTTTAATGCTGATCTAACCAGCAGAAGACATGTTGCGCAGGTGGGGCATGTTGTAAACCTGCGTTAAAACTATTAGAACTATGCTATTCTATTCTATATCTTTATGAATTCTATTGAGAAACCATAAGAACGAGGTGAATAATGACTGAGAGTAAATTATCAGAAATGATTCATTATTATTATGTTTTGAACTATGCTGTAGAGCTGTTTTTGTTGTCAAACTCAAAAATTAGTTTATTTTTAATGATTAAAATATGCCATTATTTTATATGAAAAAAGTTAATAATTGTATTTTACTGACAAAATATTTTAGTTGGTCTTGGAATTTTTTTTATTAGATCAGATAACATTTTAAGCTGTCATATGATAATGTTACAATGTGACCCTCACATGTTACAATGTACCCCACAAATGGGGAATGTTGTCACAATTCACTTCCATTTTTCGGGGTAAATCAAGAAAAAAGTATACACTGTGTATTAATGAAACAAAACCACATACTTATGATAGACGTGTGAAATTAATGTGGGGAAAAATAAATACTCTGAACCCCAAGTGGATTTACACAAACTGAGAAAGTCAAAGTGTTACTTTGTGCCCCGATCTCCGCAGATTTATAGGATGAGCGGTCAGTTGTAGTGTTGCCCTGGACAAGAGTCACTATTCAGAGAGGTTTCACTACTGTTCAATGTTGTGATTATATTGGAATTTGCATATTGTTTTTTTTTTTCAGAAATACCACATATGTTGTGTGAATGCTAAATGTAAACCTGTTTATAGGTAATTGAAAATGAATGTATTTTTTAAAAACACTTAAAGCAGTGACATTCATTTGAATTTCCTTAAATTCAAAAAGGAATTGCAATTCTATCATGTTCAAATTAATATTTGAATTTAAAAGGCATTCTTAATTCAATTCTGAATAGCACGCAACCATGTTGCTTACACTCCTTTAATGCTTTCGGATTCACCTTTACTGTAAAATCAGCAGGAAACCAATAAAGCTGGTTATTTTCTGACCGGACATTATTTGTGAAGTTCACATACATTTTAACCCTAAAAAAACAATGCAACACGTAATTTAAAATACAGGTTAAAACACCTGTGAAAAATCCATATGGAAGGTTTATTAACAGCACATTTTACCCTATTTTGTACACTTTTCCTATAGTTTACTAATTATAAAGTTTATAATATCACTTTGCACTTTAAGTTATCACTTTCCATTCCCACAAATTTTGTCTCAAAGAGACAAGTTAGTTGATCCATGTCCATTATCAGGTCTCAGTCAATTAAAAACCCAAGAGCTCAAGTGTATGGAGCACAGATAAGCCCTTCGTTTTCATCATAGTTTACATTCAGGCAAAGTATAGTGAAGTCATTTTACACACCAGAGGGGTAAGAACTAAAAACGTCACTTCCTCTCCTATGTGTCCACACTGGTACGTGGTTAAAAACAGCAAAGACGCCACGTACACATTATGCAAAGATAGGTCTTTATAAGAAATGTCTTGTCAGGTCCCATATCTATCGTAATTTTAGCGTGTCTTTTTGAATCACCGAAGAGAGCATCATATTTTTCCTTTGGAACAAACAAGGGGTGGAGACAGAAGTTTCCAAATCGATCTGCAGAAGTTTACAGCAGCAAACTTCTAACACAGTAAGTATACACACTACAGCTGGCAACGTTTTCCTCTTGTTACAGGGGGTTGTGGATATTTTATTCTAGTTATATGAAGTGATGAACAAGAGCTTTATCGACATGATGGCTGGATTGTCCAGTAATGCATCTCTTACCTAACGTCATGTAACTGTCGTTTGATGAGCTGCCGCCCTGTTTTCAAGTAATTTTCTTCACAGTTAGTCTGTTTTCTTCGCCTGGTTAACATGTTTTCTTCGAAAGGGTTTATATAGGATAATTTCCTAAAAGCCAATATATCGTTGTTTCTCGCATAACGCTTAATTTAAGTGTGAAAACGTGTTAATTTAAGCACAGGTTGTTATTATTCAGTCCCAGTGAAAGAAAAGACTTCACAAAAGCGCCACGTCAGATTCAGTTCAGAAACATCAAAGGTATAGCGACGTTCGATTCACAAATGAATCATTCTTTTGAATCGTTTTCAATGAATCATTTGAAACTGAAAGAATCCCTCCGAGCGGTTCTCGAATTACCTATTAAATATTTCAAATAAAACGGCATGGAAATATGTTTATGACGTGATATTACAGTTTTGTACATAGGAAACTTTAATATTAAAATTATTTGTCGGAGAGAATAATTTCTGTTAACGTAAATGCAAAGTATATTTAGTCTAAATTACTTTGTTTTTATGAGCTGAACCATGGCTGCAACAGTCTGAACTGAGAAACATGCAATAATATATCGTGTCAGTGACCACGTAATGATAAATTTAATCAGGGCATAAAATAATGGCTGATTTGTTTTAAATGTGAAAGAACCGATTCAGTGACACGAGTCTGACTATCCTTTACTAAAGTTCGTTTTAGGACAAACTTGATACTATAATGATACACTTGCTCCAAAAGTTACGTCATAAAGTTGTTTCAAGACCCTGAGGTTCTAACACTCATTCTATGATTGCTTACGTGTAACTGTACACGTAAGTAACACACAGCTCAATGAGCTGTATTTTATCTTTAGTGTCCTGAGTTAATGTCCCAATGTATGACTTCAGAATAATAAATGACTAAGGTGGAGTACTGCATCACAGCTGCTGTTAATATTTAATTATGATTTCCTAATGGTTGACTAAAAAAGAGAAATATTTATCATTTTATATTTAATATTTGTATATTTCTTCTTCGCCATTTATGAACCATTGTATGTTGTATATCATATTCAGTCATTTTATTTGTCTTAAAATAGTCCTGTCTACCTGTTCTCAATGTTTGCTGCAATGTTGACAGGGTGTTGCAGGGTACATTTTATTGACTGAGTAAACTGGTCTGCCTGGTCCTATGTTGATGTTTGTTGGGTTGAAGCCCACATTTAATCCCAACCTTCACCTTGTTTTCTGTGTCTGTCCCGCCCAGATTCTTGAAAGGCATATTATAATTTCTTCTGTGAAAAATGAATGAGGTATTCTAACTGCCACATCTTGTTTTTTTTTAATGCAGAGTAAAAATGAGTGAAACGAACCAGCAACGGGATGAGTTACCTGCATACTTGACAGATGAGCCTCCACCAGGTACTGGAAATTATGCTGACATTTTTATGTCATAGTGCCTTGCCACAGTTATTTCTTCTTGCAACAACCATGCATTTTTATCTAAGCACAGTCATGCTAAATTAATCATTTTATACTGCTGTCCTTTGTACATCTTCATGCTAGAGAATGATAACCCTCTGTGCCACATAGTGGTGCTCTTGCACAACCCAAGACTGACACTGCCCTGTATTTTCCAGTCTTAGTTTTCATATGTAGTACATATGGTTATAATATTGTAGATATGAGTTGGTAAGATTATTGAAGTCAATTTTACAACAAAATACAAATCAGGTTTTCTTCTTCAAAATTTCACATGTAATTTATTTTTACTTTCTGTATCTTTTTGTAAAATGTATTAGCAATTTCTGAGTGAGAATTGTTTCTACACCATTATTTTTTTCAGTGTATAGTAGTAGATTGGGTTATGCTCAAATTGTTTAGACACTTAATGTATGATTTGATATTCACTTAATATTCAACAACTTAACTGAGCTGGATAATGACGTTATTTTTTGCAGAACTGCTTTATAGATGAAATGAACTAATTTAATAATTGATGATCTTTACAACAGAACTTAATGAAGGTGAATAAAGGTGATTCCTAGTGACTTGATTGCCATTGCTTTAGATGACAACATTTAAAATGAACAGGCATTTATTTTAAATCAAGATGCCACAAGCACACTTTTCAAGCAATCTATTATACAAAATAAGTTTTAAATGATAAATTGCATAAATAAATAAAATAAATTCATCAGAATTATTTCACCAGATACTCTATTTGTTCTATTGAATTAAATGTAATTGTATGTAGGCATTCACATCATTAATCGTGTTATTTAATTTTGGTTACACTCTATTTTAAGATTAATATTAATTAAGAACATGTACGTTCTATAGCACTAGTATTAGGGTGAGTTGCATGTAATTATGTATCATATCCACCTTATTTTTCAACGTGGAAGTAAGGTGTTTTCTGTGAATGTGCGAAACATCCGATTTATTAGCCGCTATAGAAAAATAACGAGAAGATCATATCAAAGTGCAGTAAATTGTAAAACTGTTTGCACTACAAACCAGTGTTTATAATTAAGACAATCCCCGTTTGCAATATTAAGCAGCATAACGAGCTGTTCTGTACAGCTAAAAATAACTGGAAGCGAATGACACCAAAAGCCAGACACAGTAAAATTACAAATGGCCGTGCCCACGCTTACCTGAAAAATAAGGTGGATACTGTTATTAATACAGTTAGTACATGTAACAGTTTTTTTATGTAAATTTTTAGGCTAGACAGCTGCCCCATTGTCTTACCTGATGATATTTTTAGTATTAACATTTAATTTTATGTCCTGTAGATACCAACAAAGACCATCCCCAACCCCAGCCTGGGATGTTCTCCAGGGTGGCCGGTGGCCTGTTCAGTGTCACAAAGGGGGCTGTTGGGGCCACAGTGGGTGGAGTCGCCTGGGTTGGAGGGAAAAGCTTTAATCTCACAAAAACCGCTGTTACCTCAGTTGCGTCTGTGCCAGCGATGGGGGTGGGGCTCGTGAAGGGCAGCGTGTCTGCCGTGGCTGGTGGCGTGAGCGCTGTCGGCTCCGCCGTTGCCAGCAAAGTTCCCATTGGCGGAGGCAAGAAGAAGGACAAGTCTGATTGAATCACATGGCTCTAAGGTACATTTGTCAGAAGCATCTGCATTCTTTGACTCCTGAGCGAGTTGATTGTTGAGTTCATGCTTGTGTTACGAGCATATTTGGACCATATCCGTCTGCCTGACTGGACCAACAAAACGTCATTTGACAGCTGGGTGGCCTTCATCTGCTCAACGCAAGAACCTTTGATTTTGTGTTCTATTGGAATATGACATTAAAGTGTGTGTTGTATTCAGAGTCAAACTGTTTATCTCTGAACTATGAAGTCTTTCATTTATGACCAGAGATGGATACGTGGATCTCTAAATGTTCTGTTTATGCTATACTGAGCACACAAAGACACGTGGTTTGTGTCTGTGACCGCACATGCAAACAATCTCATATGTTTTAAACACACCTTACAGTTGAATTGCCTCAAGCCGGTAGGAATGAAGATGATCAATCAAGTGTCCCTCAAGGTGCTGTGGGGGGAAATCGCAGACTGTGGGGTGCTGATGGTGGCGGCCATCCATCTGATTGAGTGTTTGTGAGATTACTTACTTTGTGCCTCTGGGGTCCATGCCGATCCATGCTGTCCTCACACAACTCCAGTGATCGCTCTCCGTGTCCCCTGAAAAACAGAGAAACCAGACGCATACACACACATACCTACACATGTCGAGCTGTTGTGTTTAGATTTTGTCAATCAACTCCAAAAATACAATTGTGAGCCATAAATCTGAATGCCCCTAGTGCTGATTTTTTTTTTTTTTAGGGAAAAATGCGTGACAATCTACATCAAAGCATGAGTCTCTCTGTTTTGATGACTGTATTTGAAAAACCAGTGACATTTTCTTTTGTCTTTTCTATGTGTCATTCTATTATTCACTGTCCTTTTGCTTCTTTGTTCTGTATGCTCTTTTAAGTCTTTAATGTGAATTTTTTTATGGGCCAACAAGGAACCACATGAGGTGGCAAAGTATAATACAGTATTTGCTTATTTCAAGTATTTGTTTTCCCTTTACCAAAGATTACGAAAAAGGAAAAAAAAGTCCAGTGTATTTGAGAATTTCTTTTTGGTTAACGTCGATATGCAGTATACTTTATGGTATTCAGTGTACACTCTTTTTAGGTAGATAGTTATCAAATATATATTAATGTTTTTTTGTTGTTGTTTGATTTAAGGCAATCCATATTTCAATGTAATAATGTGAATTGAAAGGACTTAAATAAAGAAGTATCACTGATGCTTGTGATTGTTTACTCTTGTGGAAGGTGCCGACCTGGTCCCAGGACACACAACCTGGGAAGGTGGCTGGATTTGACCAGAATACCCAAAATTATGAAAACTATAATCATAATGTTTAAAAAAATTGCTCTCACTCTAAGAGAATATCAGAGGCTACTTCACACCAATAATGATGATACAGAAACAATATGTTTGAAATCACTTTCTAGCCATTGTTATTTAAAACTCAAACAATTAAAAGTATTTTTAAACAAAAATGTTAATGGAATAAATTAAAATATGAATATATTATATGCAAACCTTAAAAAAATAGAAAGGTTGCCTTGGCCACTAACTGTTGAAATACTAAATTAAAACTAAAAGTGAAAAAAAAGTAAATTAAAGCTAAATAGAAGTATAAAAAAAACCCATGAAAAATTACAATTACTAAAACAAAAGTTTAAATGAAAACTCAATTCAAAATATTAATACTATATATATATATATATATATATATATATATATATATATATATATATATACTAAAATAACCATTCCAGCTTATGAACAATAAAAATACAGACAACCAATCAAAATCTTTTCTTCTTTAAAGTGCACTGAAATTATGCTCACAGACCATAAGTGTGCATTAATGTGGACGCTAATATATAGTGGCCAAATGGGATGTCCGACTTAGGAAAAGTGACATATTTTCCCTTTATCCACAACGATTAAAAATGTGTTCAAAATGTTGTAAGTATATTGCGTAGTTGTGCTTGTTTTATTTGTAATAATAATGCCAAATTGTTAAGATATATTTTGGCAAAGCTGTCATACAAAGAAATTATGAACACATGCTAAAACAAGAGAATCAACAAAATATTAATAACTGATTATATTGTAGTCAGTGCTTTTTCCTTTGAGCCTTTTGTTTTTATATGCAGTTTTTTGCATAAAATAAAACCTGTTGCTGTAGTTTGCCTTTTTTGGCAAAAAAGCATTGTCAGATAAATACCTTAACCAAGTTTAGTGTTTTGTTCTTCCCTCATATGTAAAATATTTAACAAAAGATGTCCACATATTTGATGGTTTCATCAAGCTTGTAGTGATAGTAAAAACAAATATCCTGGAGATCACTTTTGACCACTAGCTAGAATTATAGCAATCGTTATAGTTTTGTTCTTGGTGTAAATGGGCCTTTAATCTAGTCTGGCTTGCAGTTGCTATTCTAATTCATTCCAAATGTGTCTGGTGGGATTCAAATAGGACTAGATTATGGACCATGCCATTTCTCCACAGCCTCTAAATCCTCAGGCTCTGCAGCCCAAGACTGCCAAAGGACTCCCGCTGGCCCCACAACACATAACGGTACCTAACTACTATATATTTTTTCCATGAAATGTTATCCAATTAAAATATATATTTTATTTTCTCTTTTTTTCTTTAATTTGCCAAATTGGCTGTTGGGTCTGCTGTTAAGGAAGGGGCCCTGCGGGACCAGAATCCAATGAGTTGAAGTGTAGGTCAGTCAAGTTCTTCCACACCAAACTCAATAAACTATTGTTTTATGGACCTCAATTTTGGCTTGTGCACAGGGCAATTGAAATGCTAGAGCAGAAAAGACCCCAATTTACTTAAAAGGTTTGTCTAACCTTAGTAATGGGTGTAGTTAATTAAAAATAGGAGGTCTGCATACTTTAGGGCATGAAGTGTTCCTGAACAACAGACACAGCCCTGGCCTTCCCTTAAAAGGGTTTTGTCAGAGTAAAAGTTAACCAATGAATCAGTTAAAAGAATCAAATAAAACAATTTAGAGCACAATATGTCTCTTTTGTGGAGGAAAAGTGATTTTTCCCTTATATGGGTGTCTGTACCTTACAGGGAGAGGTGGCGATAAAGCCTGTCAACGGTGAACAAACACTTGCAATCAAGTTCCAGTCCCAAGGTCATGCCGGATGTCAGCATCTAATGCTTAGGGAATGAGGCGACAGGGGTCTTCCCCACTCTGTCACCTCCTGGAACAAATTAATTCCTCACACTCCTGGAGCTTCTCTTTCAGTAAACACTTTAAATCAAAAGTAGACAGTGAAACTCACACTGCAGGGGCCACAATCATTGACTTGGTAGATGGTGCTCAACTGAGTTATGAATACCAGTGAAGAATATGAAGTCTATGTTTTTACTTATTCTCAGTCTGAACAGATACGTCAGCATTCATGAAAGATTTATCTAGCTAGGGCAATGAAGGTTAAAGGGAAGCCCGGTACTGATATGTTTAAATATATCCAATGCACTCAGAACTACGATTATGAGAAGACCTCGTGGCTATACTCTAAATATAGGGCCATGTCCGAGGAGGAGCCGCGAGCATGAGCCGGCAAGTGAACAGTGCATCCGGAAAGTATTCACAACGCTTCACTTTTTCCACATTTTGTTATGTTACAGCCTTATTCTTAAATTGATTTTTTATCCTCAATTCAAAAATTCAAAAATCACATGTACATAAGTATTCACAGCATTTGCCATGACACTCAAAAATGAGCTCAGGTGCATCCTGTTTCCACTGATCATCCTTGAGATGGTTCTACAACTTGATTGGAAAAACTTGGACTAGGTGAGACACTTTTTTAATAGGATATGTAATGTACACAGACACTTGCGCTGCATTCACACAGGGCGTCATGCCGGTTAAAAAAGTCAAAGTAAATGAGAAGCGTTAACGTTGGCGCCCCGTGTGAATGCAGCACTAAGTTTGAGGATACCTAACTAAAGCTAATGCAGTATACATGTAATCCATCCTGCAATAAAAGGTTACATTGTTGTTTTTGATTAAATAGTTTGTGAAATCGTGTTGAGGTGATTCAGGAATATTACTTTTTTTGGAGCATGTAGTTTGTGCTGCTACTATTATGTACTGACAGTTTTCTTTGATACTTTATATCAATTTTGTTAAGCTAAATAACAGAAACACCTCTCTGTAATATGCAGTCAGGTTCAGCATCACTACATTCTTCAAAATATTCATAGCATTGAATCACCAACTAAAACAAAAACTGAACATTTCATTTCACATCTTCATGAAGCCATTGCAGGACTGGATTACAGCATACGTTTAGCTAGGTGTACCTCAAAGTGTTAACTGTGCATAATATATTATTTTACCATTATGATGAATTGTAATGGGATTATTATTTTTAATAATGATTAAATTCCAACAGTGTAAAAAGTTTGTGTATACTCAAATTGTATGACTAACTTTATATAATTCTTATCTAGAGGGACTTCTTCTTGCCATAATGGAGCAGAATCCTGGTTCCTGTTTGAAATCATCAAATGTGCAAGATGGCACAGATCGGTACAGACATGAAACTTGTGTATACTTTCAGAATTCATTTGCTTTTTATGTTTATATTTTATTCATGTATATATGAGTATTTTGCACCAAAGTTACAGTATTCTTCAACTATTTTCTGCAGAGTTTTTAAAATTGTAGCTCAAACAATAGAGTGTGGCGCTAGTAACGCCAAGGTCATGGGTTCAATTCCCAGGGAAAGCAAGAACTGACAAAATGTAAAATGTGTATCTTGAATGCAATGCAAGACGCTTTGGATAAACGCGTCTGTCAAATGCATAAATGTAAATAAAATGTAAAATAAGTGACATAGAATGCACTCTGATTGCTTTTATACATGATTTTCTGAAAATAAGATTTGATTCTAGGATGTTTTAAAGTGAACTTTTTCCACACATGTACATGTTTAAGTTAAAGCACTTGCAATGTTTTAAATAAAGAATTTTATATTTAATAATAATTGTGTCTGTTTGGATTAAATGTTAGAACTTCTGTAGGATAAATTAATGTAAGAATTAATGTAATTCAGTAAGAATTAATGATTGAATAGGATTAGGATTAATGCACTGTTAACCAAGGTTTACAGTAATGCTACTGTATTATATAATTACAGTAACATGTAGTTACTGTAAACTGAAATGCGGTTATTGTACTGTAAATCTCAAATACAGTAACTTACTGGCAACACTATATATATATATATATATATATATATATATATATATATATATATATATATATATATATATATATATATATATTAGGGATGCCACAATTCTCAATATAATATTGAACCGTTCGGTATGGCATTCACGGTTCAATACGCGCTTGTGAATTGCGGTTTTTTTTCGGTTTTGCGTTTAATTAATTATTTTTCTACAAATTCTATCATTTGCTTCCATTCCAATACAGAACAACTTGAGATACATTCATATCAGTGGTAGAGTTATACTCACGGAACACTATAGTTATTCACAATCACGAAAGTTCAAATTTGCATGCGTTTTACAGCCTTGCCGGTTAAACATTTCATCCGCGAGCTCATGCACTGTGTTAACATGCGCTGAGCGCGCGCACTAAACGCCTGTCAAACACGCGATTACTGGACTAAGTAGTCTTACTGCGCTAATACGGTCAAATAAGCACAAGGTTAACAAACACAGTCAGTTATCTAAAAGTGAAAGTAAAATCGGTGTGCCGGTATATTAGATGCACGGAGGTCTTTAATTGACATCAGCAGCCTAGAGAACAAGCTGTCCTTAAAGGGACAGTTCACCTCTAAAATGATGATATTATTTAGGCTACTCACTCTAATATTGTTCCAAACCTGTATTCATTTCTCGATGACAGAATTTTCATTTTTGAGTGAACTATTTCTTTAAGGAGAAAAAGGAAAATTTTTTATTGCAATACTCTTTCTTTATTTTACTTAAAAGAGTTGAAAAACCTTACTTAAACTTAAAACTTTAGGCTACTTAAAAAAAAAACCTTGTACACATTCCTAGTGTATTGTATAATTTAAAATAAATATATATAAAGGTTTACACTGACAGCTTAGTGCAGTACAGCAGCATTTAAGGATGACATTGAATGAATAAATGTAAAAATAAAACACTACATAGACTTCACTATAAAATATACATTGATTCTAGTTTTTCAGTCAAGAGCAGTGAGTGATTTTCTCTTTGTCTTTTGTTATTAACATTAACCTCTTGCTGTTCCTGTCGCTTAAAAATAGAATAGCAAAAAAACTGATGTGACAAGCCATCAGAACCGAACCGAACCGAACCGAAAACCGTGGTTAAAAACCGAGGTATGTATTGAACCGTGGACTAACTGTATTGTTGCATCCCTAATATATATATATATATATATATATATAAAATAAATATAATATATATATATAAATATATATGAAATAAATATATATATATGAAATAAATATAATATATATGAAATAAATATAGTATATATAAATATAATATATATAAAATATATATATAAATATATATGAAATAAATATAATATATATATAAAATATATATTTATGAAATAAATATAATATATATAAAATATATATATAAAATAAATATAATATATATAATATATATATATATAAATATAATATATATATATAAATATATATTTATATATATAAATATATATATATATATATAAATATAAAATAAATATATATATAATATTATATTTACCTGGATATATATATATGTGTGTGTGTGTAGTTTACATGATAAAAGTAACCTTTAAAGTTAAGATAAGCCTCTAGTTTTAATCATTTAAACGGACCTTTCAAGTTTGGGCATAAACTTCTGGCACTGTTGTGTTTTCGTGTATTTTATAATTTTCACAGCGCTGGATGTCATATGGTGATCGTGAAACACACGGGACACTTCACTACATGATTTCATGGTGAAATTTGTTATTTTCCATGTTAATCAGGTCAGTTTTGATCAAGAACAATCCACTGTGGCTTTAAATCAGCGTGAGCAGCGCGGCAAAAATAGACTCGGCGCCGAAACGATCGCGGCACTGCTGCTTCTGCTATGCTCCTGCTACGCGCTACCGCGCCGCCTCTGCGTGCGGTGTGAATGCTCTAATCTGTTAACATGGGCGCCGAAAAAAATACGCCCTGCCTACGCCCTGCTAACGCGTGCAGTGTGAAACCGGCGTAAGGATGTATACACGTCCGCTGGGAGATTTGGGAAATGTTCGTAAAAATCAAACAGTGTAATGATTTCATCGGGGTGGCAACAGGGGTGGCAAGGACTTCGTCTGGGGTGGCAATTGCCACCCCAACTAGCCCTCTGGCTCCGCCACTGGCTAGACGGAAGCCACTCCTCATAGAAGGCCGTCTGGAGTTTGCCAAAAGTCACCTGAATGACTCTCAGACCACGAGAAACAAAATTCATGGTCTGATGAAACAAAGATGAAACAAACAAAGAACTTTTTGGCCTGAAAGGCAAGAGCCATGTCTGCAGGAAACCAGGCACCGCTCATCACCTGGCCAATACCATCCCTACAGTGAAGCATGGTGGTGGCAGCATTGTGCTGTGGGGATGTTTTTCAGCAGCAGGAACTGGGAGACTAGTCAGGATAGAGGGAAAGATGAATGCAGCAATGTACAACGACATCCTTAATGAAAACCTGCTCCAGAGCGCTCTGGACCTCAGACTGGGGCGACAATAAACTGAAGCACACAGCCAAGATAACAAAGGAGAGACTATGGGACAACTCTGTGAATGTCCTTGGGTGGCCCAGCCAGAGCCCAGACTTGAACCCGATTGAACATCTGAAAATGGCTGTGCAACGACGCTCCCCATTCAACCTGATGGAGCTTGAGAGGTCATGCAAAGAAGAATGGGAGACACTGCTTGTAGCATCATACTAAAAAAGACTTGAAGCTGTAATTGGTGCCAAAGGTGCTTCAACAAAGTATCAAGCAAAGGCTGTGAATACTTATGTACATGTAATATTTTGCGGTTTATTTTATTTTTTATAAATTTCCAAAGAATTCAAACAAACTTCTTTCACATTGTCATTATGGGGTATTGTTTGTATTGTATGAATTGAGTCCATTTTGGAATAAGGCTGTATCATAATGAAATTTGGAAAAAGTAAAGCGCTGTGAATACTTTCCGGATGCACTGTAAATCAGTGGCGGCAATGTTTAGAAGGAAAAAATTAAACATTCACATCCTGATTTTTCTTTTCTCTTTCCCCATATCCACTCCACGATTCAGGCAGCCTTTCAGCAAATCAATAACAAGGCCTGCATGTAACTCGCCTTGAGCTGAGGGGGCTTTACACTTCAAAGACCAAATATAAGTGGTTGAGTTGTTATAAGAGGTGGTGTAAGTGCTTTCCTGGACTGTAAATAAATAAATAAATAAATCACCCTTTTCAGAAACAGCGCTATATGCTTTGGCTAAAAAAATGCACAATTCAGATGACTGTTCGTTTTTGTTCCTTGTAAAACTTTTAAAATGAGCATGAATGCTGTATTTCCTTGTATCAGTTCCATTCGACAAATGCATACTGTGATCCTTCTGTGGGTCTGTGACAGTTGCTCCTTATGCCTGATTTTGTGACACCATCTGTGTAGGTGAGATGTTGTGAAAAACACATTAGCATAAATTATCATAAAGATCCTTTTTATTTTCCCTCACAGTAGTATTATTTACATACTATTATAGCTTGTATTAATATTTTGAATTCATTTTTATTTTTGTATTTTCATTTTTTGTAATTGTATATTTTAGTTGTATCTTTAGTATTTTATTAGTTGTAACACAATGTAACATTTTAAAAACAAATTATTTAGTTTCAATTTTAAATCTAATATTAAGCCTACACTCTAAAAAAAAAAAAGGTTCTATATTGCACCAAAAATGGTTATTGGCTCGTAATCATAGGGGAACCTTTTTTAGTGCTATATAGCACCAATTCTTCAGCGGTTCTTCAGAGGTTCTTCAGCGGTTCTTCAGAGGTTCTTCACCGGTTCTTTGACTAAGGTGCTATATAGCACCTCTGAAGAACCGCTGAAGAACCACTGAAGCACCAAAATTGGTGCTATATAGCACTAAAAAAGGTTCCCCTATGATTACGAGCCTTTTTTTTAGAGTGATACTTCAGTTTTATTTAAATGACTGAAAATGTTGTTTTAATATAGTTTTAGTAATAGTTAACAACACTGTTTCCTCAGTCCAAAATTGTTTCAGAGGGGTTTTAATGGTTTAAATTATTATTATTATAACTCTGTCTGATGCACCCACCGCTAGCCTAGCTTAGCACAAAGACTGGAGGTAAATGGCTCCAGCTAGCCTACTGCTCAATAAGTGACAAAATAACGCCAAAATGTTCCTATTTACATGTTGTGATGTGTATAGTTACATTGTGTACTAAGACTGATGTAAAATAAAAGTTGCGATTTTCTAGTTACGTCGTGTACTAAGACCGATGGAAAATGAAAAGTTGCGATTTTCTAGACCAATATGGCTAGGAATAATAATAATAATCCTGCATAATAATCAAGGAACTTTGTGCCGTACCATGGGTGCAGTGGCGCAATGATATCACGCAGGACCTGAAAATAGTCCTCAGCACGCTCTCTGTGCAAGCAGGTTGTCACGTTGGTTATGTTGACGGAAGTTAGCCTATTTTCAGGCGCTGCGTAATATCACTGCACCGCTGCACCCATGGTACGGCAGCAAAGTTCCTTGATTATTATGCAGGATTATTATTATTATTCCTAGCCATATTGGTCTAGAAAATCGCAACTTTTCATTTTACCACGACGTAACTATACACATCACAACATGTAAATTGTAGTGATGGGCAGACCAAGGCTTCGTGAAGCACTGAAGCAGTTGAAGCAAATGTGTCATATTGTTTCGAAGCTTCGAATCAATCTGACACCCGTCTCTACGGCGCCATCTAGTGGTCATTTCCATGTGTTGATCTGGAATACCTTGACAATGATCCATGTAAAAAAAATTGTTTTTAACATCTGTCTGACAACTACATGATCTTGGTTTTGTAACCTGTAGCCTCGTCATTGTAAAGAACTATATATATTTTGTTTGTTATACAAAATGAACATTAATAAAATAAATAAAGCCACAATGTGTCACATTTGTCACAAAACATTTTTATTCAAAAATATTAATTGCTCTGCTGTTGAAGGACTCAGCTGACTTCTTTTTTTACATATAATTTCTCCAGCCTTTGAAAAAATCCTCTCACAAGGGACACTTGTTGCTGGCATGCACAAATATTTTTGGATGATGTAAATACATGGATGATGTATTGTTGCAGAAGGCTAGCTGCCTATCACAATACACACATCTCACTTTATTTGGTGCTTCCAAATGGAAATGCTCCCACACCACAGATGTACGGCATCTCTTGCGTGCAGCCTCCATTTTTATATATTCTATTAATTTATCTATCTATATATCACCTATGAATCTATATCTATATAATTCTATATATCTAACTTATGCGGTGCTATCTATCTGTCACTATCTAACTTAGCCTATATGAATGTGTCACTATATCTATCCTAACTATATGTCACTGTCTATACCTATCAGTCAATAGCCTATATCTAATTTACATCTAGCCTAAATATAACTAACCAAAGCGCACTATAAATCTCACTGCTATCACAAAATCACTGCTATCACAAAATCACTCTCCTCTCACAAAAACCCACGAGGTGAAGATGGATTTACTTCACTTTTAAACTGTGGTGAATTAGGTTTATACAGATGTGTGACTGTGTGGCTTGTTCCCGCCCCCTTTAATCAACGCAGTTTCGGAAGGCGCCACCTGATGAAACACTTTGAAGCTTCATTTAGCCATAGTCACGTGACATGGGTGTTTCGAATCACAGTTCGGAGCAGTGTTTCGAAACATCTGCGCTTCGGGATCTCGGCAAAGCCCCGAAACATCTGTTTCGCGTCTGCCATCCCTAGTAAATTGGAAAATGTTGGCGTTATTTTGTCACTTATTGAGCAGTAGGCTAGCTGGAGCCGTTTACCTCCAGTCTTTGTGCTAAGCTAGGCTAGCGGTGGGTGCATCAGATAGAGTTATGGCACGCACGGAGATGAGAAAGGTATGAATGGACTTATCTAACTCTATAGGGGATACGGTGAATAAGTCCCAAAAAGTCGGTGTGCTCCTTTAAAGATGTCTTTACTACCTTTCTGGGCCTTGAAAGTGGTAATAACATTGCAGTCTAGGGTCAGAAAGCTCTCGAATTTCATCAAAAAGATCTTTATTTGTGTTTTGGGTGAACTAACCATTTAATTAATATTACTCAGTAGGTACTTGAGTAAGTAGGCCTATAATGTAACTATGTGTCACCTTCAAATAAAGTGTAACAGGAGTTTCCTCAAGGAAACCTCTGGACTTTGAAATTAAAGCCTAGAGTAATGTCTTAAGCCAAGAGGAAAAACTACAAATGATGACAAAAGTCATATTGCAACTCAACAAGGGCTCAGATCCTTCAGGGCTTGAGGTAAACAGTGTTGAGGACATTGCTCACAACACTCAGATGCATCCTTTAGGGTTTTAAAGAAGCATTATGAGGAAAAAAACTTGAGACCTGACAAACAAAATCAGAATGAAGCACATCATGTTGCTTATACAAACCTCTGCATTATTCATCTCCGCCATTTCACTTTGTTCTTCAGCTTTATGTCTTAATGTATAAAAGCTTTATTCCCTTTGTCACACTTTGACAGATGGATTGAAACTTTAAATCCTTTAGGCTTTAAAAGGTTTTAATCAAATCTTTAATCTTTTTAAGATAAAAATAGATCCAAAATTGAGAGATATATAGGCAAAACAACATAACACATCCAAAACGTGCTACAAGTGTCAAAATGCTTCGATTTTTCAGCAATAGGCTAATAATGATATAAGATTTGTATGTATGTAAGTTCCTCTTGTGAAAGGGACTGCTAAAGGATCATGTCAGCCATGTTTAGAATCAAGTCTGCAAGAAATACAGTAAGACATGTCGACATAAACATCCACCCATTCCACCCTTTTTGCATCCCAGCCTTCAGGCTCAGCGCAAGGACTTCTGAAAGATCAATTACAGTGGGCTAGCAAAACACTACACAGGAAATTGGGGAAAGCATAATTTATTTACATGTCTGCTCTGTGATTAAAGTAGCCCAGAACAACAAGCAGCAGGGAATTGATTCTTTTCTCTCTTTTTTTTAATCATCTCTGTTTTCGACGAACAGTGAAAGGAACAATCAAAGAGTTTGCTTGGCTTTGATTTTGAAAATACATATCATGTGTTCTTATCGGAGCATGACTGTCGTTGGGTGATGTTTAATTGCCCCCAAAAAAACAGATTATCAATTTTACATTGGTGCCTTGTTTGTTCTTGGCTTCTAATAATTAACTATTAATGAGATGCACTGTAACAGTTTAGGGCTCTGTGCAAATAAACCAGTTGCAATGTTAATGTGAGAAACTGTAGAAGGTAATTTTTCCTCATGCAATCAACGCATTTGTATTGAAAGAAACATCCTCTGGCAACAATACTGTAAATACTGTAGCTGTAAATGTGACTTTGACTGTCCTCAATGATCACATGGACACTGACCCTGAGGATGTCCTGTCAAACTAAATTTACTTTCAAGTCTGTTCTTAGAAAAAAAGATTCAATTGGGTTTTGTATAGAAAGGTTTTTGATTCAGTTTTAAATAACACTTTATGGTTAAACACTTAAAGGTTCTATATAATGAGAAATGTCTTCATTTTTTTATATTGATAATGTATGTTTATGAGCTGTTTAATTAATAAATAATTTAATTAAAATTGTATTAACAAAATCCTAGGGGTGTAACAATATATAATTTCACAATATATCGCAATACAAAAATGCAACGATATGTATCGTGGATAGTTCACCCAAAATGAAAACTACTATGTGAGGAAAAAAATCAAGTTTACAGAGTTTTAGTGTCAGTACTACATTAAACTGCTGTATAATGTTGAATATGTATAATGTATAATATTGCAATTTGTCCTGGTCCTGATAATGCCAAATGTCTTATGTTAAAAAAGTGTCCTACATTATTTTAAATATATCTAATCAGCAACAGAGCACAGAGAATTATGAATATTTTTATTCTGGTGTCACCACTGTCCTGTGCATTGTGTTACCAGCACCAAGTCCAAGCCTATTCGTTTCAACCAGCAATGTAATACCAAATGTAGCATTTTAATCAACAGTACATATTTTGTTAATCTTTTATCCATATGTCTTGATGTACAGTATCACAATAATATCGTATCGTGATATGTATCGAACCGTGAGGGTATCACACCCCCATAATATGAAGCGCCTGACAGAAACATTTAAGGTCCTACATAGAACCTTTTCTTCTATATTAGTTCTTTTGATTACAATACATGCAAGTATTTTGTTTTATTTATTTATAGGCTTTTATTTAACACCTAATATACATGTTCATTACATGGCGGTGGCTCTCTAATACATGATTCTGGTTGGTCAATTGCAGCATTTGGCGGTCAGATGTTTCACTGTTGCCATGACAACACTGAATATCAATTCGCTCATCTGGGTAACTGAAATTGCCGCTACTTTAAAGGGTTAGTTCACCCAAAAATGAAAATAATGTAATGTATTACCCTCATGTTGTTTCACACTCGTAAGACCTCCGTTCATCTTCGGAACACAAATGAAGATATTTTTGTTGAAATCCGATTGCTCAGTGAGGCCTGCATTGTCAGCAACGAAATTTCCTCTCTCAAGGTCCATTAATGTAACATATTTAAATCAGTTCAACTGAGTAATGGTTCAATATAATATTATAAAGCGACGAGAATATTTTTGGTGCGGCAAAAAACCCAAAATAAAAACTTATATAGTGATGACCGATTTCAAAACACTGCTTCGTGAAGCTTCGGAGCGTTATGAATCAGTGTATCAAATCATGATTCGGATTGCGTGTCAAACTGCCAAACTGCTGAAATCATGGTCCTTTGGAGGACACATTTCAAGGCAGGAAGGCACCGCGGAATCGATACGCTGATTCATAACGGTTCGAATCTTAATGAAGTGTTTTGAAATCGGTTATCACTATAAGTCGTTATTTAGTATTTTTTTGGCGCACCACAAATATTCTTGTCACTTTATAATATTAATATTGAACCACTGTATTCACATTAACTGATTTAAATATGTTTTTAGTACATTAATGGATCTTGAGAGAGGACATTTAAGTTATGCTGGCTATGCAGGCCTCACCGAGCCAACGGATTTCAACAAAAACATCTTGATTTGTGTTCCGAAATCAGATTTTCTTGATTCGCTTCTGCTTGATGCTGCATGTGCAACGGATGCACGAATCTAAGAAAAGTATTCATAAAACATATAAATATCAGTATGTTAATATGTATAACATATTTACTTTCTTCTCTGACGAAAATGGAAAAACTATATCAGTAAAGCTCAGCGTTAGGAGAGGAAGAGACTGGGCAAGATAAAAACAGAGGAAAAAGAGAGATGTGGAGATAAGAAAGACAAATAATCTACTGCCCAGTGACATGGTTTTCAAGCTATTATATAATATTTTGGCCTTCAGAACATCTTAAAATGCACATATGTAGATCAGAGAAATAAACATTTTCTCGGGGGAGCTTTATAAGTATTACTTCATAAGTATTACTAAACAGCCATCCTATGGATATGCATGTTAGTAAGCTACTATAGTTAATAGCGCAATTTGGACCCTAAAACACCCTCACTGGGGGCTAAGCCCCCTTAAAATGAAAATCCTAGAACCACCCCTGATATACAGGTAGAATAAACTGTACATTATCATACTGAATACAGACACTTGACATTAGCAGTTAAAAATGATCAAAGCCTTATGATCTTACAAATGGCTATGAGCTAAACCTATCTTTAAACACAGCTAAGGGATTTTTCTGCTCAACAAAAAGCTGTGCCTTAATGCATTCTGTTTTTTGCAAATGTCCATGCATACTGAATTCATTATCAAAACACTTGAGGTTAAATCGAGAAAGCATGGTATATTCACTGAACAGCAATGGAGCCTATTAACATACTGTGACTTAGAAGCGTTAGTGAGGACACATAACATTTGTAGTGATGTGGTGGCATAGCATATAATAAGGAGTTTATGCAGACAATGTTTTTTTTAATAAACCGGTATATACATTACAACCCATTCACAATATCGTAAAGAAATCTCTTGGATTGGAATGGATTCCTATTATTGCATCACGTTTTATCATTTCCAAGGGCTGATCTGAAATAAATATAAATGGCCTCTGCATGCCCTTTAAATCTTTTCAAAGTTAGTTACATCAAAGAGATTATCTCTTGCCACCAACAATAATACAACAACAAGACATAAGAATACAACCGAAACCCATGCACAGACTGATTTGACTAATTGTATTTATGGATATGAGATTTTTGACATCTGCATATAGTAACTGAGTTATGGGGAAGCAACAATTTTCTGTTTCGCAAGGTGCCTCCCTGTTATTTTCTCTTATTGTTGTTCTTGTGTGATACATTTTTATCTAATCCAATTTGGCATTTGGTTCAGTTCACATACTTTAATCTGTTTCTTGGTGTTTCTTTAACCACGGGCACTTTTATGTCCCATGGATTTATTTATTATTATTTTTTTTTTTATATATATATTTTTTTAAACCAACACATTTCGGTTCTTTACTTTTTGTTATTTGAAGGCCACATTAAAACAGGCTTTCAGACTTAAAATATTAAAATTAATCATAAAAATAAATCATTTTTTTTAGATTAAAAAAAGATAATCTAACAAAAAGAACAAAAAAGTAGTTTCATTTGAGTTGATGTAGGGTGACCCTCTTGGCCTACAGTATACCATATAGTTATTTTTATTTTGTTATAAAAAGAACAAAGAAGCAAATTACAAACAATAGGACAAATATGATTGTTACAAATGAAATAAACTATGTATTTCAGGTACAGTATGTATACATCTATTTCACATCTTTTGCTGTTTGAGTAACATCAATGTCACAGACATGTATTTTAGGCTGCTGTCACTTTAAGACTGAATGCTAGGATCTAATGCTGCCTTCATGTGCTATTGGAAATGTCATACTTCCCACTTCTGAAGTCGTGATTACGAGCTCATCGCATTCAAATTTTGAATTGAGAGGGCATTCATGTCCAGTTTTCTTAACTAGGAAACTAGTATTTACAATAATTCTGATAGCACGTGAAGGCAGCATAATCTACACTCTAAAAAAATGGTGCTATATAGCACTAAAAGTGGTTCTTTGGCTCGTAATCATAGGGGAACCACTTTAAAGGGTTACTTCAGAGATTGGCAGTAAGCTTTGTATCAGTAGAATAATATTGTCATTTTACGTCATCTGAGGATTTTTTGGCCAGAGGCTAGAGACTACAGCTAGTAGAAGGAGCTAGTTCCGCATGTTTTCAACCCGCCCATAGAGGTGGGATCTCACTCACAGAATGTAAATGCGCACGGCCGCTCAGCTCGGGCATTCATAACGGAGCAGTACGGAGCAAAGTGAGTCAGTGATGCGCGGGTTGATCCAAAATGAGCGGATACTTGCGGTCACCCGCGGTTACGAAACATCCAAAAATATTTCTAACGATATTCGGGACCTTTTGAATGTTGAGCGTTATAAACTTTTGAATAAATGCTGACGTGGGACAAAATGCCCGATTTCCCAACATGTTTTAGGCTACTTTTAAACGCATATAGCTCAGTAATGTCAGCTTTATGTATTTTCTAAAGGGGGCGGGATTTTTGTTGGAAAAGTCGGGGGAGAGACGCACACTTCGATTAGACTGGATAAACACATGCAGCATCTTAATTGTTAAGAAAATGAAACGAAATAAATGAATAAATCAAGCCTTTATTACATAACACTAGGATATATCATACAGCATTCAGGAAAAGACAGTTTGCGCTCCTAAGGCTTTCACACTTTTCCAAAAGTGGGCCTTCTCTCAGTTGACCTGCTCTGATGAATTCTTCAAGCAGGGTCGAAACATAAACATCGCATTCATCAATAATATGCATCTAGACAGCTGAAATGGAAAATGATGGGCCGCCTCAAGAACTGCCTGCTCTCGCCGCTGCAGTCTGAGTGCACCACGTCAGGGCCGGCCACACCCCTATTTCCTACATCTATGGCCCAATTACGCTAAGATGAGCATTTACTACTTTTAAAAAATGCGGGTCAGGAAGCTGGTCGAGTACAATATTTTCTTTTCTTTTTTTTGCGGTCCAAGTTGTGGGCGGGTTAGTTGAAAACGTTGGGCGGGTGCGGGTTGTTCATTGACCCGTGCATCACTGAAGTGAGTGTTTCAACTTTTCAATCAATTGCTATGAAAGTTAAGCTTCCATAGGCATGATCTGAAAACGCGCCATACTGGACAGGCGCCGAGAATGACTGCCGCGCTTACCTCAGCTCTTCGCTCTTGTGATGAATGAAATCTGACTCCTGCTGCGTTTGAGACCTGACTTTCGTTCGGCTCATTCACACGTTATTGAAAAGACATGTTCAGTTTTTAATTATAGTGTGTATTCTCTACTGAACGAAATTATTTTATTACTATGAAAATAGCGAAGCAAGTGCATTCTGGGAGTTGTTGTCTTTTATCCACATGAGATAAAAATAAATTTTCTGTCTTTTCTCAGTCTAGAAGGCACCAAATTCAAAAATAATTTCATATTTCTACTACATAAATGACCCAGTTTAAATACACATTCATCTTCCCAGTGCTGAAGTACCCCTTAAAGTGTTGTATAGCACCAAATCTTAGTGCTTCAGTGGTTCTTCAGCGGTTCTTCACCGGTTCTTTAAATGACTGAGGTGCTATAAAGCACCGCTACCATATACAGAACCTGTTAAGATATGGTGCTATATAGCACCAAAAGTGGTTCCCCTATGATTAAGAGCCAAGAACCACTTTTAGTGCCATATAGCACCATTTTTGTGTACTGATATCCGTTTTTCACCAAGCTGCATACGTTCACTCAAGTCATAACTGACTGTATTTGCATGAGATACTCCACATGATGGCACGCTGTCTGAGAGAGCGCTTCTGGTGTATCATTCAGTGCGATAACACATAGAGTTTTTTTTTCTTCACAACTTATATGCATAATAACTTGACAAACCCTTTTTGAAGATCCTTGTTAAATGTACACATGCTTTTTTGGCATCTTCGCGTCTGACTTTTTTTTTTTTTCGCGTCTGACTTGATTTCCTCCGCGCTCTCTATTTTCCGTCTTCACTAACTGCAAGCTATTCTACAACGAATTGTGATTGAATGGTAATTTTGTTCTCCAAAATATACTATAATGAGATTGGCTAACTTGGACTAGGCTATTCTCTCGTGACAGAAGACTACTTTGCTACTACTCGCTTTCATATGATCACCTAGCAAAGACAATTTAAGAATTACAGGATTTTTTCATAATAAGTCGGGACAGTAAAAATAGAGCTGAAATACGGGACTGTCCCAGGAAAACGGGACTTTTTGGGTTTTACACAAATGATGACCGTTGTGATGTAATTTCCATTTTAAAGGTGCTCGAAGCGATCCTGGGTGGAGTAACTTCTTGATGTTCGAAGTGTTGTCAAACAAAACAGAGGCTAGCTAGACCCTCCCTCCTCCTCCTCCCCCTCCCCTCCGTGCTTCCTGATTGGAAGCCCTTTGTTACAAACAGAGGTGACACGGAGAACAGATGGCAGAGGTAAACAGAGTTTATTAAGCAGAACCAGGAAGTGAGCAGATGTGGTGAGTAACAGAAGTGTGAGTCCATTAGAATGGTGATGGCAATGGGTCATTCTGTACTTTCTTGATTGTAGGTCAACATGGAGAACAGGACGATGGAGCGATGGAGACAGGGAGCCAGGAGACGAGACGAGGAGACTCTCAGGAGACTTGGGAGGACAGGTAGTTAACACAGGCGAGTCTGTGGAAGCAAGCAGTAGCGTGAGCATGTGCAAACGAGACCGGACAGTGACTGCATGGGGCTTAAGTGCAGGTGGTGATTGCAGTGATAATGAGGTGCAGGTGTGTGTGATCAGTATTCGGGTGACTGTGAGCGTTGTGTCTGGGAGAGGGTGGAGCCTGGTGTGCTTGTGACATTACCCCGGATCCCCCTCCCCCACCCCCCTCCGCGGCCATCCCCTGAGGGCTGAGGACCCCGACGCCGTGGTGGTCAACCTCTACCATCTCACTCTCCCGGAACCAGTAATCAACCGCAGGGACATCGGAGGGTTCCCCTGACCACCGAAAGAGGGAAGGTTGATAGCAGAGCACGCACTAAAACGGGGTAAGGGCGGTAGTAGGCTGACAAAGTGAGTTCTGTGCGTACTCGGCCCATCCAAGGAACTGGTTCCAGGAGTCCTGGTGGCCGTGACAGAAGGTACGGAGGAAACGGCCAATCTCCTGGATCTTACGTTCCGTCTGCCCGTTCGTTTGGGGATGGTATCCAGACGAGAGGCTGACGGTCACACCTAGGAGGGAGAAAAAGGCTTTCCATACCTTGGATATCAACTGGGGACCCCTGTCCGATACTATGTCTTCGGGGATACCATAGTAGCGGAAGATGTGATTGAACATTAACTCCGCAGTTTCCAGGGCAGTGGGTAATCCTTGTAGTGGGAGGAGGTGGCAGGATTTGGAGAAACGGTCCACCACTACGAGGACGCAGTACAATTGTCTGAGACTGGGAGATCCGTGATAAATTCCACCCCTAGGTGTGACCAAGGGCGGTTGGGAACGGGCAGAGGATGGAGCTTTCCAGCAGGTAGGTGACGTGGACTTTTGGACATGGCACATTCCCTACATCCCTGCACGTACCTTCTGACATCTGATGACATCTGGGGCCACCAGAAGCATTGACGTATCAGTGATAGGGTTTCAATGACCCCGGAGTGACCAGTGCCCAGTGACGTGTGGGAGGAGTCGATGAGAGGAGTGCGTTGTGCTCGAGGGATGAACTGCAAGCCTGGAGGACAACCTGGTGGCACGTTGGTGGAGGCATTGGCAGAGGGCAGGGTTTCCTCCGACCAGGAGATAGGACCGACGAATAACTGGGTAGGGATGATGGGCTCAGTCTCCTCTGACTTCTCCTCTGGGCTGTGGATGCGGGAAAGTGCGTCCACCTTGATGTTCTTGGCACCAGTTTGATAGGAGATTTTGAAGTGAAACCGTGTGAAGAATAGAGCCCATCTAGCTTGGCGTGGATTAAGACGTTTTGCCTCTCGGAGATAAGCCAGGTTCTTGTGGTCGGTGAGTACTAGGAAGGGGTGTTTGGCGCCCTCTAGCCAGTGCCTCCACTCCTCCAGTGCGAGCTTGATGGCGAGGAGTTCGCGGTTCCCGATGTCGTAGTTCACCTCCGCCGGGTTGAGCTTGCGGGAGAAGAATGCATATGGATGGAGACGACTGGGGTTCCCCTGCTGCTGAGAAAGGACCGCTCCCACTCCGGTGGTGGAGGCGTCCACTTCTACGACGAAGGGCAGTTCAGGATCTGGGTGGACTAGGAGGGGAGTGGTCGTGAAGGCGGTCTTGAGGGTCTGGAAGGCTTTGGTGGCAGATGGGGTCCAGGACAGAGACTTGGGCTTGTTGCGTAGGAGACTGGTGAGTGGACTGGCAATGGAACTGTAAAGATGGATGAAACGACGATAGAAGTTGGCAAAGCCGAGGAATCTCTGGAGTTCTTTGACTGTGGAGGGGGTTGGCCAGGACCGGATGGCTTCCACCTTCCCCTCGTCCCTCCGGATGCCACTGCGGTCGATGTTGTATCCGAGAAACTGCACTGAGGGCTGATGGAACAAACATTTCTCGGCTTTGATGTAGAGCTGGAAGCTCCTCAGGCATTGGAGGACCTCCGCAACGTGGTGGCGATGTTCGGCCAGGCTCCGGGAGTAGATCAGGATGTCATTGATGTAGACCAGCACAAACTTGTGGAGACACTCCCGGAGCACCTCATGGATGAAATCCTGGAATACGGAGGGGGCGTTGGCGAGTCCACAGGGCATCACAAGATATTCATAGTGGCCGGTGGGCGTGACAAAGGCAGTCTTCCACTCGTCCCCCTCACGTATTCGGATGAGGTTGTACGCGCCGCGGAGGTCCAACTTCATGAACACAGTGGCACCATGGAGATGTTCCAGGGCAGCTGGGACGAGAGCAAGGGGGTACCTGAACTTGCCGGTTATGTTGTTGAGTGCTCGGTAGTCTATGCAGGGCCGCAAGTGTCCTTCTTTGCCACGAAGAAAAAACTCGAAGCAGCAGGGGAAGTAGATTGATGGATGTAACCTTGCTCCAGTGCCTCCTTGATGTAATCCTCCATGGCCTTCTCCTCCGGGAGTGAGAGGGGATAGATCTTTCCTTTGGGGCGACAAGCAGTGGTGTTGTTTCTGGAAGTGCTCGCTGGTGAAGGTGCAGGTGTGCTGGAGGGAAGAGCTCGCCGAACAGCGTCGACGAGCTCCTTGAAGGGATCCGGGGTGCTCATCCTGGTGCTGTGCGGTATTGGTCCGGTCTTCTGTAACAAACAGAGGTGACACGGAGAACAGATGGCAGAGGTAAACAGAGTTTATTAAGCAGAACCAGGAAGTGAGAAGATGTGGTGAGTATCAGAAGTGTGAGTCCAGTAGAATGGTGATGGCAATGGGTGATACTGTACTTTCTTGATTGTAGGTTGACTTGGAGAACAGGATGATGGAGCGATGGAGACAGGGAGCCAGGAGACGAGACGAGGAGACACTCAGGAGACTTGGGAGAAAAGGTTGGTAACACAGGTGAGTCCGTGGAAGCAAGCAGTAGCGTGAGCATGTGCAAACAAGACAGGACAGTGACTGAGTGAATGCATGGGGCTTAAGTGCAGGTGGTGATTGCAGTGATAATGACGTGCAGGTGTGTGTGATCAGTATTCGGGTGACTGTGAGAGTTGTGTCTGGGAGAGGGTGGAGCCTGGCGTGCTTGTGACACCCTTCTGCCGCCGGAGTTTTTGCCACCTTTCGAAGGCTTTTCCAATGTAAATTCGGGACTTTGCGCATTCCTTCTCCTTTTCCCTTTTCGTTGCAAGTTGTTCATCAGAACGTCGTCTCTTTGGTTGTGTGTCGGCCATATCAAAATCATAAAATTCGAACTTCCCTCTTTATGCTTCTCTCTTCTACGCACCTCCCTTCATGTGCACGCGCACTAACACCAAACCTCCACCCCCAAATCATTCTTGTCGGTTATTAGCTGGAGCACTGTTAATTACATTTACATTTACATTACATTTATGCATTTGGCAGACGCTTTTATCCAAAGCGACTTACATTGCATTCAAGGTACACATTTTAAATTTTTTTGTCAGTTTTTGCTTTCCCTGGGAATCGAACCCATGACCATGGCGTTGCTAGCGCCATGCTCTACTGTTTGAGCTACAGGAAAGCTAATTATGTTTGGGGGCTTGTTTTTGTGGCCGTTTGTGGAGCTTGTGATGACTACAGAGACCGCATTTTAGGTTACCAAGTAGACAATGGTGGTGGCGCTGGGGCTTGGGCCCTTGCAGCTATACTTCTTATTTTGGGGGTTTCAGTGGCTTTTGAATTTTTTTTTTGTTGAAAAAATTAAATTCTTGAAAATTGGCGCAAACATCAGAATCCTCTGCCATTAGGGCTGACCCAAAGCTATTATACGTGGCATGGCAGGGGCTCTACAGCACGCCCCTTGATCGGTGTCAGTAAAAAGCATCCTTGACAAGAAATATGAGATAAATAATATATTAAAAAATATGGACCCACTTTATATTAGGTGGCCTTAACTACGTACTAACATTTTAATTAATCATTTGATACAATGCACTTATTGTGTACATACATGTTTTTACATTGTACTTACATTTAAAAAAATACCTGCATGTAATTACGTCTGTAATTAATTTCTGTAGTTACATTTGTAATTACACAGTTGACACTTCCCTTACACCTAACCATACCCTTAAACTTACCCGTACCACCACACCTGTCCCTAACTTTACCCCTTATCCCACCTCAATATCAGCAAAGGTGTTTTGCAATACAATTTGAACACAGTAAGTACATAGTACTTAAGGCCACCTAATATAAAGTGGGGCCAAAAATATATATATTTTGTAATAAAAATAAATATCACCTGTGAGCCAATTTCCTTTTCTTAAATTCTGTTATATGTGAACATATTATTATTTAATTGTGTATATTTAGGATACACAAATGCTGAAATTAACCTTGGCAAAACAAAGTCAGGCATTTTGTTTAAAAATAATTTAAAATTGAATGCCCACTAGAATGTTATCAGACACAGAATCATATTCTGTGACAGAATTAATTTGTGATCCATGTAAATCAATGTAAATGGATGTTCATTTACTTTTTTTGCTTAAATATATATATATATATAAAAAAAGTTGAAACACCTTTTAAAATATAAATCAAAGTCCTAATAATTGGAAAATAATCTTGTCAGATTTTTAATCTACAATGTCATGGCATGGCCAGCTTGTTCCTCAGGCTTCTACTACTCTTTCTCTCATTAAATAAATACATCCTATATGTTTGTGTTGAGTGATAGAGTCAAAGTCAGGCCAGATGTCCTGAGGTTTATACATCTGATCAGTCCCCTACATCAGCTCTGTGACTCAGAAAGCTTCACAAAGTTCAAGCTGTACCTAAGGCTGCAGAGAACCATTTGCTAATCATTTGAAGAACAGGATTAACCTGGTCACGAGGGTACTTTACTGATGTATATTTGTTCAATTGTGGTTTTGCTATGCTGTACCATACACAAGTCATTTAATATATGTCGTACTTTAGACTTAAATGCTCTTATGAGCATCCACCAGCTCACATGCGGCTTTTAGCAATCTTGCAATGTTTTTTTTTTTGTCATTATACATTAACTCATAAGAGATGAAAGGTGCTTTGAAAAGCATCACATCCTTGAGAACTGCTGGGCCTGCAAACATCTATTGAACCATGAACCCCTATTTTTCTGTGGAGCTCTCAAAAGGAAATTCTCTTTCCGCTAATGGATTTACTTATGCAACACACAAAAGTCTTGGGCATAATATGATTTTGTTGGGGTCATCACAATGAAGGAAAAAAAAACTAAAAACTTCCAGATCTTTTTGAAAACATCTCTGCGTGTACACTAGTGAATGCTAAAAGCTTTGAGGCAGGGTTATTATTGTTGACTAAAACAAAAACCATTAAAATAATTATAAAAAATAAACACTAACTGAAATAAAATCTTAAAAAGCTTGAACAAGGCAAGATTTCTCATTTATGTTTAGTTTAATTTGAGGTGCTAAAACTAAAACTAAAACAAAATAAAACGTTAACAAAAACTAAAATGTAAACAGTAAATATAAAAATAAAATCGAATTCATATTAACACAAACTATAAATATCAATGATATACTGCTTAAAGGTCTTGAATGCAAAAAGTAAAAAAATTATAAAAAAAACATCATAAAAGCACTATATTACAGCTTTTCTCAAACCGGATAGCTTTGTTTGAGAAACAGGCATTTAAATCTATTCACTTATTAACTATTGTGATCTGATCATTGAGTCAGTGAGTCAACACTGAACCACTCCGATTCACGGATGATTTATTGTTAATGTTTATTCATGTACCGCATATCAAAAACATCTTTTCCACATTTGGTACAGTGGCTAATGGAAAGGTGATTTTCTTTCAATAAATGCCAATGTCAAAGCTTTCGCTATTTCATTTCTCCTTCCCCCATCAGTCTGGAAAACAGGATAAGTCAGAGAGGGTTGTGAACGGCGGGTGACCATACATCTCTGCTCTCTTAATTGGTAGAGAACAAGAGAAAGACAGTTAGAGACTGACACATGAATGACAGACTTGTGAGTGCAGAGAGCCATTCATTAAAATTACCTAAGGCTTGATAAGCCAGAAATGGCTGCGCAGATGTGCCGATTTGCCAACTGTTTGATGGCCCTATAGTGTAATCATTAAAATGATAGTTTCGTTATCTTTAACCAGACAATGTTAATTGAAATAGATGAAATAAATTTTAATGGTTAACATGGGGGAAATGGGGGATAATTGTAGTCTCATGTTGTGACTCAACCACAGTTCTTTTTGCTTTTAAATGAGGTTTAAGAGCAGCTTGTTCTGATAAAAGAATATACCACAATTACATACTGGTGTGAAAAAAAATTGCATAATGCTGTGGCAGACTCCGGCAAACTTGAAAAGAGTAGAAAAACTGCTAAAAAATGCATATAGGCGTTGAATTTTTCATCATAATTTCTGACTGTCCAAAAGTATAGACCATTTCTCATAAATTTGAAAAAAGTAGGCTACACTATCATTCAAAAGTTTGGGGTTGGTTTAATGTTTTTTAATGAAATCTCTTATGCTCTCTAAGACTGTGGTCTTACTCTTAGGCCTCCTTGTTAGAGCGCCTGCCTCCCATGCGGACAGGCCTGGGTTAGTGTCCCGCTGAGAGTGGGTGGTGCGAACTAGAGGGGCTACAGTGGTGGCACTGTATGAGAATGGGGTGAGTGTAACAGACGTAGGCTAGTAAGGGCTGTGCGTGTAACCCTCACTCGCCTAATCTCAAGAGTAGCTCTAGCGACTGACACTAGAAATCACAGTCTTTAGCCTCCTTGTTTAAAGTCCTGCTTAGAGCAGGCGGTGTGAACTGGAGGGGCTACAATGGCAAAGCTGAATTATCAACAGCCATTACTCCAGTCTTCATTGTCACATGATCTTTAAGAGATTGTTCTAATATGCTGATTTTGTGCTCACAAAACATTTCTTATTATTATCAATGTTGAAAACAGTCGTGCTGCTTAAAGGATTAGTTCACTTTTAAATAAACTTTTGCTGAAAATTGACTCACCCCCATGTCATCCAAGATGTCCATGTCTTTCTTTTTGCAGTCGAAAAGAAATTATGGTTTTGGATGAAAACATTCCAGGGGTTTCCTCCATATAATGCACTTCAATGGGCCCCAAACGGTTCAAGGTCCAAATGACAGTTTCAGTACAGCTTCAAAGGGCTTTAAACGATACCAGACGATGAATAAGGGTCTTATCTAGCGAAACGATCAGTTTCTGCGAGAAACCGAGCAGTATTTATGCTATTATTTTACCTCTTTTCCGACGAGCGTGATCATCTCTGAGCTCAGCCATAACTTCCGCCAAGTGAGGTCAAATACGATCGGGTTCATAGATGTATACATATATGCCTCATTAGCACCTGCACGTATCAGTAGAATGAAGCATCTACAATCGATATATCTATGACCACGATCGTATTTGACCTCACTTAGCGGAAGTTATGGCGGAGCTCAGAGATGATCACGCTCGTCTGAAAAGAGGTAAAATAATAGCATAAATACTGCTCGGTTTCTCGCAGAAACTGATCGTTTTGCTAGATAAGACCCTTATTCATCGTTTGGTATCGTTTAAAGCCCTTTGAAGCTGTACTGAAACTGTCATTTGGACCTTGAACCGTTTGGGGCCCATTGAAGTGCATTATAGGGAGGAAACCCCTGGAATGTTTTCATCCAAAACCTTAATTTCTTTTCGACTGCAGAAAGAAAGACATGGACATCTTGGATGACATGGGGGTGAGTAAATTATCAGCAAAAGTTTATTTAAAAGTGAACTAATCCTTTAATATTTTTGTGCAAAGCATGTGCCAAATGTCTTTACTGTCACTTTTGATCCATTTAATGTACCTTTGCTGAATAAAAATTTTCAAAAAGCCTCTCTCTATAGGTCTCCCTTGACTATCAAAAACACATTCTGTCGAATTAGGATGGAGGCTTGAATCTTTAGTTCACTGGTTTGAATGCCAGTGATGGCCGCCGGTGATGATGTTAGCGACTCCGCCGTAAGACATCTAGCCTTTGTTATGTATATCTATGAACATAACTGTGACAGTAGCTGTGTTTATATGTGGAGAATCAAATGGGGCTGGATTGTCAGTTGCTTGTCACGCTAGACACACTTCCCTGGAGAATCAAAAGACATTGTAGTCAGTGAGCGATGGTCTTTTATCTTCCATTCAAGTTTAGACTATTGCAACAGTAGTTTTAATAATCAATGAATTGATTAAAACAACAACAACAACAACAAAACTAATTCAGGTAAACATTCACATAATAGTAAGACCTTTTTAAAAAGGTCTCGCCCATCCATACTGACTAAGACTATTGATTTAGAATATTGATTAGGATCATACTTTCCCTCAAATATGCTGTTGAAGCACAATGAGTAATATATTTCAACAATCCTACTTCTTTAGATTGAATCCATTTTCTGCCGTCACTAGATTTTTATTCAGTATTTCCAGAACAATTTATTCTTTGTTTCCTTGTATTGAACAATTCAAATTTCCATTGATTTTAAACAATGAAACAGTATAATATGCAACAGTACTGAATGCAATGCTCAAGGTTGCATAGACTTGGCTTGAATATGGATTGGGGGATCAGGGCCATGTCTCCTATTAGAAGAACATTGCTTTAGCTTTTTTGTGTGTGACAAAAAACATATTCTTCAGAATCAGCACTAATGTATTCTTCACATTCATGTTCTGTACATATAACGTCCACTATGCTTTCACATGCAAATCATCAGTCTCTATTTGGTTAGAAGTGACTAATGACTAGATTGTTGCCATACCCACAAGGGACCTAAGCAACGACAGAAGACTATGACACATATCCCGTACACAAGAAGGTTAAAAGGGCTACAAAGGGCTTTTAAGAGTAACAAAACTGAATCATGCGCAAATTGATTACATAAAAGCTTGTGAGGAAGTCTGCAGTTGTGTTGTTTCGTATACCATATATTTCCATTGATTTTTCCCTAAATCACATTGTCAGAATGGGGCAGGAGCATTTAACAAGCCCTGTTTTTAAGACGCCTTTCATAGACACATGCATTCAGTCATGTGTGTGCTCAGATAAGCCAATAAACTTCCCTTGATCTATTTAGATCCATTAGTCTCACTTGCTATAGTGAGCAACTGGACAAAGATGCCCTATGAAAAAGCAGATAGCATGTCTATATCATGGCACTGGGTAATGTGGATGTAAAGTATGATAGCCAGGCTCAGATTTAAAAGAGGAATGTTGTTTCTTTAATTATCCCAAAAAATCATATCAGTTATCGACCTATTTTCGAGATTCTTATTTCAATAAACGCCATTGGGCTATTTACAATATTTGATATTTATTATATTTATTATGCATGCTCATTTACACTATTTTTACATTTAGCCTACTTAAACTACTTGGCATCATTTAACACTGTTAAATGTAATATTTATTATCTAAAACTAGAATATCTCAAAATGAATATGTATTTTATCACTGAATCACACCAAGATGTAAACACAGGAGCGATGTTGGCATCCAAAAAGATGTTCATTACAAGCAGGGGTCCATTCTTTGTACGTCGCTAACTCAGTAAGCTGGATTTGATTGTTGATGATTTGGCATGATCTTGGATTGTTTGGTTCTTCGATGCTTTTCCTGGACTTGATGTCATAGCAACAGATCTGTAAGCTTAAACCTGCTCGGGAGCGGCTTATTTCATGTAAACAGGATTAGATTGCATCTTGAGGTGATACTTAAAGTCTGTCCCCGTCTGCTACTTTATTACAAGAGTTCCTTACTGAACCTGGGGCAATAATAATTTTAAATAATAATAATAATATAAAAAAGGTCATTTTAATTTTAAAGTGAACGACTTCTTTAAGCTCTGTATATTTCTATGGCATCTCTGTCTAATAATAATTGGTGAAGTGGATTTACTTATTGCTAAGTTAACGAAAATTATCATGAGCATTGTAATGTTTAAAGCAGATGTCTTAAAGTATTAGTTAACTTTTAAATAAACTTTTGCTGATAATTTACTCACCCCCATGTCATCCCAAATGTCCATGTCTTTCTTTCTGCAGTCAAAAAGAAATTAAGGTTTTTGATGAAAACATTCCAGGATATTTCTCAATATAATGGACTTCAATGGGCTCCAAACGGTTCCAAATGACAGTTTCAGTACAGCTTCAAAGGGCTTTAAACGATACCAGACGATGAATAAGGGTCTTATCTAGCGAAACGATCAGTTTCTGCGAGAAACCGAGCAGTATTTATGCTATTATTTTACCTCTTATCAGACGAACGTGATCATCTCTGAGCTCAGCCATAACTTTCGCTAAGTGAGGTCAAAATACGAGTGTGGTCATATATGTATACGTAGATGCCTCATTAGCGCCTGCACGGATCAGCAGAATGAGGCATCTACGATCGATATATCTATGACTACGCTCGTATTTTGACCTCACTTAGCGGAAGTTATGGCGGAGCTCAGAGATTATCACGTTCGTCTGATAAGAGGTAAAATAATAGCATAAATACTGCTCGGTTTCTCGCAGAAACTGATTGTTTAGCTAGATAAGACCCTTATTCATCGTCTGGTATCATTTGGTATTGTTTAAAGCCCTTTGAAGCTGTACTGAAACTGTCATTTGGACCTTGAACCGTTTGGAGCCCATTGAAGTCCATTATATGGAGAAATATCCAGGAATGTTTTCATCAAAAACCTTAATTTCCTTTCGACTGAAGAAATAAAGACATGGACATCTTGGATGACATGGGGGTGAGTAAATTATCTGCAAAAGTTTATTTAAAAGTGAAGTAATCCTTTAAAGTCAGTAGAAACTTTTAAAGATTTTAAAACGAGCAGTTCATTCTTAAATATGTAAGATAGCTGTGGAAATACAAAGTCAAAAGACATCTAGCGCAGTGCTGAAAAGGGGCGGGGCTACATAAGGTCTAGGGAGGCCCCCAGGGGTCCTCCAGAAGGTTCTAAGGGGTCCCCAGAAAATTTCAGAGAATAAAAAACAAAGCAGATAAAGTCTACCGTTTCATTTCTAAATGTTTCTCTCAGTTCTTGCCGTATACATTCCAGAATTGTATATGTTTGCTTTGTATCTTTCTAGTGAGTTTTTCTCACTATAGTCCCCTTTTTCTTGCTCACTGGGAATGTAACGCAGTATTCTTACCACAGGACGTAAGCTTCTTACATACATTTATTGTGATAGTTGCTCATACAAATAATTTTTAATTAAAACTTTTTCTTCTTCAGGTTTATACATCCAACATTAATAGCCCATTTAAGTTGGGAAACAATATATTGTATTTATAATGTCACTCTTACTATTTATCAGTTACTACTTAACAGTTTAAATGTTTTTTCATACAAAAAAATAGATGGATTTTAGGAAGGGGGTCCCTCATAAAGGTTCATCATATTTGGGGGTCCTTGGCATCATAAAGTTTGAAAACCCCTGGTCTATGTCACGATTTGATTTAAGTGTACTGACCTACTTTTGATTTATTCATCCAAGATTTGGCAAATTACGCAAAATTACATGTTATACTGACCTACTTTTGATTTATTCATCCAAGATTTGACAAATTATGCAAAATTACGCTTTATACAGTAAATTTTGTTTTTATGACTGGATTCCGCAATTCTGTCCGTGTTTTCCCGCATCATGGAAATTATGGGGCCCTTTATTAGTCAGCAGCAGGGGTTAAACAGGACCATTCTAACCAGCCAAACCTGAACCCTTGTTGTCACACCAAGTCAGACCTAAAAAGTGTGAGATTATCTCAGGTGGCTCAAATTAATGCAATAAGGTGAGGATAAAACAGGCTCACTAGTCTGGAAACCCTAGTGAAACTCTCTGTTATCGGGTACAAAAGATCCAGAGCACAATAAACTGTGTCTCACAGACCAAGGTGTGTCTTTAAATTAAATGAGCTTGCACTAATTAAGTGTGCCATATGCTCCCGTGCTCCTAAAACAGCATATGCTCTGGGAAACAGTTGTTTGTGAGAATGGAACTCAGCCTAACTGTGCGCAATGAGACACCACACCACTTGCATATATGGGATTTAGTTCATATGATGCGCATCTGGTTTTAACTGGGTTTGGAGGAGAAAAACGAAGGCACTGTGAGTGTGATGTTGGATGAGCCCTGAGCCACTGCAGCTCTGCTGGGAACTGATCACATGTTGAGTGGGGCGTACATCTAAGGTCTGTTTTAGATGACACTCATGCATCACACTCTAAAAGAAAGAATGAAAATAAATGCTATGTATGGATTGAACCTAACATGCCATATATTAAAGCAAAGAAATTGCCATGATGGACCAAGTGAAAAGAAATAGATCACTCTCTTACTTGCCTTTCATGCACACTCCTACTTGCCTTTCAATGTAGGCTAATTAAACACCATTGCCTCAGAAGCTCTACAGAACATCAATTGTGCCTTTGTTGTTGGTCTGTCCTCACCATCTAAATGCTATGAAGCTGTGGTCGTCTGGTCGATTGTGTTCCCATGTACAAAAGCTAGGCTTCTCAATCAATGAGCTATCTAGCTCAGATGCATCAGCTGGGATTATCAGTGTTAGGACTTGCTTTGAGCCAGCCTAGAATAAACCCTAATTAATGTCTGGCTTTTAAACAAAGCTCTTTTGAAGGATGATAAGATACAGAGGGTATTATGATCAATTCACTGTAAAAACGAACTGATTTGAAGTATTTTTATAGCAGGACTTCAAATACATTTGGTCTGTAAACTTGATTACAGTTCAGGTACATGATTAGCACTAGAGTTTATCATGGTTTGAGGAAATGGATCAGAGAAAAGCTATATGTGATGCTGGAAGCTAAGACTAATGAAATGAAGTGGAAAGCAGATGGAGCATAAATATTAATCAGAATCTGTCTGAAAATGGACAGATATTCAAATGATCTAATTAGCCATAGATCAAAACAAACAAACATCATAGTTTCTTCTAAATCTGTTACTGCCTTCAGCTTGTTATATTAAACTGAATATGCTTAAGCACCTTATACAAACTCTTCTCAGAGAACACAAATTGTTATACTATATTGATTTATTATTATTATAGTTATATGGGCAATTCACACCAAGGACCCGGTTCCTTGAGAAAGGAATGAGATGCTAAGTCAAGTCACCTTCATTTATATAGCGCTTTTCACAATATAGATTGTTTCAAAGCATCTTTACAGTGATAATAGGAACTTAATGGAAGAGAGATTGTTTTGGCTGTACATCAGCTCTAGAAAAAACTTATTGTTCAGCTAAAGTAAGTTTTTGATTGATTCATTTCCGTTGTGAATAATCATTAGTTATTTAATTTGGGGCCACTTAAGCCCAATTCATACTTCTGCGTCGAATGTACGCCATAGCTACATCGTAGGCTGTGTGTTGCACGCTAAGCCTAGGACGTATCCTGATGTGCACCTCTCCAAAAATGTAACAACGCGTCAATTCTACGTGGAGCGCAAGCACTGTGATTGGTCTGCCAGAACCCCTCCCCCAGGTCAATAAATAAATAAAAAATCTGCAATAGGAGGGTGTGTGTGTCCAGAAATGGGATGATAGTTTCATCCTTACATCTGCTATATAACACAATATTTTGTAGTCAGGAGATTCTTTGTTGTTGAGCAGAAAGACCGGATCATCCAAGAGGGACCTGTGATCCTGAGGTTGAATCCATGTCCAGACTTTAAAACCTTATGAATGTCTCGACAGGAACAGGATGCATGCTCCCAGATTTGCATGCCCTGGAATATAGACCTCATGAATCATAGTGCCTTTGATTCACGGTTTCTCAAATGTTTTAAAGGGGTGGTAAAACACATTCTTTTGAAGGCTTGATTGTGTTTGTGGGGTGCACTGTAACATGTGTTCATGCTTCGTTTTAAAAAAAATTGCCTTATTTTTCATATATTTGACCTTTATTCTACACTGCTCTGTCCCTCCTTGTAAAACGGTCTGATGCTTTCCGGGTTGTATGAAGCCAGTCCCTCAAAAATACGCAGTGGGCTCAGATTGGTTAGCTGGCCCAGTGTGTTGTGATTCGCTAACCGCAGTGCACGTCGGAAACGTCACGCCCCTTACCGCCCGAAACAGACCCAGAACATTTGAGTGAAGATGATCGAGCAGAACCTGTTCAGTCCTCGAGAGTAAAGACTGCGGATCTATAATGATCGCTACTGAATGGCACTTTAACTTTTGTATTTTTAGAACGATTATAGCCAAATATCTGTCGCAAGAACTAACCCAAAACAAACACCAAGCACTGGCTTTAACTAGTAAGTTAGCCAAATCACACACAGAACCATGTTTAGCATGCCTGTAGATAAACAATACATAAAAGCTCTAATCAAAGAATAATTTACACTAATGCCAGGTTCGCTGTTGAGATTTTAACGTTAGTGTTTGTAACGATAGGTGTTCGTCGGATAACGTTAAGTATGAATGAGCATTTAACAGACTGGTTTGCAGAACAGCGTTGTCATCTGTTTACTTCCTTGCTACAACCTATTACAGGAAAACACATCGATGAAAAATAAATCAGACTTACAGGTTGTGGCCCGTAAACAGCTTCTGTTTGTAAATCCAGCTTTCAGGACAAGCCGTGGTGCATATCCTGTATTGAACTCGCGAAGTTTGTGGAAGTTTGTGTTGTCCTCCGTGAAAAGTGCAGCGCGCGCGTCGTGCATCCACGCACCGGCAGTGTTTTTTTCACGCAGCTGACGTTGTGCAAATCCGGCATTGAAATCGCGAAGACGGTGGATGCAGGGAGCCCTGCGCGCGCCTGATTCCCCGCTGACTCAAACACACGTGCATATAACATGCTGTATGTTAAACGCTCTGCAACGCACCCCCTTCCCAAGAAGGCTGAACAGAGCAAGTACCCCAGACCTGCAATCCGGATGAAAATAACAGCGTTTCTTCGGCATTGCGGCAAAAACACAGCCTACTAACGCTTCCCCGCGGCGATACAAAATTGCCTCGCCCCCCTTATTTCATATTCCCCGGAGGAGGGGTTTATGTAAATATTGGGCCTGGTGATGTCAGCAAAACCTGGGTGAATGTGTAGTAGTCCCTAGCGGCCGTTTGCTGTAGTCCTGATTTCTTTAAAAGCAAATATCTCCCTTTGCTTTAAACTTTGAACGTTGTAACTTTGCAGATGTTGTTTATGCTCAAGCAGCAACATTACACGTTAGCTAAAGTTAGAATAGTGAAATCGTGGTTTACCACCCCTTTAATGCATTTTGCCTAGCCTGATGCTGCCCATAATGGACAGAATCGACTCCACACATGCAGGACATAAACATGTCTGCATCACAGGCAAATCCTATACTACTCCAAGAAAAGTGGTCCTCTGATCTGGAGATAGCACGCATTTTTTGAGATTCAGCCTCAGTACCTTATATGTGCTTGCAAGAAGGACATGATGCCGAGCCACCAACTCCTCAGTACATGATTTCTCCCGAGCGGCAAAAAGCCAGAGCTGCATCCATGCACTTTCTGAAGGTGCGAGGTGATAACCTGACCGAATATGCTCCGCTGCCAAACACATAACACACAGACCATTCGCCCACAGTAATAAAGTGGCACGTGTTGTCTGTGTGTTTGGGAGCAAAGCATAACACACAGACCATGCGTGTTGTCCCTGGTAATAAAGTGGCATTCACAACTCCTAACTTAGCATTTCTGATGGCCATACTGACGAAAACAGTGGTTTCCAACCCTGGTCCTGGAGTGCTGCACATTTTAGATGTTTCCCTATCCCTATTGATTCAACTCCTCAGCTCATTAGTAAAGACTCCCAAGACCTCAGATGGGATATGTCAGATAATAGAGACATCAAAAATGTGCAGTGTTGGGAACCATTGGAGTATGACTGACAATAACACAAACAACTTCCTGAAGACAAAGAAGCTCGGGATTACGTGATAGGTACCCTTTTATGGTCTTGCTGATGTGCTACAATACGTCACCTGACCTCATGTCAGCCAATCAAGATTGCCACATGGCGTCAACGCCATGATGCAGCGTCGAGTTTAATTCAAATAGGAACTGCTTCTTTTTGTAAATTTGAATAACTATAACTTTAAAGTTTGTCCTAATTTGATATGAGAAAAGCGAAGTACACACAACTACGATAACATCACAGAGGAATAATATTGTTGGAATCACTTTGATAATAATTTTTTTCTAGCCGGTGAACAATAAAAACTTTGACAGCCAATGAGAATCCATTTGACTTAAAAGAACTCAAGCACAATGATTCTTTGACTCACTTATACATGTTTCTTTCCCAAATGAAAGCAGTTTCGGTGATTCAATGATTCAATTCTAAAATGTTCCCACTGATTGGCGTAAAGATGTAAAAAGTGTAAAAGTTAAAAGCCCAAGGATTGCATATCAGCAATATTGGCCTCTCATTCAATCAAATTTGAAGCACCAGTTGTATAATGTGCAATAGCAGATCATCTTGGATATAAACAGAATTTCATATAAAATGACCCTATACTATATCTGGTAATCACTGTGAACCAATAGAGCTGTGCACTTGGACTGTGAAGGATTACTGGCCTATTTTTGCCACAAAGCTGGTCCATATCTTTATATCTGTCTGCATTATATGTCATACCCTCCATAAAACAGACTACAGAGATAGGAATCATTCAAAATTTATCATAACAGAGCTCTCTGATTATATTTACAGAATTCAATTATTCTGACACAGACAGATGGACTGCTTGTCCAGGAAAGGCCTGTCATTTGTTACCGTCAACAGTTGTGTCAGGCTGAAGGGCTTCTGGAACTCAACTTCTGAGGCCACAAACAACAGAACAAAAAATATGATGGCCTGGAGTTAGAATCAAATTGCTAAGTGATGCAGGGTGTGCTTTCATAATATATAAGCTCCTGTTTACTGTAGTTATGAGTATATGAATCTGCAAAGTCTAATTGTTCAAAATCGTTAATCGTTAACCAGTAACGTCTTTTCTAATAGGGTCTAAATGCCATTAATAAAAAATAACTAAGCATGTAATCATGGCATAGTTTGATGGGAGAAAAAAAATGGGGAGGAATGCTTCCCATACCTTGATGAACTTTGCAACATTGACTGTTATTGAACAGAACTAAATCAACAATGAATCTGATTTGAGCTGAATATTGACTCTATTGTCTTATGCAGAGCTTTTTTTAGCTGAAACTGAAGTTGTTTCATAATTGATTAACTTTGATACTGTTATTGAACTGAATTGACTCACTGAACTGAATTCAGCTGAACAATGTCAACAATGTTGCGAATATTATTAGAACAGCTGATTATTAGTTATGCTATCTTCTTAAAATGAGTTAATAAAATAATAAAAAAAATTCAGTTATATTTACAAGCACAAAATTTAACAGCATTGGAGCACAGCCACTTTATTGGTTCGCCATTTAACAGATGCAGCTAATAGCAGGTGCTTGAGGACACCAAACAATATACTATCTCATAAAAAAAAATCTATCTGGCTTTATTATATGAATTATTTGTGAAATTTACTGTCCTCTAAAAGGCTCAGGAAAAATCCTAGCTTGACAGTTTCATCACCATCACTATAGATATTACAGTGAACCAGTTTATCCTGCTTTGTTCCATGGAAGTCCTGGAGAGAGCTATCCATTAGCATTTCTATTCATGTCAAGGGCAGTATAGCTCAGCTAGAACAGGAAGTAAGCAACATGCATTTATGGTAAAAGTCAGTATGTTAAATGTTAGTGTTTTTGTAACATACCAAGATATTCATGGACTCAAAGTTAATAGACATTGAAAACTCTTCTGATTTCATGGGGTCCTTTAAAACATGTCCTAATGATTCATTCCATATCACTCCCCCAGAGACACATTTCAGTCAGAGAGTTTTCCTTTCTCCCATGTGTGTGTAATGTCTGGGCTAACAAACACAAGGTAAATGCAGTCAAAAGACTTCTCTGAGTGAAGTTGTGTGTTGACGTTGAGGCTGAATTATGGATGAGTTCACTCAAAAGATGAGTGCTGTATGGAATTCATTGTGGATTTGCTGACAGTTCTGGTGCACCTTGATCCAGAGGGAGAGAGCGAGAGAGACAGAGAGAGTATTTGGGGAGAGAAGTACTGTAAATCCTCTCCCCCTCATCATACAAGTCACTGCGATATAGTGCAACCCTTCACTAGTCCGTTCAATCATTTCATCTACAGTGTGAATTTACTGTAGGCTATATTCCTGTATAGTTAACCACATTCAATGTTTTCATGTTTTACAGTATGGGGACATTCAATAGACAATGGTTTTTATACTGTAAAAACTGTATATTCTGTCCCCTAACCCTACCCCATCACAGAAAACTTTTTACATTTGTACATTTTCCACAAAAAAAAAAAAGAAAACATCACTTTAGTATGATTTATAAGTTGTTTTCCTCAGGTGGACCAAAAAGCGTTCCAACAAGGACAAGGATTTTGGATTCTACCATCTTTGTGGAGACATTTTGTTCCCATAACACACACACACACACACACACACACACGTTGAGTTCCCATGTTTTATAGGGTCTTTCCATACTGATTTTTATACCATACAAATAATATATTCTATCCCCTAAACCTATCCTACACCCAAACACAACCATCACAAAAACAAACAAACAAAACAATATAGTTTGATTCAAGAGCTGTTTTCCTCATGGGAACAAAACATTTCACAATTTCTGGTATTACTATCCCAACGTAGGGAATACCTGATGCACCCCCCCCCCCCCCCCCCACGTGTGCATGTGTATTTTTAGCAACAGTATGCTGTCTGTTCACTTTCCTTTGCGTTAAGCATAACAAGTTCTGTTCATCTTTATTATAAATTTTCATATCACAGATTTATCCCAACAACTTTAGCGTTTTGTTTGTAAAACGTAGTCAGCTGTGCTAGTGGCGCATAACAATTTGTATTGCACGAAGCATTCCTCAACGGATTATTTACTGAATATTAAAAAAAATGCAGATATTTACACTCACCTAAATGATAATTAGGAACACCTTTTCAATTTCTCATTAATGCAATTATCTAATCAACCAATCACATGGCAGTTGCTTCAATGCATTTAGGGGTGTGGTCCTGGTCAAGACAATCTCCTGAACTCCAAACTGAATGTCAGAATGGGAAAGAAAGGTGATTTAAGCCATTTTGAGCGTGGCATGGTTGTTGGTGCCAGACAGGCCGGACTGAGTATTTCACAATCTGCTCAGTTGGGATTTTCACGCACAACCATTTCTAGGGTTTACAAAGAATGGTGTGAAAAGGGAAAAACATCCAGTATGCGGCAGTCCTGTGAGATAAAAGAGCAACTTTGACTGAAATAACCACTCGTTAAAACCGAGGTATGCAGCAAAGCATTTGTGAAGCCACAACATGCACAACCTTGAGGCGGATGGGCTACAACAGCAGAAGACCCCACCGGGTACCACTCATCTCCACTACAAATAGGAAAAAGAGGCTACAATTTGCACGAGCTCTCCAAAATTGGACAGTTGAAGACTGGAAAAATGTTGCCTGGTGGTAGATGGTAGAGTCAGAATTTGGCGTAAACAGAATGAGAACATGGATCCATCATGCCTTGTTACCACTGTGCAGGCTGGTGGTGGTGGTGTAATGGTGTGGGGGATGTTTTCTTGGCACACTTTAGGCCCCTTAGTGCCAATTGCGCATCATTTAAATGCCCGGCCTACCTGAGCATTGTTTCTGATCATGTCCATCCCTTTATAACCACCATGTACCCATCCTCTGATGGCTACTTCCAGCAGGATAATGCACCATGTCACAAAGCTCAAATCATTTCAAATTGGTTTCTTGAACATGACAATGAGTTCATTGTACTAAAATGGCCCACACAGTCACCAGATCTCAACCCAATAGAGCATATTTGGGATGTAGTGGAACGGGAGCTTCATGCCCTGGATGTGTATCCCACAAATCTCCATCAACTGCAAGATGCTATCCTATCAATATGGGCCAACATTTCTAAAGAATGCTTTCAGCACCTTGTTGAATCAATGCCACGTAGAATTAAGGCAGTTCTGAAGGCGCAAGGGGGTCAAACACAGTATTAGTATGGTGTTCCTGATAATCCTTTAGGTGAGTGTATAATATATATATATATATATACAACCCCAAATCAGAAAAAGTTGGGACAGTATGGAAAACGCAAATAAAGAAAAAAAGAAGTGATTTCTAAATTTACTTTGACTTGTATTTCATTGCAGACAATATAAACAAAAAATATTTCATGTTTTGTCTGGTCAACTTCATGTCATTTGTAAATATGCATCCATTCCTGTCTTTCAGACCTGCAACACATTTCAAAAAAAGTTGGGACAGTAAAGCATTTCCCACTTTGTAATGTTGCCATTCCTTTTCACAACACTTAAAAGACATTTAGGGACTGAAGACACCAAGTGATGAAGTGTTTCAGGTGTAATTTTGTCCCAATCTTCCTGCAAACAAGTCTTAAGGTGGGCAACAGTACGGGGTCTTCGTTGTCGCATTTTGCGCTTCAAAATGCGCCACACATTCTCTATTGGAGACAGGTCGGGACTGCAGGCAGGCCAGTAAAGTACCCGTACCCTCTTCCTCCGCAGCCAGGACTTTGTAATGTGTGCAGAATGTGGTTTTGCATTGTCTTGTTGAAATATGCATGGACGTCCCTGGAAAAGATGTCTTTTTGAAGGCAGCATATTATGCTCCAAAATCTCTATGTACTTTTCAGCATTAATGGTGCCTTCACAGAAGTGCAAGTTACCTTTGCCAAGGGCACTGACACAACCCCATACCATGACAGACCCTGGCTTTTGGACTTGTTGCTGGTAACAGTCTGGATGATCCTTTTATTCTTTGGTCCGGAGCACACAGCGTCCATTCCTCCCAAAAAATACCTCAAATACTGATTCATTAGACCACAGTACACGTTTCCACTGTGTGATGGTCCATCCCAGATGCCTCTGAGCCCAGAGAAGTCGACGGCGCTTCTGGACACTGTTAACATAGGGCTTCCTTTTGGCACAGTACAGTTTTAACTGGCATTAGTGGATGTAACTACGTATTGTGGTACTTGACAAAGGTTTGCCAAAGTAGTCCTGAGCCCATGTGGTGATATCGCTTATAGATGAATGACGATTCTTGATGCAGTGCCGCCTGAGGGATCGGAGATCACGGTTGTTCAGCTTAGGCTTGCGCCCTTGTCCTTTACGCACTGAAATTCCTTTACAGATTCCTTGAATCTTTTAATTATGTTATGCACTGTTGAATGTGAAATATCCAAATCTCTTCCTATCTTTCTTTGAGGAACATTGTTTTTAAACATTTCAATAATTTTCTCACGTATTTGTTGGCAAACTGGCAATCCTCGGCCCATCTTTGCTCCTAAAGGATTAGACCTTTCTTGGATGCTGCTTTTGTACCAAATCATAATTACAATTACCTGTTGACATCACCTGTTTCAAATCACATCATTATTTAACCATTTTACCTCATTACTAGCCCTAAATTGCTCCTGTCCCAACTTTTTTTGAAATGTGTTGCAGGTCTGAAAGACAGGAATGGATGCATATTTACAAATGACATGAAGTTGACCAGACAAAACATGAAATATTTTGTGTTCATATTGTCTGCAATGAAATACAAGTCAAAGTAAATTTAGAAATCACTTTTTTTTTTTGCGTTTTCCATACTGTCCCAACTTTTTCTGATTTGGGGTTGTATATGTATATGTATATATATTTTTATACATTTTATTGTCCATGGAAGCTTGTTTCCCACCACGGAATAAAACTTTTTATCTCACAATGACTTATTTTCTCATAATTGGGCGATATAAACTTGCAATGCAATGCGCCATTGACCAACAAAAACCTGGTCTAAAGTCAAAAGCGCAGTATTTTTTGTGTTATTTAAAGGCTATAGGAGGGTGCACAACGCGGGTACACTCTGCTTATTACACACACAGGGACGTGCAACAGCATACAAACATTTTTAAATATTAATAATAAAAGGATTCCTCTCTGGAGAAGCTTTAGTCCAATTCTGCCATGTAAATAGAGAATCCGCCATGATGCAAGCGCAACTGGCTTTTAAAGTGAATGGTTGAGTTTTAGCTGGTTTTTTGCACGACAAATTATGGCCAAAACACACCCATGACTCATTAAGAGACTAGGTACAACCCTTTTGGACCATTCGCCTGGCACGCCGACCATTTTTTCCAAAATGTGGATTAGGACATGCCCTAAGTGCACCTGCGTCATGCGCTTCAGACCATACGCTCAGATTATTAAAATAGGGCCCTGAAAGTTACTCTTTGTAAAGTTCTGTTTATTTTTAAATATTTTTTTCGATTGTTCACAAAGAGAAATCTGGTTGCCATAGACGCCTTGTACGACTTGTCCATAGACATCAGTAAAGTCCGGAAGTTGAAGGGTTGGGTGTTGCAGCAGAGCCCCGTAAATGTGAGCGAGACTGTCGGCCTATACTGAGGGACATGGGGGCTAGTGGGCCTGTCATCGCCTGTGTTTTGGTGCTCCATCCTGAGGCCACCGTCTGCAAACTAATCTAAAATCATGCTTGTTGATCACCCTTGTTGCGTTTCATCTGCCAAATGTTAATACCTTTGCATATCTGGTTGAGAATAAAAGTTCACAAGAAAAACTACCACTCAACTCATCACACTATAACAGCACTGAGCAACCCTTAATTATTTATAAAAGATTATATTGGTTCTGTAAAATATAATAGTCCCATGTATATTGAAGATTGCAAGCTGGTCTATAATCAGAGCTTATGTAGTGCAGTGGAACCAATTGCGCTCTGTAACACATCTGCTGGGAGTAAACTAATTAAAAGTAAATACAACTTCCCAGTCAAAGGGAACACTAGTCATCCCAATGGTGACTTCAAACAAAACTCTTCAAACTATTATTTCACAATGCAGCATAACATGTTATTGTTTTTATAATAACGTTTTTGTTATGACAGAATATGACCTACCCTGAATTACAGTAATACTCCAAATACAATATTTTATTGCGAGAAATTACATTTAAATCTATTTTTAAACAGATCCTAGCAATTGTCTTTAAAGTGTTCTGTACAAAACAACAACAACAAATAAACCCAAGAATATATAAGCAATAAGGAGTGTGAAAATTTCAAGGGGCAATATTGGAAACAATATTGACTGTACTCACATACTGTCAGAATTGACTGGTATGCTGCACAATGCATTGTCTCATTGCATGCTGTAGTTCTCACACACATACGACGCTCCAGCATAGCTATTTTTGACACAAAGTTCATGGTATAAAGGTGAAAACTGAGTATGTGCATACGAGTGGCTGCTTAACAGTGCCATTTACTGTAACAACACACATTACCGCTTTTAAGCTACAGATATACTGACAGAAACAGCGAGACACATTTACTCACTAGCTATTGTATCTGCACTTTGGAGAATATTATGCTCTGTAAAGTTGACAAGTAGGTAATCATCTTTTCATGAAGGTAAGAATTCTTGAAATGCCTGGAATGTGATTTATAGAGAACATAAAGTGTGGGAGGAGTCAAAGTGAAGGTGAAAACACTGACAGAACAGATGCTAAGTTTGCATAGTTGTATAGCCTATATGCACATGTAAACTCACACATGCACACATACATACACCTACACACCCCTTTACCGCTCGATCCTGTTCTCAAGCTGCGTTTCTTCCATTCCTGCACTCATATTCTCTCCTTTTTTAGCACTGAAACATCATGCTCTCCTCTTATGGCCCTGGGCCCACTAGACACTATAAAAAGATACAGGCTCATGAAATATAGAGTGTTCGGGATTCAATTTTATGGTGCCTATTACTGCAAATTGTAATATGGCTAATTACTCCTCGCCGCGTAGGATTGCTTCAGCAATTGTCTCGTGCCCCCATCAGACGAAATTTCAAGCAAATGGCACCTGAGGGGCGTCAATTGAGCATTTCATTATTTTAATTATGTGGATTTATGATTTACCTTTGCAGACGGAGAGAACAAGGCAATTTGAAAGTCTTTCGTTAGGCTTTGCTTTCCTCATGGGTACTGAATCCATTTTGTACAGCTTTCCAGATGTACCAGTTTGAGACACGCTAGATCGATAGCACATATCTTCTTCTTTTTTTCTCAAACCAGTGTCGTTATACAGATAAATGATCTGACGATTATGTCTTGGTTGTTCATAAATTACACATATTTTTATTTGTACCCCTCTTTTAGCTTATTGCCTTCACAGCACTTGTCAAATCAGTCTTTGTGAATCACACAGTTAGCTTGGAGAGTTATTCATCTTAAGTTTTACTGTGGATATTGAAAATCTGAGAAAGAGATGGATGGAGCTGCATTTTAAGGATGGTATGATGGAGGGGGCAGAAAATATTGGATTTATTTCACAATTGTTAGGATTGATTAGATTATGCGTCATCGCTTATTTCAATGGTTGCCCTGTCTTTATGTAACTGAAGACTGCGCAGTGAGGTCAAAAAGTCTCACATTAAAATTCTGGGATTTTTTTGTGAACTTGGAAATAAATAAAAACTAGAATTTTAATGAAGAAGAACGATTATATTTCCGAGTCTATCTAATAAACAAATTCAGTTCAGTGAATTAAACGTTTTATGCTGAGAATATATTTTGTAATGTAAAAATTTGTATTAAATCAGAAAAACAAAGACATTTTCATTGGTGGTCTTACACATGTATGTGTCAAACAAATGGCTTTGGCACTGTTTAGTAAAAATGAGATTCAAGAGCATTTTTACAGTATAAAAAAAGCAAAATTTTAGACATAAATGACATGCACCAAGCAAAGCACAAAATAGCAGTCTGCATTCTGGATGTGTTCGAAATATGGTATGAAAATGTGTAAACAGTAATATTTCGAGCAGATTTAACTCTATAACTTTTGCTACATCCAGTTCTCATGTTCATGATTTCTGCAATAGACTCGCTTTCCTCCCCCACAAATCTGCGCCTGACCTTTATGTGATCGGTTTTCTAAGAAAAAAGGGGTCATTTGTGGAGAGCAGGTTGATTTTTTCCCCTTTTTGTTTCTCTCTCAGCAACAGAGCATATGCTAGACTCTTGACCTGTGGCCACTTCACTTCCATCTCTTCATGCTAATACATTACTTACATGTACAAAAGCACACTGTACACCCCCGCGCATTGTGGATTTGCTGTGAACATTCGTTACCGCCATCCTCGGAGGTCTAAATTTGTCAGCGGGTTAAGAAGGACAGAGGGGGCCGATATTGGCTGAAGAGATGGGCGATTAACTGTGTGGCTGACTCAGGCGGCTGGTGTCTTTGTATGTCAGGGCACGATGGAAAAGCCAATGAAACAGTTCTCAGAGGGTGTCATAAACTCTGCTTTATTGCCGGTTTGTGTTGCCTTTGCAGATTAAGTTCAAAGAGAGATGGCTTCTCTTCTCCCTCCATCTTAAATCCCGTTTCTATTGAGTTTCTTCTATGGATATATTCTCAGGGCCTCTGAGAAATAACCCTGCAGTCAGCAGCTGCAGGGCAGAGAGTGATTGTAAATGAGGGAGGATTACTCCCTCAGGGCGCTTTTAACCCCTCAGATTCTGTCTAGAAGTATGACCAGGCATAGAACCAGTGGTTACATTTAGTTGGGCTTTCTTTTTAGATGATAGTGATTCATCTCAGAGTATCCGTGTCTTGAGGTGTTTTTGCAGCCATTTACTCATGATGCCTCTTTTGAGCCAGACTTGTTTTTTTCTTTATCCAACACGAAGTAATAAAATTGGGGTATAATATTGCACTGCCAGGAAATCAGAATGCCACTTTAATAAGTAAACTACACTTCAACGCTGGGGAGTAACTAAAAATAGCAGCTAATAGCTAATTAACGGCATTGTTCAGTAGCATGATGCTGGTTCGCTCAGTTCAAATTCAAAACAGTGTACCAAGAGTGTAGTAGCTTTTTTTGATGTTTTAACTCAAAATACATAAAATACAAATAAAACAGATTTGAGACAAACCGCAATACCATAGAAACAATAAAATAAAACAAAACGTCAACGTCAGGTGTCAAAAGCCAAGGAGTAAAGGTGGGTTTTAAGACAAAAAATAGACAGCCAAGAGGCCTGTCTAATGGGCAATGGCAGATCATTCCACAGTTTAGGAGCTGCCACAGTAAAGGCACGGTCCCCTCTGAGCTTATGCTTTGTTTTTGGCACATTCAGGAGCAGTTGATCAGCTGTTCAATATATTGAATTTTGGGGTAAAATCATACCCTATATATTGTATTGTTAAAGGGTTACTTCAGCGATTAACATTAAGCTTTGTATCAGTAGAAATCATATCCCCTTGAGGTGACAGATTTATGTATTTTATGTCTGGAAAAAAAGCCTCCGATGACGCAAATATCGCCATTTTGCGTCATCGAAGGCTTTTTTGGCCAGAGGCTATAGAGACTACAGCCAGTAGTAGGAGCTAGTTCTGCATGTTTTCAACCCGCCCATAGAGGTGGGATCTCACGCACGGGTTGCTTGAACTGTGGATTCATTAGCCTATTATTCTTAATGAAAAACACAACAACAAAACAGTACAATGACAAACTCACATAAATAGGCGCTTTTACATTTCGCTTTGAAACCAAATCTTCCACGATCATCTGGTCTGTCAGCTCTTCACTCTGATGAATGAAATCTGACTCCTGCTGCGTTTGTGCGGCGACTCTTGTTTTAATTGTAGTGTCTGTTCTCTAACTGAACTAAATTATTTTATTACTATAAAATCAAAATTATGGTGGGGGGTGGTGCCGCGGTGGGCAAGTGATGTAACTGGTGGGAGTGGCCTAATAGGGCAGCGAAGCAAGTGCATTCTGGGAGTTGTTGTCTTTCATCCATATGAGCCAAAAAAAAAAAATTCTGGCTTTTCTGTCTAGAAAGCACCAACTTCTAAAATTATTTCTAATTTCTACTACATAAATGACCCAATTTAAATACACATTCATCTTTCCAGCAGTGAAGTACCCCTTTAAATATTGTAATTGAGAACTCATCCATTAAATATTTACCATCTTATATTCTGCATGATGTTTTTAAATAAAATTAAGTTGTAGGGCTGGACGATATGATGATATATATATATATATATATATATATATATATATATATATATATATATATATATATATAATGATATATATATATATATATATATATATAATGATATATATATATATATATATATATATATAATGATATATATAATGTAAAAATATAATGTAAATATAAATATGTATAAATATAAATATATATATAATGATATATATAATGATATATATATATATATATATATATATATATATATATATATATATATATATATATATATATATATATATATATATATATATATATATATATAATGATATATATATATATATATATATATATATATATATATATATATAATGATATATATATATATATATATATATATATATATATATATATATATATATATATATATATATATATATATCATCATATCGTCCAGCCCTACAACTTAATTTTATTTAAAAACATCATGCAGAATATAAGATGGTAAATATTTAATGGATGAGTTGTCAATTACAATATTTAAAGGGGTACTTCACTGCTGGAAAGATGAATGTGTATTTAAATGATGTATTTTAATGATATATAACTATATAACGGATATACACCTACCTATATTGTATATTGTGACTTCAATGCATATAGCCTACTTCATTCCTTCCCCAAAACTGCCGCTGCTTTCAGCTTCTAGATAGATAGATAGATAGATATCCACTAAATAGGTTAGGCCTACTGTATGTTACTGCCATGGCATCCTTGCTTTGAAAACAAAAATAACTGACAAAAAGAGAGTCTGAACCATGACCATATCCCTTGGCAATCACTTTTTTGGTTTCCAAGCTGAAGCTGGACTGCTGACGTTGAAATCAGCACTTCACCAAATGCTCCAGCCTCAGCAGAACATCACAAATGTCAAGTATTAAAAGAAAGTAAAACTGATGAGAATAGCAGTCCATAGAAAATACCATACAGAAGCAACAAACACCTACATCAAAACCAATGCTTCCAATTCATTTCTATTTGTCACCACTCCTGCTTTATTATTAATAAAAAGGCAGGTCAGTGTGTTTATGTGTAGACATAGAAAGCATATATGCTAGACAAATCAGCATTCAAAACCAATCATTAATACTGCTACACCAGTTGCAGTGTCCTGCATAATTATGTACCTTTATTCATAAATAAATAATTTGTCGTAAATAAATAATTAAATGAAACAAACACATTATGTATCATTATGTACCACCGATTCTGAAGGACTGAAACAAAATAAAGGTATAATGAGGAATAATTTATTTCCCCATAGATTTTCTCTTTTCTCTTCATATTTATTAACTGGCAGTGCGGCTGAAGAATTGCATTTAATCATCATATACCTGAGATGAGTAACAGTTTACACAGCATTTGTCCAAAATCATGGCATTATTCACATAGAATTAATGAATTGCTTAATTGACATGATGACATGAACAACAACACAAAGTTACCAAGATATCATGAAATTCAAGAGTATTTTAAGGCTAAAGGCACAATTCCATATTCCTACGCCTCATAATATCTGTATTTCTCTTCTCAAAACAATTTGAGAATTTAAGTATTGGTATTTGAGCCCCGCCTTCCAAAATATGATGTATTCATTGATTTAGTAATTTAATCCATGGTATGAACTAAAACAGTAATTAGCAGAGCCACATTATAACCCAAGGGATCAAATGGGCTGACGCCAAATGCTCAAGCTCAAGGGGGCCCTGTGAACAGGAGATAGCATATTAATTAAATCAGGATTTTGATTTGTATAGTTTCATATGTTATCCACAAATTGCAAAGTGACTCCATAGCTCCAAAGTGCGTTTCCCAATGTTGACCCTGCACTTAGAAATAATCCCTGACATTGATTTACAAATTCTCAAATGCCATCAGAGAGAGATCATTTTTGAAGTTGGGATAATTTGAGGACTTCAGTGGATGGGAACGCATTGAACTGTCTGCCAGTGATTCAAAATGAATAACTATGCTGACTTGATTTTATTATGGACTTTGCTGGAAAAAGGGTTTTCAATGGCGTTGAGTGGCATTTTAGTCATTTTAGATCTCTGCTTTGACTGTTTATGGGTTTGTAAGAACATGTTCGCTGATCAACATTCATACTTAAGGCCATTTATGGGCTCGTCCAGATGACACATGCTCTTCATTTGACCAGCTTTGGCATGTTTTGTCACTGGCAAGTCTGCTGTGCTTTTGTCGGTAGTGGTTCTTTGGTCAAATCAATGCACATTTACAAAGCTGAAAATGATAGGCATGGATGCTCTTTTTGCATCATACTATTCTAAAGTCCTGGCTCATGAATATTAAGTATTTATGTGGCCGGGCGCTTAAAGGGATAGTGCATCCAAAAATGAAAATTCTGTCATAATGTTTTCAAACCTGTATGATCCAAAATAAGATATTTTGAAAAATGTTGGTAACCAAAAATTTGTGTTACTACTAACTTCTTTTGCATGAAATAAAAAAATAAATAAAGTCATAAAGGTTTGGAAAAACATGAGGGTGAGAAAATGATTTTCATTTTTGGGCAAATGATCCCTTTAAGGAAAGTTACCAAGCATCATAATCATAACATGATTATTATTCATGAGCTAAATTTCCCCCAAAGTAGTATCCATAATGTTGCATGCATTTACATGCATGTATGCAAATTTTATGCAAAATATGAAAAGCAATTAACACAATATTATGTAATCAAATGATGGACCTGTGAGCCCTGTTTAGTTCAATGAATACATTGAGAGCAATATAAGTCGCTTTGGATAAAAGTGTCTTCTAAATGAATAAGTAGTTAACTTCACTATGTCCTAGGCTCCATTAAACTTTCTGTTATATTCCTCAGTTCATCTACAGACTGGATAAGCTTATAGCCTAGTAGAGCAAGAGTTCTGTTACACAGAGACTGAACTGTCTTAACAATGTCAAAGTTCAGATGTACTCTCCAACTCTGAGCTGTGGCTTTAGAGTCCCTTGTGGTGGAGTACTTATAGTTCCAATATGAAGAGGATGGGACAGTGCCATTGGTGTTATGGGCAATCCATGTGAGAACATTTTGATGCAGGTCCAGCCCCAGAAATCGGTATATCTCCTTGACCTTTTCCTCAGGATTCAAGGCCAAGTCTTCATAACGCACCAATAGATACCTCCCCCTCAGCCATGTGGGTTTCTGCAAGCCGGTCTCCACAGAATACTCAATATCTCTGCACGTTCTTGTTATCTGCGTCAGGTCCACGTACCGCGGTTGTCGGCCAGTGGCGTTCCAGATCTTCCAGGCTCTGAATTTGCCAGCAAACGCAGTCATGCGGGAGGCGAGAATGGCTCTGGGGTCTCTCACCAAATGGATGATTCTCAAATCCAAACGGGGGTCTTCTGACAGCGTGCGTAGGTCGCCTACCTCTGGGATACGAACTGTTTTTATGGCCACGTGGCTTCGTGCTTGGCAAGCCTGAGAGGCTAGAGTGAGGTTCAGCGCCTGGCACTTTTTCGGGCACCAGGCTTCATCCGGTTGCCCTGCTAGAATCTCCTCGCCACCCTCCTGGCAGACAGGCGGCGTGCACAGGGCGTGGCTGGAGCTGCGGCGGAAAAAGGCCCCAGTCATGTGATCCTGTGGTTCAGGGCGAATGTAGCTCTCGAGGAAGCTGAAGTCACAGTTGTAGAGATTGAGTAGTAGGTCTCGGTAGGCCCCCAGAAGAGCTCTGCCATCCAAAGCTCTTTGAAGGCGGCTACTAGAATTGGTAAAGGCCTGTTGCACATGATAAAGAGGCTCAAAAACGTAAAACATGCCAGGATGTTGATTGAAAATTTGTCCAGTAAAGGAGGAGCCACTACGGGTTTGTGCAAACAGAAGGATGTGCTTCCGAGCGGTGGCAGCGCTGGTCTCAGCAGAGACATCGCAGAGAGATTTCCATCTCTGCTCTGGGGAAGAGAAGTCGAGAAAGTGAGATAATACGGCGCTCTGAAACCACAGAGAACATTATAGGGCCACAAAAGACCCAATTAGTTCAGCTTCATCTATAATCAATCGGTTATTTGGGTAAGAAAATACTTGGAGCTTTGGTTTGGGTTTAAATTTAACAAAAACTTTAATAAAGTGCAATTCAGAAACCTATTCTCATGGCAGAGAGAAAATGTACAGCAATAATAATATTTTTTTGAAGACTTTGATTGCCTCCTTCTGCAATGGTAATCATTTCTGAAATATGAACAATGACTGCATTTCTTCACATATGAAAAAAGATGATGTGACTTTTGTTCAAAATTAACAATTACTATATATAGCAGGAGGGTGGGAGAGACTGATAACACTTGTAATTACGGCTGATGAGAGACTGATTGCGCGTGGCACATTAGGTTGTGTGATTCGACGCTTGCTGGAAGTGCAAACAGCTGGTCCATGAGGACATATTACGCTAGATTAATGATGAGATAATTGTAGAATTAATTATTGATATTCCATCTCTCGCTCCTTACAGCGAATGAGGGGGGAATTTCCAGGTTGCATTTCTAACAGTTCTTTGCTAATTTCCTTCCTTACAAACTCACTCATTACAGAAGTGATGACCTGAGAGAGATAAGCCTATAGAAAGAATGCCATTCGGAACCTTCAGGATAATCTTGTCAAACCAGCTAAAGCTACATCCATAACCAAACATGAATTTTAATTGAATTTAAGTCTCTATGCAAACTATAATTTAATGGAGGGCTTAAACTGTGTCTAAAAATGCATCCTGGCACTTGGACTTGAATGCAGATGAAATTGAGGACGCATCGCAGATGGGTCATTGCTGCTATGCAGTTTTTGAGCTCTGTGGCTTTCAAAACTCCCCGTGTCAAAGTTTGCAGAAATATTCCTATAAAAGGTGTTTCAGATATATGTTCTGGTCAAGCTCAGATGCTTTAATTTGAATAATTCTAAGATTAATCATAATAACACAATGGCACGAAAATGAACAAAATGGAAATACATTTGAATCATCATTTGGAATTTTGCTACCATCATATGATTTAATTTTTTCTAACAACATTGGGTGCTTTAAAGTGTGACATCTTCTAAACAACTAACCACAAGACATTGCAAAATTAACAGAATACATTATTGCTAATACTTACTAAAAGTAAAAAAAATGATTGCAGATCAAAACGGTTATTAAATATCTAGAATATTTCTTAAGGAACTGCCCCAGATAGTGGAAAACCTCGTTGATTTGTTAATAAAAAAAGATGTAAATAAAATCCACCAGTAGGGTATTGTAAACCTTATACACTTTGAATAAAAACCACACATTTTCACTTTCAATTTTCATTTTCCATTCTGAGAGTGACAGTACCATTCTGCAGGAAGCTCGTACAATGGTAAATGTCATTGAGAAAATCTAATGTTCATGTTACAGGACAGTGACTCACCTTTACCCTGTCGTCCTTGGCAGTGGGCGGAATCTTGGCATGGGCCACTGAAGGAGTCATGTAGGGAGCGGATGGCAGTGTACTGCACCCCCAAGGATGTGCACACGAGCAGCAGTAGAGTCTTCCACGAGCACTCCATACTGCTCCGTCACCATCACATTCTTCACTCTGTGAGGAAAGCATAAGCACAATTACTTTTATTTTGCATGGCTTTTATTTACTATAATAACCTATATAGCATTCAGGAAGGATTACACTTTTAAAAAAAAGAAGATTTGTGCTAAGTACTCACCAAATTGCAAATAGTGTGTCTGCTTTGCATTTGGTAATCATTAAACTGAGTGCTTGTGGAGTTTCATTACAATAGGCAGATGTGAGATGCATTATCAATGTGGGAGTTGTTTGGAATTGAGACTTTATTATATATTTTACACATTTGATCATTCTCACAATCACAAAGGAGTCTACTTGGCCCTGTTACCATACTATTTCCATATTTAAATAAGTGCAAAACCGCAACCTAAACCACAGTAAAAAGGTGGCCATTTCTGTCACCTGGTCTAGTGTGATATGCATTGCTTTTTAATAGTTGTCAGCAGAATATTTTTTTATGAGCCTAGCAAACAAATGTGTTTACAAGGTACCAAGTTGATACATCTAAAATCATTCAAATATTTTGCCTATTATTCTATCATTGTGGTATAAGAGCAAAAACGTTGACATGTTGCTTTACATAAAATGAAAATGTAAAATATTAAACATAAAAAACTAATAGTATCTCAGTGATCATAAATTAACACTGGCCACAGTAAGCTGTGATGTGGACTAGACCTTACGTTGTTTTGTCAAAGATCTGCTTCTGTGAGACTAGTGAGGTGGAAGTCCATTAGAATCAGCTTCAAAACAATAGTGTGAATTCCTCTACCTTTGAATGCATAAAATTCAATTCAAAACTTTTAGAATGGCATCTCAGTGTTAGTCACACCCAAGCTAGTTGGTCTAAAAAAAACGCTCCCCTTTCGAATTGCCCAATATCGCTCCAAATCAATGTGTTTCTGCAGTTTGCAGTTCACGCTGTTGCTATTAGAAATGCAATATCTGCAACATATTCTGTGCCTCTCATCACAGTCTCATTTCTCTTCAAATCGATGAAAAATACCATCTTAAATAATGCAGTGCCTATTTCAGCTGTGATGTATGTTGCCACATGTTTCTCTTGAGTCAGCCCTTAAAAACCATTTCATCAATCATAGGTGGCACAAAATTGGCAGTGATGGCCTCCAAGTACAATTTTCTCTGTTATTCCGTGAATTAATATGCTCTGTGGTATCAGTGATTTTCTAGGAAGAAAAGTAAGAAGCACATATTCTCGTCTGCAGCTAATATAAATTAACAGCCATGTCAGAAAAAATGTAGCATGGAAATTTTGGACGTTTTCAGAATTTCAAACACATTGTTAGGGAATAATTTACTGATATGACAATCAAGCACTCAACAAACTCCTTATCATTGAACAGCCATGTCGGTTGCCTCAGGTTCCTTGAACTTTGCATGAAAAAGCTCTTGCTGGCCTGCTAATTGAGCATTCAATGAGGTGGTTTCCATGTGCTCTTCATTTGTCCCTGATAGGGGTTAGTCAACACTGCGGTACACTCTTAGGGGCTGTTTACACGACACCGTTTTCAACTAAAACATTTTTAAAAAATATATTTTGATTGTTCATTTACACGACAACGGCGTTTTGGGTGCCTGAAAAGTGAAAACACAAACTTTTGAAAACGGGTTTCAAAGTGCAAGTTTTTGAAAACCGTCTCTGTGTAAACAACAAAAACGCATATGCATATGCATATTACATGTTCTGCCTATAGTGTTTCATCGTCATCTAATAGAGTGGTGCAGGTATCACTTTGTAGGCCAACACGCGGAAAGTTAGCATTTTAGCACTTCCGGTTCCATCGTCTTGAAGTCAATGGGGGTTTTTTTTATGGGATTTTGGTTAAATAGCTGAAATAAGGTCTGTGGTGAACACAAGCTCCAAACACTTTCACGTTTCATTCTACGACATAAAATACATCAGTACGGTATTACCACATGATTTTTTTATAAGCTGTTACGTGTCTTGAAAAAGGTGGTTGCTAACAAGTGGCTAAATGGGACTCCAGAGGCTGTCGGAGACATTAAACGTCATCACTCCGAACAGGTAAACTCAGTCCGGTTTTACAGCCTCATTATGCTTATAATTGTGCTCTAACTCAAACGTTCTGGGAAAATATTTTTAGATAAATATTTTTAGATTTTTAGAGTTGTCGGAAGCTTAGTGATGGTGACGTTGAAGTCGAGCGACCATGGTGTAGCCTGCATTTCGCTTTTTACTTCTGGCAACTGCATTTAGGCTTCAAAATTCATAAAAGTTGTGTTCAACTGTGACAATTATCTTGCTGGACAAAACGTGTATCATAAACTTTTGTTGATCACAGAGCTTGTTTTTTGCGATAATCCAAAAGCCTATGGAAAAATCCTATTGGGTTTTTGTTTAGGGAACCAGTGCGATGCTAACTGCCTGTTGGCCCAACAAAACAACGTCATACCTGCACCACTCTATGACCTAGCAGCAAAATACAGCGTTTTAAAGTCGTTTTCGCAGATCCGTGTGATTGGACATCGTTTTGACAATGGTGTCGCCTGTACGTGGAAAACTTGTGTAAACATACCCTCAAAAATAAAGGTTCTTTATTGCCATTTATGTTTGAAGAACCTTTAACATCCATGAACCTTTCCATTCCACAAAAGTTCTTCATAGTACAGGGTTCTTTAGATTTTCAAAATGTTCTTCAAACTAAGAAAAATGGTTCTTTTAAGAACTGTCTCAAAACAAGTCGTTTGCAGATTCTAGTAGTGTGACATCACATTTCACAGGCCCCGCCCACAACTGCTGATGGACTCTGCCCTATTAGCATAGACCTCGTCCAGACCTCGCCTTATTAAAGCTGCTAAAGTTATTCAATCAAGAGCAGGGAGTTATTTTCTGTTTTCCTTTTGTTGTTTGATTCATATTAACAGCATATATAGCATTAGGTACTGTATATTACGCTGCTTTCACTTTAATACACAGCTCTAATATGAACATGCAATTTCTTTCTTTCCTACTATTTACATTCACAGACATAACCAATTGTGTTTATGTGAACTTTGTGTTTTTTACATAACCTAAGGGCAATAAGACGACATGAAAGAGAACTTAGTTTAACACTCACGGGACGCGCCTTCTGGCATCCAACTTTCATATGGACTGATCGACAAAGATGTTTTCGTTTTTTGGGATTGTACCCAAGGCACAAGCTGTAAAGGCTCTGCCCTCTTCTGGATAGGGGGAGCAGCAGAACATTTGCATTTAAAGTTACATGCACGAAAACAGCATGTTTTTCTTTCCACTCAAAAATGGGCATATAAAACATGGTATAATACATGGTCTGTGGGGTATTTTGAGCTGAATCTTCACAGACATATTCTGGGGACACTGAGACTTGTGACCATGTGACCCTGGACCATAAAACCAGTCATAAGTCGCACGGGTATATTTGTGGTAATAGCCAACAATACATTGTATGGGTCAAAATTATCGTTTTTTCTTTTATGCCAAAAATCATTAGGATATTAAGTAAAGATCATGTTCCATAAAGATATTTTGTAAATTTCCTACCATAAATATATCAACAAATGTATTATTAGTAGTAATATTCATTGCTAAGGACTTAATTTGGACAACAACAAAAACAAAATCTCAATATTTACATTTTTTTTACACCCTCAGATTCCAGAGGTTGTAATGTTTGTATCAACGGAAAGCTATAATGGTAAAAAAAATGTACCATTATGACTGGTTTTGTGGTCCATGGTCACAATTACATCTTAAAAGTAAAAAGGGGCATAATAGGTCCCCTTTAAGTGTATACAATGACAGTTACATACAGCTATTGGCACAAGAGAGCTGTTTTATTAAAACAGTCAAGCACCATCAAGAGATTGATCAGATTGTTTTGTATCTGTGACGATCAATGTATTGAATCTATTCATCTTACAACTGTATGTGACCTGCTGGACATATTTTTGTGAAACTCTGGTTGGGTCGACTCTCATGTTTTCTGACATAACTACACTTCCATTTACAAGAAATAGGCAAAGAACACATTATGATGGCTCTTGAAATAATAATAAAAAGAATAAAAAAAGAATCATATACTTCAGCATCTAGACCGCAGTATTCAGTGTTTCTCTCTTCAATCACAGCGATCTTGAAAGCCTCATTCGCTGCAGCTCTTATACCATTTACGGGATTTTCAGGCTTGTCTCTTACAATAAACTCTCTTTATAATTCTGCTTTTTCAGTCAACAAACTGATTACCACATTGGAAATATGGAATGCAGGGGGAACATTTTTTTCCATCAGTGTGCTGTGCACACAGAGCTACGATTAGCTTTCTTTGCCTTTTGACAAAATCGCTCCAGCCACATCGACCAACACAATCAAGCACCAGCACAATCATGCACCATCAGACATGAGAGTGCTACTGGAAGAAAATTGATATCTATTCATATGTCACATTTCTCTGCTGTAAAAAGGTCTATATTACTCTGTTTTAAAAACTCATTACGACCATGTTAATGTCTCCAAAGATGACATGATTTCACTTGTGTAGATAGAGAATTCATTAAATATTTGAATACTTAGGAGTACAAAAAATTCAAACTCATCGCAATATAAAAGTTTACATCCTGCCCCCCAAAAAAATGTTCCGCAAAAATATTGACACGTTCTCCACCTAGCACATTTTTGACCACTCTGAACTGAATCGCAGGAATGAAAATACGTTATTTATATGTGTGTCTATCTACAGGCACAGTGTTATTCAAGGTTAGTTTGTGTCTATGGTCAATATAGCTATAGGCAAGACATTAATGTGAGCGACAAATCCATAATATCCCAAAAAGCATAAATACAGTACCGCTCAATAAATAACCATCAAAATGTCTATAGTGCATTACTAGCCTAAAATGGTTTTCGTTTTTGCAGGTTTAATCTGCATTCAGCTGGTAGATCAAGATAGATCAAGTTAGAATTCATGCATGGTTTCCAAGGCTAACCTGCTGAAAAGGACCCAAAACCCCTCTAAAACCAGCCAACAGAAGATTTGGAGACCAGACAAGACTGGCAGTGCAGTTTAGTCTGGTTTGTGATACTTTTATAGACACCAGAGAATGTCTGATAGCTGGAATATTTTACATATATTTTTAAATCTGTATAAGCCTGTTAACTGATTTAAAAATTAATAAGGCTATTATTCATAGCCTATTATTACACTTATAAAACGATTTTTAAACTCTAATCACACACATAACTTATTCAATATTTTACAAGCATCTTACTGATATACATAAATTAGTTTGTCACGGATCAGAATCAGGACTGAGCTTTTCGCAGTTTTCATATGTCCAGCCACATCTGTCAAGAGCATCACTTGTCTCACAGCCTCCACTGAAACAACTTCTTGCACAAGCTCTGAGAGAGACTGTATAAAGAAGCATCTGCCGCATAGAAGTTAGTATGTTCAGTATTTCGAGTCTTATTCACGGCCGACACACAACATTTATAAAACCTGATGAAAGAATTTAGATCGGAACGGACACTGACGAGAGGACGATCCACGGATCTCTTACCATTCACGATGTGCTGCAATATTCCCCAATAAAACGCGCATGGACTCGACCCAGTAAAGTTGCTATTCAGATAGTCCTGTGGTTCTTGAGTCAGCTCACCTATATCAACCAAATGATACGTGTGCTGAGCGTCTGTAAGTGACAGATGGATAATGTTGGCTTTCTGAAAAAGGGGGTGGGCACTGGGCAGCGCGCGTGGATAACCAGTGGGGTATTCTCTCCCTCTGTCATTGGTTTGTCTGCGCTCTGAAACGGGCAGCATGGAAGACACGATCTGGTTGCTTGTACCTCACGTAGGCTACTACAAACCAGTTGCTTTTTGATTTTCCTTTTTTGAACAGTTTATCGCTTGTACCTAACGAGGTAATTTAGAGTTCACTCAAAAATTAAATTTCGGGTATGCACCTTCATGTTGTTTCAAACCGGATGACTTTCTGTCTCGTGGTCGTGGAAAATAGGCTACAAATAAATGAATTTCGAATTAGCCAATTTATTGGTCAATCTGTTTCGTGCAGTGATGATAAATGGTGATGAAATTGCCTATATGCCAAGCAAATGGATCCTGTCGACGGGATTATAGCCTAAATAGAAGTTCGTCTAAAGTCATAGACGAGTTTTGACAAATGTAGTAGGCTATTTGTGTGAACAGAGCGATCGTTTTTCATATATTATTGGTTTTATTTTCCCCTGTGCATTTAAACAACAGAAAGCTGCTTAAAGGTCCTGTTCTTCGTGATCCCATTTTTCAAACTTTAGTTAGTGTGTAATGTTGCTGTTAGAGCATTTATAATACCTGTAAAATTATAAAGCTCAAAGTTCAATGCCAAGCGAGATATTTTATTTAACAGAAGTTCCCTTTCAAAGCCTACAGTGAACGGCTGGTTAGGACTACATCCTGGTATTTCCTGCTTTAATTACGTCAGTAGAGCAGTATGTCGACTAACCTCCGCCCACAAGAACACGCGAAAAAGGGGGGCGTGGTCTTGTTGCTCCCGCGTGGAGAATATGAATTGTTGCGTTCGTTTGCGTTCGTATAGTTTGTTTGTTGCCATGTCGTCGAGACGCTGTTATTTTCATCCCGGAGTCAAGTCACCTTTGTTTGGCTTTCCCAGGGACGCTGTACTTAGAGATCATTGAGCGCATGCATCCCCGTTATGGTAAGAGGCGTGACCTTTCCGGTAACATGCGCTCTGCGTGCGCTAAGCTACTGTCGAATCACAACACGGGAACCGCGGGCACAATCAGAACTCGTTATGTGTTTCTGAAGGAGGGACTTCATAGAACAGGGAAATCTTTCAAGCCGTTTTGAGGACAGTGAAAACAGCAGTATACAGATAAGTAAATTGTGTGAAAAATACTGTGTTTTTTTACACGCGAAACATGAACACATGTTATATTGCACACTGTAAACACAATCAAAGCTTCAAAAAAACATGAAAAACGGGACCTTTAAAGGGTTAGTTCACCCAAAAAGAACAATTCTGCCATATAGCCTAATCGCCCTCATGTCGTTCCAAACCCGTAAGACAGGGCTATTCAATTGGCGGCCCGCAGGCCACATGCGAGTAGCATATGCCTGCACAACCGGAGGCTGCTTTTTCATGAACGCAGTCCTAGGACCGCATTTCTAGGACCCTAGGTTTTTTTTTGACCTAGCGAATTAGAGGACCAGCAAAGATGGATGACGATCAGAGTGTGAGAATCACATGTGAATCAGTTTTTATTTTAACATTAAAACAATCGTGATGCATTTCATTGGAAAGTTAACGTAGCCAAAGTGATCGTGATTTGCTAAATAGTCTTAGCTATCATACAGATAGTGCTGTAAATGAATTGTTAGCACATTCGTTTAACTAAACTTGCATGAAAGCTTGTGTTGACTCTTGTGACAGCACAATTGTGTCTTAAGACAACTGTATTACGTTCGTTGTGAAAGCTTGTTAGTTACTCGTTGTTTTTTTCTTCATTTTAAGAGTAAGTTAAAAGTCAGCCTGATTAACGTTACCACACAATACATGACATGTTAAGAGTACGTCTCTTCATTTTGGCATGGTTTTATAATGTTGATTGAGACATATGACGTTTTTCAGTCAGGTATAACAGAGGCCATCATAATAATTGACTGTTAAAATACCACTTAGATTGTGTTAGATTGTGTCATGTATTGTGTACTGTACTCTATATGAAGTGTTTTCAAGGACACAGCTCAGGGCAGGCAGAAGTATAACAAAAGATGAATTAATTGGTCAAGTCCTAGAACCCTAATTTATGTCTATTTATTTATATAAAATGAACTTGTTGAAAAGAGGGGAGAGCAGTTGGTAGTGCTGCTGCATTCATCACAATGTGTGCTTTAAATATTTAAAGGACAGGAAAAGTCATATTATTGTAGAAATAACATGTTATTTCTATTCAGATTTCTTGCATCTTTCTCTATAAAAAATGTTTTCTCGGTTCTGATGCGCTTTATTGACATGAATGTTTCAAGAACCTGTTCACCCAAATCTTTGAACAGTATGCAATAACAGTAATATGAACATTATTTGGTATGAAGATTGATATAATCTTGTATTGTATATAATGTGTGTGCTCTGTGGTGACTAAGATTTGAAAAATTTAAATTTGAAATAAAAAATTAGAGAGTTGAACAAGTTCAACTCAATGTTCCTTATTTCATTAACTTCTCTATCTTTCTCTCTCTTAGGAGTCAGTGAAGACGTTGTCCATGAAGTTCTTCCTATGTGGTTCACGTCATGAACAAATTAGTTTTTGTGTGTGTTTAAATTCAAATGTTGCAATATATTATTTTATAAAATATACACAATCTTAAATCTACCCCAGAGTCATCCTTGTGTATTCCCTCTGTACTTGAAAATGTGATTGACTGAAAAGGCTATACCATTGTTTATTTACTTGATGAGTTATTCAATTATGCAACTTGGACCAAATAATTACTCAACATTCCTAGAAACCAGATTTAATTGCAATAAAGAAAGCAGTATTTGGGTGTAATAAACCTTTAAAAACCTCAACAAAAAAGGGTTAAAATACTGCCTTGGTGGCACTTGTTTCAGATCTCCAAAACTAGGGTCCTGGAAATGCGTTCCTGGGATTGCGGTTTTCTGATTCGGTAGGTGGCGCTGTCACAAAAAAATAGGGTCCTAGAAATGCGGTCCTGAAAGTGCAGCCTCCGGTATTGCAGCCGGATAATGTTGCCACATGCGGCCCAGAAGCAACCTCCGAGTGGCCCAGCCCATGGTCCCGGACATTCCTACGTAAATTCATACAGTAGTACAGACCACGTAGCCTAGCAACACGCAAACAATGCAGAGCATGCCGGTGGTAGCCTAGATAAATTACTATCAATATGTCTTTCTCAACACTGAAACGTAAAATTGCAACGTAAAAAGCAACTCTCGTTGCTCCCTGACTGACCGTAGCTACTCTCCACCAATGTCTTTGGCTTGCATTACCAACTGACGAGCCTAAAGTCACTGCTCTCGTTCAAAATAAAAAATGTCACTTCTCCCACTAAGTCAGCAGGGTAACTGTAGCCTACATCAATATAATGTGGGATGTGTAACAAAGGCATGCCCTAATCACACATGTGGTGATTTAAAATGTGTTCCCTCAGTGTGTTATAGTTGTGAATACTGTGCACTTTTTATTTTATGCACTTTGAGATGTTCATGGGTCAAATGTGTTCAAGATGTTTGTTTTGTTTCAAAAGAAAACTTAATGTTGTTTCTAATAGCCTACTACTGTACTGTGCACTAGTTTGTTTTATGCACTTTGTGATCAGATAGGTCAGATATGTAGCCTAGGTAGGCCTAGGCAAGAGGTGCCTTGTCAGTTTTTTTTCTTTTGTAAGTGGAAAAAATAAGGGCTACCTCAGATTCTGTTCAGTTAGCTCCTTTATTGTTTTTTATGCACCTTTTGCTGTGCAAACTGACCAAAGTGAAAAGAGAAACAATGAATAAACCCGAGAGTTCTCTGACCCCTCCATAGACAGCAGTTTAATTAACACTTTCAAGGCCCAGAATTGGAGACTGGCACATTCTAGAATGAAATTGTTGAATAAAGTCGTTATTTTGTTTGCCTCATTATGCTTATAAATATGCTCTTACAAATAATTCTAACTCAAACTCTCAGGGAAAATGTTTTAGATAAAAACTGAAAGAGTTGTCAGAAGTTTAGCGGTGGTGCACTGTAAAATCTAATTAGTTAGAATTACTTTTAAAAAAAAGCATTCAAACTGCCTTAAAAAAAAGTCACGTGAAATAGTATGTTGTGCTAACAAATGCTTAGTTAGTATAGTTCACTTACACAAGAGTTCTAGTAATTAAAGTAATAACATAGTAATAAAAAAAGAACTGTAGAAAGTACTTGATAATTTACTTTAGATTTACTCTCGACTTGGTATTGTTGTTTCCATTGTTGTGTTTTTGATGCTGAATGTTGAAGTGTGTGTGTGACTCAAGCATGATCAATTACAAGATATTGTCACAAATATAGAGGGATATATCAACCCAATTAAAAAGTTCACAGGGTGTTTTTAACAGTGTTTATTACTTCTATTCCTTTGAAAGCAATTAACTGTGATTTCTTGTTGCATCGCTGCATCAAAAGGAAGATAATTAAAATAATATCAATGTTCAAAGTGCCAAACCAAAGGGAACACTGATCACCTTAATGGTGAGTTTTATTTTTTGCTTGACAAAATCGCACTCAAACCAATCAATTAATCTTAATTTGAGTTTTCTGAGTAAACAAGGTATAGTTTGTGAATAGTACATTACTAGATTTTTTTAATTAAGTTAATACATTAAGTAAAGTTAACTAAAAAGTGTTACAACTGTAAAAAGTAGAACAACTGTTGGATTTTACAGTGTGACGTTGAAGCACTGATCTATAGATCATTTATATAGATCAGTGCGTTGAAGTCGTGGGACCATGGTGTAGTTAATTTATAACCTAGCTTTTTACTTCTGGCGAGTGCATTTATAAAACATTGTTAATCTGCGAAAATTATCTTTTGTTGATCACAGAGCTTGTTCTTTACGATAATTCAAAAGCCAATGAAAAAATCCTATTGGTTTTTGTCGAGGGAGCCAGTGTGATGCCGGTTGGCCTACAACATGACGTCATACCTGCACCACTCTATGGCAGTGAAGACACAACTGACATTGGTAGGTCACATGATAATGACAGCATGGCGAATGTACATCCAGATTACATTCATACTACCCACATTCATATTATAGAACATACTTTTTAGCGGTCATGAAGTAATACTTATTCAAAATAAGGACCTACACAACACACACAAAAAAACCTGGTTCTTCAGCGGTTCTTTGGGGTGGTTGAGGTGCTATATAGCACCGCTACCGTATAAAGAACCTGTTAAGCCCAGTGTGGTTCTTCAGCGATTCTTTTTGGGTGGTTAAGGTGCTATAAGCCCCTGTATCGTTCTATAAAGGTTCTCTAACTCTCTCTTAGTCTCTTAGTTTAGTTGGGGAAAGGATTAAAAAAATTAAGGGCGTGGCCACTTCGAGTGACAGGTTGATAGCCATTTATCTGCTGTCTGTTAGTCATTGCGTCACTTCAACTCCGCCCACGTCCCGCCTTTTTGCCCATTTTCTGTTATCCGGGAGTGACGCGCGATGACACGCTGCCAAGATGCCAAGATGTTTCGCGTGTAAAAAAACTGTATTTTTCACACAATTTACTTATCTGTATACTGCTGTTTTCACTGTCCTAAAAACCTCTTGATGATTTCCTTGTTCTATGAAGTCCCTCCTTCAGAAATACGTAATGAGTTCTGATTGTGCCAGCGGTTCCCGTGTTGTGATTCGACAGCAGCTTAGCGCACGTTTCCCGGAAAGGTCATGCCTCTTACCATAACGGGGAGATGCATGCGCTCAAAGTACAGTGTCCCTGGAAAGGCCAAACAAAGGTGATTTGACTCCGGGATGAAAATAACAGCGTCTCGACGACATGGCGACAAACTGTCACATATCTGTGTTTCTGTCATGTTGTTTATTCTGGTCACATGTTCCTTTGTCTATGTTTCCCGCCACTTTCTCTGTTTCCTTAGTTACCCTCGTTAGTCTAGTTCTGTTCAGCTGTGTTTAGTTACCCTCATCTATATAACCTGTGCCCCTCGTTAGTTAGTCATCTGTGTTTGTATATAAGTTCCTCCCATTCCTTCAGTCTCTGTCCGATCTTGTTTGTATACGTTATGTATGGTGTGCTGCTGTGTTCTATTTGAGTCTTCTGTAGTATTAAACGTTGTTTGAGTATTCTACTACCTGTCTTTGCCTGTTCCTGCCTGCACACCCGTAACACAAACACACTCTACAAGTCTACAAACGCAACACTTCCTCTTCTCCACGTGGGAGAGCAACAAGACCACGCCCCCTTTTTTGCGTATTCTTGTGGGCGGAGGTTTGTCAACAAACCGTTCTACTGACGTCATTAAAGCAGGATGTACAGGGATGTAGTCCAAACCGGCTGTTCGCTGTAGGCTTTGAAAGGGAACTTCTGTTAAATAAAATATCTCGCTTGGCATTGAACTCTGAGCTTTATAATTTTACAGGTATTATTTATGCTCTAACAGCAACATTACACACTAACTAAAGTTTGAAAAATGGGATCACGAAGAACAGGACCTTTAACAAATGTGCTGTATAGCACCTTTAAAGATTTAGCACTTAAAGTGGTTTCCCTATGATTACAAGCCAATGAGCCACTTTTAGTGCTAATTGATTGATTTAGCCATTTTTATTTAGAGTGTACTACTGCGATTTCGGACACAGCCATGTCCACCAAAACCATGCACGCTCTCTGACACAGAACTGAATAACACAGGTAAATCTACTAGCTTAAAAGAATCATCTGTGATAGACTTTGTTGGAAAGATGGGATACTGCACTCTGATGGCCATTATAACAGCTCACTAAGGCTTGTCCTTACGGTCACTGCCACTAAAGGGGGAGCTGATAGACCCCAGATACCAGGCTCAAGATCACCTCAGGGGAGTTCGCCACTAAACCAGAGCATGTGAAAAGATAACCACAATCACACGCAAATACCTATGCAACAAGCTATAGGTGAAATAATTACACATCCACAAAGCATGTAGGAAGAAAGAAATACAGCCCACGGCAACAGGAAACTGGACCTACAGATTCACCAACAGCCTGAGGCAGCATACACACGAAGACTAGGGATAAAAACGTTATTTAGGCCTACACTAGGCAGCTGGTCTCATAAAAACTAATGAATACAGCTAAACAATGCTTTAAGAGATGAATAGTAAACATTATGGGATGAACTAGATTAGATATTGTACAAAATCTAACTATAACTAGGTACTTTAAGTTCCAAAAAAAATATTTAAACTTGATTTCACTTAGCTAGGGCTGTCAATTCAATTCACTGATTTAGTACAATTAATTATTTAAAAGATAATAATGATTTCCCCTGACCCGTATGCGAAATTCATAATAAGGACTTTTCCTATACAAATTCAAGCTTGAAGTACCACCTTCACGTTTCAAAATCACTTTTTTTTTTTGTCTTTATGTGTTTTAATTATTTTAATTTGAGGGCTTTCCTCACTTTTTGTGATATGAAAATATACTCAGCAAAGAGTGTCACATAGATTTGATATATAGAATGTTGTGTTGTTTAATAACCCTGCTCTGTTGATTTATTTTTCAGGTTTGTCAACCTCATTCATCATTTGAACAGTCATTATCTCACCTAGACGCCCATCACATTCTTAACAACAAAGTTTTAATTGATTGACATTCCTGAGGATCCTTTCTCCTTAATTTCAGTCCCCTCAGAAAGCAAGAGGACTTCTGCCGCTAGTGTTTTTTTTGTCCTAGAACTCACTCCAGCTCATAGTGTTTGTGTGTGTGTGTGTGTGTGTGTGTGTGTGTGTGTGTGTGTGTGTGTGTGTGTGTGTGTGTGTGTGTGTGTGTGTGTGTGTGTGTGTGTGTGTGTGTGTGTGTTTAGTATGGTTAGGCTGTTCCAGGGCTATTTCAGGGGCCATATCCTGTCTGCACAAATACTCTTGGTTGGTTGAGTTTATTAATGTGTTTGTTTGATTTAGTGTTGCTGTACGGCAAAGTCACATTGCCTCATGACACATATTTATGAGTTATAAGCATGGCTCATCTCTAGGAACTGATATTTTTGGACATATGTGTCATATTTAACATGTAACTTAATGGGGGGGGGGGGGGGGGGTGTTCCCCTTTTTGAAAATGAAAACAGAATTCTTTCATGCATGCATTTTTAATTCAAATCAATTGGCTAAAAGGTAATTCCTGTAATGGCTGGTGGCCAGTCAGATCACCATAAGCGTTTAATGTTTAATTTTATTTACAAAAAGGACACCCCCCAGTGTACATGCACTTCATTACAAGCCCGATAAAATCTTGTAGTTATTTTATCAGCAGGGGTGCAGCAACCATTATAACTGAGGGGGAGACATACCTTTTCATACACTTCAGGTAATGTCTTTCAATGCATGCTGTCATTAAATGAGTTACACAAGACAGGACCATGCAGCACTCAGATGACCTGTGTAAAATTAACATACAAGACAACCTTAGACATGACTCAAGGGTTTGCTAGAAATAAAGCACATACGTTTTAATACAAATACATATATACACTATAATGGCAAAAGTTTTGGGATGTCTGCCTTTGACACATGAACTTTAATGACATCCCATTCCTAATCCATAGGGTTTAATATGGAGTTGGCACACCCTTTGCAGCTACAACAGTGAAGTGTGTTTATGTGATTTTTTTTTCCAGTGGCGGCTTGCTTTGCACCACTGCATCCCACGCTTTGCATTGCACTTGGTGATGTAAGGCTTGGATGCAGCTGCTCGGCCATGGAAACCCATTTCATAAAGCTCTCTACCACTGTTCATGAGCTAATCTGAAGGCCACACATGTTTTTAGAAGCAGCCTGCATGCCTAGGTGCTTGATTTTATACATCTGTGGCCATGGAAGTGATTGGAACACCTGCATTCAATGATTTGGAAGGGTGTCCCAATACTTTTGGGAGTATAGTGTATGTGTCATTTGTGGAGCACAGTGTGTCTTTTGGCATAATGTATAATGACAGTTAGGGAGGTTGACAGCCTACAAGTGAAAGCAGACATGGCCCATCCAAAAAATGCCTGTCTAACTGGTCTACATTACTGGATGATTCATGATTAGGGACTTCGTTATGAGTCATTGACATATATCAAATAAAAAGAAAACAGTACACTAGAGTAAAGTAGAGATTAGATGTGTCACAACAATAACTTCAATCACGCAAAGGGAGACTAATCAGTTATTTTTATTTAGTGTTATCCATCAACACCTCTTTGAATGTTTCACTCAGCATGTTCTGCATGGTTATGTTGCTATGACATGTTCAGTTAATTATCAAGATGGTTATGTTCCAGAATCACTTTTAAAAAAAATATTTGACAGCATTTTTGAATGCAATCAAGGTGTTATTATAAAAAGAAAAATCCATTAACAAAGCATGGATTTTTTTTTTAAATTTTTTTTTTTAATTCCATTGAGGATGCACCTGTGTTGTAATGAAAAAAAAATGGCTTAAAGCTTTAAACAAGTATGACCATTCCGTTGTAGCTTTTAATACCTTAACAAACATAGTACGTTGGCCATCAGCCCAGCCTCGGGGAGAATACATTGGTCATATCATGCACGCACATTTAAAAGAGCTGTTTCCCTAATCTGTCTTTCCACACAGGACCACCTATGCATCTTTACGTGACATAAGCGTGTCCATCAAATCCGTACTGTGCTCTCTAGACACCATCAGCCTTTCTCTCCCTAACTGCCGCTGTTTACACAGCCAGCTGTTAGACTAGGATATTAGATGCAGCAGATTCAAACTCTGTTGGCACATTAATGGAAACCGAGAAGAAATTAGAACAGGTAATACACTACACATCCCCAGTGAGGAGGAGATTGAAAATGTTTACGGATGTGTTTGCACATCTATTGTTTATCATTACTAAGATCTCTGTCATGGGAGAGATGATGCTCTAACAGTTGCAGTTCAGTAGAACTAAATGCATCATTACAGTTGAAAGCAAGGGCTACATGATCAGAGATAATGCTGATCACACATGATGCCATTTTGAGCAATACATGCATAAAAGATCTAAAAAGAAATACATATAAGTATTATATGTAGGCTATACCATCCTCTATAAAGCATATAATTAAAGGGATTGTTCACCACAAATGATCATTTTGTAATCATTTAATCACCCTCACAATGTTTTGCAGAACAAAAAGGAAGATATTTAAAAAAAAGAATATAAAAGTATTTTTAAAAGATTTTTCATTTTTGTGTGAACCATCCGTTTAAGACCCACATGTTTGTCTACATGAAATGAGCTTTGATGCAGGCTTTATGGTGTGTTTATTTTTAAAGCGCTGTTTGCTTTACTGTGTACTCAAGATTTGACAGGGAAACAAACCAGCCGGTCTTGTCTTCGTTGCACAAGAAAATGTCACGCGTTTCAGTTAGCTGTTTTACATTACCCTCATGCCTAAGACGTGCACACAGAAGGCACTTTTATCACCCATTTTAGCGTTTACAAGAAGATGAATTGTCAAATGTATTCCCATTTTGATATTGAACACCCTTTTGCAGTACTTGAACACCCTTTTGAGTAAGTCTTACAAATCTGTTCAGGTTGGTTGATGATGAGGTGAAATTGTTCCATAAAGGTATAGACCACCGAAAAAAGGAAAAAAAGAGAAAGAAAATCCCATCATCATTTACTCACTGTGATGTTGACATGCATGACATTCTTCTGTGGAACAAAAAGGAAGATATTTGGAAGAATGCTGATTACCAAAAAGTACTTTCATTGTATGAAGGAAACAGAAAAAGAAAGTCATACAGTTTGGAATGACATAAGGGTGTTAACATTAATAGTAATTTCCTCTTAGTTTTCACAATTACGTTTTTCATGAACATTATGTACAAATTACTGTGTAAAATAAGGCAGTGGAAAGATGAAGAGGATTGACTTCATACACTACGTCTTTGTGGATTTAAGTGCTCTTCGTCTTCAGATAGTTCAAGACCTCTTTCTTGAACAGATGCAGATCTTTTCTTAGCTCTCATTTTTATAACCACCACAATACCAACCAAAACAATCAGTGCTAATAGGCCTCCAAGCCCTGCACACACAGCATACGTTGTCAGGCTAGTCTCAGGCTCAGGCTCAGAGTCGGGCTCAGGCTCGGGCTCAGGCTCGGGCTCGGGCTCAGGCTCAGGCTCAGGCGGAGCTCTACGAGTTGATTTTAGATTGGTGACTTGCCTAAAGATACAAATGTCCATGTAATCTTCATCCACCCATGGATGGAGTTCCACCTCATCCTCTTCATTACTACCATCATAAGTGGAGTTAGTATCCTCATCATCATAGCCCTCTTCACTGCCATCTAGCAAAACCATGCACCAGTACGTCCCATTGTCCTCTTTTTTTGGATCAGTAAAGATGAGCGAGGAAGTAAGAAATGAGAAATTTAACCGACCCTGTAGATCATTGGTTAAAGAAGGATCCCCCGAGTCCATTATTAGGATGTCCTGCTCACCAGTGTTTCGATACCACAGAACGCTAAGGTACTCAACTTTATCGCTAAATTCCGGTAAAGACATGAATTCACATTGGAGAACCACCTGCTTATCTCCTGCAGAAAATGAAATATCGGTTGACTCAAGCAAAGGGCACACACTCACAAGATACTCTTTGACGAGGAAGGTAGAGAAACATTTATAGCTCCCAGAATGTTCTGAAGTTAGAGAGTGAATGACTAGGGAATAGTCTTCTGAATTCATGCTTGTCAACAAGGACATCTGCTTCTCGGTTTCGAGACGTAACGGTGCAGATGAGTTAACTTGTCCAAAGGGTGTATTCCAGTGACTCTGTCTGAGGTGGTCAACTGAACAAGGAAGGACTACACTCTCCCCTACAGAACGATAAACATTCTTAATTTCAGGTTCTTCTGGTAGTTCTATGGTGTGGAAACTCGTGCATTGCCCTCCCTCCATGACCAGGCAGAAAAAGTGAGGTCTGTCTTGAATAAACTCATCTGAAACATGTAAAGATGAGCCTTTGTCTTGCACCTGGATAAGGCTTTTAAACTTGGCTTGTAATGGCTCCAAAGAAATCTGAGTATCCATGAACAAAGATATGTTGTGCACTTGTCTGTACCATTTTACCGCAACATGTTTTCTGGAGCCTATATTACATACCAGATCTGCACCTGTTCCAGGTGTCAGTGAAATCTCTTGTGAGCCGAGCTCCTCGTTACACACGTGCAGAGAGTGTTTACGATAATTTTCCATAGTGTTACCATTCCTGCACTCACTGATGTAGGTTCCAGAGTCAGAGAACTGAAGATTTGTGATCTTTAAAATAAGCAGCCCGTCATTGGAGATGTTGATCCGCCCCTTAAAGGCATCAGGTGGTGAAATTGTGGGCCTCGAGAACTGACCCAGTAGCTCCCTTTTTTCAGCAGTCAGTCTGTACACGGCAATGTCATCACCAAAGCAAAAACCCATCTCCAGTTCCCTACCAAGCGCTTTGAAAATGGGCTCTGGGTCTTCTTCAGCGAGAGCACTCACCAGCAGCAGAGCGAGAAGTGTCAAAATGTTCCTTGTTTGGATCATCCTGTTGTACTTTGTCCATCCGTGAGACTGCTTTCTGCCTGTTGCCTTCCACATACTCTGAAATTTGAGTAACCTGTTTCTGAAGTTTGTCATTAAGATCCACCCACGTTAGGATGTTGTGCTTAGGTGCTTAGGAGTTTTTTTCCCCCTTTCATTTCTCAGGTGCAGTTTTTCTTGCTTTCCTCATCCTCCCTTTTAACCCAGTGCACATGGTTATCATTTATCTTTCCATTTAAGGGTTGTCTTCTAATCTTGTCTGCTGTTGTTGAAAGTTTTATCTCTTGAATCAAGACAATTTGAAGCATTGCATAGACAAACTAGTTTACTTTCTCTCTCCTTTGGTTATATATTGTGTAGGTCTTTGAGTATTTATTCCAAGAGACACTACATGTCACTTCAACCACATTGTTAATGAAGCATAATTGAGCAAATGATCTGTGTAAAAAAACAATAGTCAGCAATTCTCAATTGGAACTGGCATAAGGAACTTTTTTTTTCAGAGTCACAGCTTCAGTCAGCCATTTCAGCAATGATCAAAAAAAACCTGATTGTTTGCATAGCCTATACAAGGAAAAACATTCACAAGAGTGTTCACTCTTTTACTACAACAACATACTGCAACATACAACACAACTGGCAGAGGGATTAAATAAATAATTAAAGTGCACTGCGATGTCTAACCGATTGTTTTGTCACTACTCAAGTCAAGTTTTAAGAAGTTTTTTGGGAAACTTAAAGTCACCATGACTTTAAAGTCACAAAGGACTTTTCTTTTTTTGTATGCAGTACTGCAGTATTTATTATAAATAATGAATGTGCCCTCATAATCTTTAATCAAAATAACTTCCCCTCCTTCCTACAGCAAAATCTCTTCTCTTCTATGATGATGTGTTTTTCAGCATGAGGGTCCCAAACCTGTCACTCACATGAAATCACCGGAATAGCAAACAACAATAACCCAACAATCCAATCAATTCCTAATGGACAAAATCAAGTCCCGCCCATATTATATATTTTTTCTTGTTTGAGAAGCCATTTCACATATATATAAATGACAACAGGGAACAAAAGACTATCGAAACTTCCGTTTCATGTCGACCTTATGGCTGTCCCAATTCAAAGGCTGCATCCTTTGAAAGACTCTGACTTCAAAGGCCACGCCTTCAAAGTCCAAGAAGCTCGGACTGTGCCAATCTTGAATCTACCTTTTCTGTCAAAGATACAAGAAAAGGCAGTATCCTCACAACTATGTTCCTTTTTTAAAAAGAAATGGTATCTGCAATCATTTCCAGTCAGGATTTAGACTGTAGTATCATAGTACTGAGACTGCTCTCATTAGAGTTATACAAATTAATTGCTCTTATCATCCGATCGTGGTTGTATCTTACCCCTTTTCCACCAGCATGAACCGGGTGCTAGTTCAGAGCTAGTGCTAGTGCCTGTTTGGAGTTGGTTTGACTGACGGACCTTCTAAGAACTGGTTTGCCTTTCCACATGCTAACAGAGCCAGATCTTACATCACTGTATATGTCTCATCTTTCTCAGCAACGCTAGCGAGGCAGCAGGAAACACAAACACACCAGGCTTGTTCGAGATGCATCGGCACTGCACAGACGTTCAGTGTATAATATCAAAAGTACCGCAAGAATGATTCAAAAGCATAAGGAGTTGTATGCTCTCGTTGTACTTTGATGTCGTATGGCAAACGGTCTGCACAGCACTGATGCATCTCGAGCAAGCCTTCCATTAACATTGGTGAACGTTGCGTTACTATTGATGCACATGGCTTTACCATCCTGCATCGGTATCAAAACACAGCGAATCCAACGCATTTGTGCACCTCACTGTGATTTGTATAGACAGAGATTACAATCGAGCAGCTATTAGCTCCATTAGCTGCTATTTCAAAAATGGCGGTCACAAGTTTGTGTTTGTCTTGTTTTGTTCACGGTAACCCCGCCCCAGCCCCTGACGCAAGCGGCTCTTACTTCTAGACCAGCAATGTTTTTGTGCTACTTAAGAACCACTTTTCCTGGTTCCGAGCTGGTGCTTTGGGTGTCGAAAGACAAAGAACCGATTTGAAACTAGGCTCTAGCTCCGAACCAGCACTCAAAATGCCTTGGTGGAAAAGGGGTAGACTATCTATTAGTGTTACTGGATCTTAGTGCTGCATTTGATACTTTCGACCACAACATTCTTTTGAATAGACTCGAAAATGATGTTGGCATTAGTGGAATTGCATTGGCATGGTTCAAACCATACTTATCTGATCGTTATCAGTTTGTAGCAATAAAAAAGAGGTGTCATATAGATCACAAGTTCAGCATGGAGTACCTCAAGGCTCAGTGCTAGGACCTGTTGTGAACTTTCTGTTGTTTCTTGAAGTTAGAGAGACCACACTGTAAAAAGTCCTTCAAGGGTGTTGTCTGTAGGAATTTATTTTAAAAAGTATATTTATTCCAATAAATTGATTCCCTTTTCTTTTTGAATTAATTTAAGTTTTACATAAGTAAAAAGTGTGAATGTTTTTGTAACTTATTATTACCTATCAAAAAAATGATTTTACTGACCTTCACAATAAAATGCTTCTACAAAACTCTATTTAAGTGTTTATATCCAAAGTAAAACGTCAGGACCCGCCCACATGCAGCAAAACAACGAGATCGTTGCTCGTTGTCACCTGTACCGGACCAGTCTCGGATTTCTGTGGAGTTTTTGAGGGTTATACAACGTGCAACCGATGTAATTAACTATTTACATTGCATAAAGTAAGGTTTAGCCGAATGAGCACACATTTATTGAACTATAAAATGTAAAAGCGTCGCCTGGTTTCAGACAGAAACGTTAAGTTTGTCAGTTTTGCAGGCGCCGCATGAGGCCTTACCGAAGGTCTTGACATTAACATTAAAAGTTACGTTAACTGCTAGGTTTGTAGCAGACCTGCAAACTTGTCGCTTTTCGGCAACAGTCGCCGTTTTTTTGGTTAAGACTGATATTAGTAAATCTCATCACACAGACAACACCGTTGCGCGTCTAAATCAGTGGTATGATCTGGTTTTCAGTCTGAACGTCAAGTAAATGCCTTGTCCGTTTGGAGAAATGGACGAGGTATTTACTTGACGTTCAGACTGAAAGACACACACACACACACACACACACACACACACAGAAACTCAGAGGTATAACTTACACGGCAAAATAAAAGTTCGGTTTAACTTGAGAAATATATCACTATTGTACAGCAGAGTTTAGAGACGTCTCAGTGTAATAATAATACTAACACTAATGTAATAATTATAAACTATCAAAACTTTATTTTTTAAGTAATATATAAATTTTTCTTCCATGTTTTAATTTTAACACTATAAAGTTCAGTTGTGCAGCTTTGTTTGACAAAAAAGTTTCATTAAGTATAAATTAATATTATCGTCATTTGATTACCAAAAAATACACAACACAGAATTTGTGGGAAATCTTTTTATAGAAATTGAATTAAAAAGAAAAAAATAATAATATGGTTGTATTTATGAATTCAATTAAGTAGCTATAGCCTATATTTACTGGTAAATATCACAGTAAACAAACATGGCAGACCAAGGTAGCTCTGGCATAATGTCAATAACACTTCTATAAATAACTTACAGTTTCTTTACAGTTATTGATGTATCTCTTAAGTAACGAATTGCAGGTACCGATTAAAATGGGAACGGTACCCAACCCTACTGTTTACACAATAGCTGATGCGAGAGTAAGTGTAACATAAAGCAATATGGCAACCGTGTTAATCTCTTTTTGATTACACCAACACTAATACACCAACAGCAAATTGTCATAAAAAAAAATCACAAAAAAATTGAGCCGGGGGCACGCAATGTGGTATCATGAAAATTCGTAAATATGTATACGTGTGTGTTGCAAAGCAGCTGTTCATGGACCTAGTCCGCTTTAACATTGTTTTATCAGTTTTTAAATGCTTTAACTTAATCTGTTGATATATTTGTTTGAAATATTTTGAAACCATTTGTTCAAGTAAAAAGATTAAATATTTATTTTGCATTGCAATGACATCAATGATCCTGATATTTTCATAAATAAACTTTCATTTGTGTTGCTTCTTTAGAAGACCATCAGATCAACTGGGAGGAGGGATTCAAGGAGTAGGTAAGCTCTTTAGTAGGTGGAATTTAGGTAAATGTTTCAGAGGTTTGTTGTTATCTGTCATTTAGAATTAAGGTAACCAAAAGTCAGTTATTGAGAGGCGGGGGAAAAAACTAAATTATCATCCCTTTCTAATTTTTAATGACTGATGGGATGGCCTTGTAAATTATGCAGTGTTGTTGTACCAGCAAAGACTGATATGAAGTGTCCAAAGGTGTGAGCAAAGTTTCTTTTATTTTCATGATTTTTGGACAAACACACTCTGTCTGTGAGTTGCTTTGCAATTACAAATAGAAACAATGAGCACATTTGAACTAGTGTTTAACCTTGAGGTTCCATGAACGTCTATATCAGACGTGCAGAACACGTCCAAAACAGACATCATAAAAACTTTCATTCTGGCTCCTCAGTGGACATCTTTTCAACGTACACCTCTAGTGACAAAGTTGTCTTTTGGACATAACTTTGCTTAGTGGGAATCATCTGATGATATAACTAAGAGAGGCATTTTCAGATACTTTTACTTAACCACACCTATGAGTTACCAGCTGAACCCCTCTCCCCTTTGAGGATTTAGGCCTTGGAGGTGACTTGTGTATGTGATGTAGTCTAGCAGGTTTGTTGTGTCAAGTGAGACTGTACTGAAAGTTGTACTATGAAGCCAGTTCAACAGGCCAGGCTTTCTGTGCAGGAGCTGGCTCGACCAAACTTAAAACCTTTTGTGAACTTTAAATGTGTGATTTTATTGAAGGCTTTTGAAGATCGTTCTCTGTTGTGACTTATTGTTCTGTTTATGTCTCACTGCATGAAAAGTGGGATTTTCGACCCCCTAAACGCCTGTATACTCCCGGAAATCTCCCTAATTTTCGGCAGTTTTCGACAATTTAGAGGCAGCGAACGTCGCGTTCGTCTGTGCCACAAATTGTCGTAAACGAACCATGGCGTAGGTGGAGAGATCACTGCAGATCACTGCAAACCAATCATTATTGGTCCCCCTGGCTCATTATAAATGTAAACCCCAATAATAATAATAAATATATAATTTATGTTGTAATAATTTGTTTTATATTAATGTTATTGTGCTATGAAGTATTCATACCATCAAGGAATATATGGGAAAATTATACGGGCCGTGCTGTTCATTCAAAGAAAGGGCTTCATTTATAAAACACAGCTGTGTATTCAAAGAAAGAGCTTTATTGTTAAACACACAACTATGTACAGTGCAGCAGTAATGTCTCATAATGTAATGTAAAGTTCGGCGTGCTCCAGGCTGCGAGAGGGCGGTGGCCGCACAATCCATCCAGACACCCCGTCAACAAAGCCGTCTTCCTCGTCAGACATGAGTTCAATGGTCGCGGACTTCCAAATGTCCACCTCATCCAGCACACTCTCGCTTCCAGCAACTGTAATACAATCCATAAAGACAATAAGCAACCTGAAAAATACTCACATTGACAAAAAACGGATCTAATATAATAAATCTTACCCTTTTTCTTCTTGATCGACTCCGAGCTAAACTTCGCAGTTTCCGCCTGCTATGTAAGTTCAGGTTGTTTGTATCTGAAGCTCCGGCGTGTCGATTCATAATACGTCTTACAGGCAGCTGGAAAACAATTACATGAGACTGGTATTAATAAAAACAGTCACGGTAAAATTAAACAAGGAATGAGAAACACATTAGAAGTTATTTACACACAATTTCGTCGTGATCAGCGGTTAAATCTAGCCTGACGTCGTCATACTCAATTCTAGTCAGAATATGAGTCTGATTCTGCTCCGTTGGGCTGTGATTATGGGGCGTGTTTCAACCGAACCAGGAAATACCTCAATTGGATATACCTACAACCAATCAGAGCAACGGAGCGACTGAGCGACGCATACCGTTAGTAGTCAAATGTCAACAGAACTCAACTGCACTGTGTTGCCATGTCCGCGGGTTGAAGCGACCCCAATTATGTGATATACAGACCCAGGAATGCGAATTTTAGCAGGCAGTCCTTCCAAAATAACACATATTTTACCCCCCAAATGCCTTTTTTCCCCAGAGAACCCCCCTGGAAAGCTTTTGGGCTTGTTTTTGGCTAGTTTTGAGGAACGTTAGCAATTGGGCGGGTTTTGTTATAAAACTTGGCAACCCTGTCTGCACGCACGCTGGAACAAGTAGCCTAGCGTTAGAAGAAAAAGATGAGTGTAAACGAACTTTGCCGGTGTTGTAAAAAAAGAATTTAAGGAGACACAGAGTACTTACCAACACGATCATCATTTCTGAGAGAAATAGTAAAGGTGAATGCATATATTCTCCGTTTAGGATTAGAACAAATTCAACCCAGGCGCTCTTTGATGACGTGGATGATTACGTTACTGTTTCTCATCTGTCCATCATCGTCTAAAGCCCGCCCTGACAATTTCATTGGTCCAAACAGCTTCTGTTCGGGCATAATTACTTCTCTATTGAGCAAGTCCAGACCGAACTGCCCGAGTAAAAATGTTGTGGGCGGGGCTAAGTTCGGCTGGCATCCAGACTAGGTTAAATCTGGACTCGCGGAAATCGCTTCAAGCAGATAAGAGCTCACGGCTTCGTTATGAGGCGAGGATAGTCTGTGTAAACAAAATGTGCAGTTTTAAGCTCGGATCTATTAACGCATCCATTTCCTTATACAGCTGAATAAAAGCATATTCTTTAAATCGTAACGTTACATTACCCATGCTCTGGTTCATAGCGCCTGCAGTTTGCCTCAGAGTTGTGAAGACGAAGACAGCCTCCTGAAAATGAGTCCAAAAAGTTGGTCGCGTCCATGCAGAGTTGAAGACGGCGTCCTGTCATTGTTGATCGCGAAAAAGGAAAGCAGCAAAAAACATAGGAAATGTAAAAAAAAAAAAAAAAAAGTTTAAATCTCGTCTTCTACGCGTCATGGCCATGACCTCGACCTCGCACGTCATTGGACTAGGGCTCTACTATGGAACGCGCCCGGGGCCAAATCTCTTTATACGAAACGCGTGACTTATGACTGTTTTTTACGGTCTATGGTTTCAACACGCACGTTTTCCGCGTCAACGCAGCAATTTTTTACGTGTTTCTTTTGTATGTGTAGACACGCACATTCTGGTCATGTAACAGGCATACACGCACAGTCGACGCACAGTTTTAACATGTTAAGAAGACACACTTGAACGTGTTTCTTAACGCGCACATTCTGTACATGTCGAAGTGTAATATATATATATTTTTAAAGCAGACTTACCTTTAGATGTAGCCTAGGCTACATACATATTAATATAAGATATTAATTAATTGCTTAACTGACTACTGTGCTAGATTAAAGTAGCCTAATGTTACAATGTATATTAAGTAAATGCTTAATATTATACAATTATTATAATTTATCTATATGGGTTATTGTTTGTTTTTTAAAGTTAGGCTATATATAATTTCTAAAAGTATATATAGGCTAATTTACACAGCACATATTTATAACTGAAAACACACACACACACACACACACACAACTTTATTCACTTTCACATAATAATGTTTTTGTAATTTGGTGTTTAGTTTGTTGTATAGTTTGTTTATACTGTTCTGTCTCTGTTTTGTTTCCAGGAACATCTGATGAGTGCTATAATAAAATGACTTCATTATATTTAAAATATGCTTTGATATACATTTTATTTATATTATTAATATTTTATTTACCCATAAACGTGTCTTTAGGAAGCCATAAGTTATAGAGACAAGAATAACTTTTGCCATTTAAATGCCACATTAATTTACTGAGGACCCATACAGCCAATGATCATGTGTGAAAACACTTATACATAATGTAACAAGTAGGATCCACTGGAGGCAAGTTGAAGGACCCAAATGCAGTTCTTTATTTAATCAAACATAAAACAAAGACTTGACTGAGAAACACTCACCTACAGCGGGTTACAACATTCAATACTTGACAAAGACACATGGCAAACATGAGGGCTTAAATACACACACAAAGACAAGACAAGTGACACCTGTGAACAGTGATTAAACAATGAACCAATGACATGAAAACACATGAGGGCATGGGAATCACATGACAAGACCAGGAAGTGCATGACAAGACTGTGAACATGACACTAAAACAAAGCAAGAACATGATAAACTAAAAACATGAACGAGGAACAAGGAACATGAACCATCACCAAAACACCCTGTGACACATAAATTGATCACTTAGAAATCAAAACTAAGGTTTGAGAAATAAAGAATATGCATTCAACAAAATATATTGTTTCATAGCAACTTCAGTAACAAGTTCAAAACAAATTCTGCTGTAAACCGGCTCTAACAAGCCAATATAGTGTCAATATTCAGCTCAAGTGACTTCAGTGTTGATTCAGTTCAGCTGATTTCAGTTCAACTGTAAATTCCTCAGTTGTGCATATTTGTGTGTAGTTAGATATATGCAAAAACAACATTTTTGGAAGAGTTAAAATAGTTTTGCACAAAGTGTTGCTTTTGCAAGTGATGTCTGATGTTTTGCATGTTGTGTGTTTTGTGTGTAGAGTTACAAGAAATGGAGTCGTATTTTCAGAAATTGTGTGTAAGCAATTAGATAAAACTGTAAATGAATCCAGTTTATTTTAGTTCAGGACTCATAGTCCAGGTGTTAGTAATCTGTGCTTAATCTTTGTTCCAGGCAACAATTTTTTAACTCGCGATTTACTAGATTAGGCCTACTCTTGGCATAATTTAAACCAGGAAACCACCTCTTGAAAATCTGCATTGATAATTCATAAAATGTGGTGTGAGCTCATACTACAGAAAAACACAATCTGACTTAACTATAAACACACAAACTTGTACTTTTCACATTTATGATTAATAGCCATTTAAAAAATCATTCACAGTGCAGGGTGGAAAAATTAATTTTGGTATGTAAACTGTATGCTTTACTTGATTTATTTGTGTGCTTTGGTTCATTGTCTTGTTGCATCACATAACCTCTCTAAAGGTTGAAGACATGAACTGCTGTCCTGTATTTTTTTTTTTTACATAACATTGGTTATTGCTAATGACATACAGAGTAAGTAATCTACACTGTGAGCCCGGACAAGTTGAATCTACTTAAAAAATTGGAGCAAACTGGTTGCCCTAAAAATTTAGTAATGTGAACTAAAACGAGTACATTTAACTTAAATTTAAGTTAACATTTTAACCTAAACTTTAAACTTGTTTTAGTTTAAAAAATTCAGAACCTGGGGGGGGGGGGGGGGGGGGGGGGGGCTTTGGGTGCTCGAGCCCCTGTCCTTTTTCAAAATGAATCAAAAGTGCCCCTCTCAGAAAAATATCAATGATAATATCGTGGTCAATAAAACTAAATAAATGTGATTATTATAACATGACAATGTATACAATAGTAACGAACGGCTCAAAAGTCGGACAATTTCTGTTGAGGCGTTGTCATAACGCGTTGCTATGGGTCGCGTGCGTTTTGATTGACTGCTGATTTTCCACTGTTCGGAAACGGCTCTAGAGCCAAATATGGTCCTTTCAGAGACTGTGTGGCCTCGCGGGAAAAAAGTAAACCAATCATTTTTTTCCATCCATAATCAGAGCTAATGTGTTGATTTTATTACAATTCTATATATTATATATTTTAAAGTATTACACAATTCACCAATGCCCGTTTGTCATGTATATACACCAACCAATCGTGATGTTAAGTGGAGCGGTAATTTTCTGTTCTTATTCATAAATCGGCTGAAAATTACATGGACAGACGAACTAACGTTTGTGGAATTATTTCCTGCGGTTTTTCCTCATTTTATTAATTGCATCACTGACAAAATGGATTTTAACTGACAACAAACAAATCCCTGTACAACACCATGGAGCAGCAGCAAAAGTCGCATTAATGGTAAGTGTTAAATTCACTTGTATTTATGTACATTGATAGGCCTACACCGTTTACTATTTCATGAAACTATCAAAGTTAACAAAACCCAAGTGCCACCGGCACCTACAGGCCTATTATGTGAAGTGTAGGCTGGCGAAATGGTTACGTGAAAGGACTTTATTATATTACCATTATTGAATATTATGGAGCATTATGAAAGAAGTCTCTTATGTTCATCAAGCCTGCATTTATTTGATAAAAAACAGCAATATTGTGAAATATTATTAAAATAATGGTTTTCTATTTTACAGCTGGATTTTCAGCATCATTACTCCACATTTCAGTGTCACATGATCATTCAGAAATCATTCTAATATGAGGATTTAATGTCAATGATGGAGACTGTGATACTCTTTTCAAGATTCTTTGATTAATAAAAAGTTAAAAAGAATATAATGTAATAATATTTCATAATATTAGGCTACTGTTTTTTCTGTATTTTTGATCAAATAAATGCAGGCTTGATGAGCATAAGGATATATATCCTTATATATATACCCCTTTAAAAACATAATAGACTGGTAAATGTTCTATATATATATATCCTTATGCTCATCAAGCCTGCATTTATTTTATCAAAAATACAGAAAAAACAGTAACAGTATTTACATATTGCCCCTTTTTTACATTTGAGCCCCTGCCCCTAAAGAACTCTCTGCACGGCCCTGCTGTTATATAAACCATTTTATGGTAAACTGTTTTAATACATACTAAGATGTACTGTGCACTTACGGATTGAAGCTGAAGTCAGTTATTTTGTGTCAGATGCCGTGATCCGGCTTCCCTGTGTTTTATTTTAATGTCCTTGTAAGGATATATGTAAGATTGTTATTTTTTGTTGTTGTTGATGTTTTCTTTGCTTCACCACTCTTGTTCGGTGGGCAGTTTAACTGAGAAAAACGTGATAGTCAAGCACAGACTTTTTCAGTTCCTGGATAAGCCTCCAGCTGCTGGGCACTTGAGCCCTTGACTCAGTTCTGTTATGTCAAATGCTGAGGTCAGAGGCCCTTTATTTTATTTCATTGTCAAATGTTTTAGTAGAATATGGCAAAGATTGTACTTAAAACATGTTCTTGTATTAGTTTATGTTTTAATACATATGAAAAGGTACTGTACAGTGCACTAAAGTCAGTCCTTTTATGTAAATCGCTCAGGTCAAGAGTCACTGTATTTTAATGTCAGTGTTAAGAGTACACCAGTTGCACTTTGAAGGTGTTCTATGCTGCACTTAACGATGAGGTCAGACGTTTCTGTAATTTTTAATGTTAAAATGTTTACATTACCATTGTTGTGTTACATTAACATTAAAATTGATTACAGAAAATTAGTTCACCCAATTGTTTGTAATAAACGTTGGAAACGAATACCTCTCTTTCCTTATTCATGAAAGTTATGTCAATGCTAACTAATTATTTCAAGTGGATTGAAGAAATATTTTTTCTAAATTAATGAGAGTAAATTAATTAATTAAAATTAAAAAGTTTAATTTTTTATTTTAAATGTTACTTATTTTAACTAAGTATGATTTGGTCAATATGCTGCTCTTTGTCACAATGGTTCAACTCAAATGTTTTGCTTTATCTTGTAGACTCTACTTGATTTTTTTGCATACAGTAAAATACATAATACTGATTTTTACCAACTCAAAATACCAAGAAGTTCACTAAACTTACAAAAAGTATAGTTGGAAAATGTTGCCTTAATTTTTTTTGAGTAGAATTTAAGTAACAGTTTTTACAGTGCAGGAGACATCGGATCAAGACAGAAGTTATTTTTTTAATGAGAACTCTCTGTGCTGTAGGTCGTCCGAAAACAGTCTGATTTAACAGTACAAAATAAGGCAATTTATCTAGATGTTAGGGGGAGTGGTTATACAGCAGAGGAGGAGACATTCAAACAAAGGAATGCATATGTTGTGTAGGTAAAGGACACACCCTACATAACTGTGTCCCTCGTCCAGATTCAATCAGCATAACAGTGCCATTCAACTGCATAGATGCTAATCCAATCACTCAGGCAGTATTGCTCTAAACTTGTCATGGTAAATAGTCAGGAAATTGCATAGAGACAAAAGACTTAATGTCTCAACCACTTACACAGCCTGAAATAATCTCCTTAGAATTTCCTCAAGTTTACTTCAAAATGTAAAACACAAATATAGATAATGTTTTCAGTTATATTCTATTACATTTGAACCTAGATATAACAATGTATAAATGTGTAATTCAACAGACCGTTGTTTTTTATCGTTGTACATACTACCCTTGGGAGATATGGAAAAAATTGCATTATTTTTCACTGTTACACTGATGATACTCAGCTCTATATTTCTTTGCGCCCTGACGAAACTTACCAATTCACAAAATTAACAGAATGCATAGCTGATATAAAAATTTATTTAAAATTAAAAGTAATTTCCTACTACTTAATTCTGAAAAATAACAGAAATTCTAATTATTGGACCAAATATCTGCATGTAATAACCTAGAATACTGTCTAACACTTGATGGATGTTCTGTCAAGTGTTCATCTTCAGTGAGGAACCGGGGTGTGCTCTTTGATACCAATCTTTCATTTGAAAGCCACATTTCTAGCATCTGTAAAACCGCATTCTTCCATGTTAAAAATATATCTAAATTACGACATATGCTCTCAATGACAAATGCAGAACAGTGTTCATGGCCTCGAGGATAGATTAATGTAATGCTCTACTGGGTGATTCCCCTGTATGCTTAATAAACAAATTCCATCTAGTCCAATACATAGCAGCTCGACTTCTTACTAGAAGCAGGAAGTATGACCATATTAGTCCAGTTCTGTCAACACTGAATTGGCTTCCTATTAAACATCACATACATTATAAAATCTCGCTACTTACAAAGCATTAAATGGTTTAGCCCCCCCTTGAGTTCTTAACACATTATAGTCCTTCACGTCTATTGCGATCTCAAAATTCTGTCCAGTTGATAATACCTAGAATATCAAAATCAACTGCTGGCGGCAGATCCTTTACCTATTAGCACCTAAACTCTTCCTAGAATTGTCCGAGAAGCAGACACACTCTATCAGTTTAAATCTAGACTAAAAACACATTTCTTTAACCTATACACATAACACATTATAAATTTCTATAATCCAAATCATGTAAAATGATTGTTAGGCTGTATAAATTAGGTCAGCCGGAACCGGGAAAACTTCCTATTACACCCGATGTACTCATTACATCATAAGAAGAATGGCATCTACGCTAATATTAGTCTCTGTTTATACCGAGGTTTAACATAGTCAGCTGGATCCGGGCCGTATCCAGAGCAGATGAAGGACCTGCCCCTAGACACGGCCACAACACAGCCCTGAAGTGTCAGCAGAGACCATGTCAACTAGACTATCCCCTGCAAAGGCCTCATTGCCACGACAAAAGTTATTTGTTTTCTTCAAAAGTTTTTTTCTCTGTACAGATAAAAACATTATCAAAATGGATCAGCGGAAACGACAAAAAACGCTGTATATGCATGCCAGACAAGTAATTTGGCGATGTCACTTTGTAAAGAAAGACTACGCACCCGTGCACATACGCATTCAAAAGTGTATGCCGACTAAACACGTAATACGCATGTGCATGCCATCACCGTTTTCACAGATTCACATTTTTTGAAGTTTACTCGGAGATGATAACGGTATCGTTTTCAAAACTCGTTTTCAAAAACTTGCACTTTGAAACCTATTTTAAAGTTTGCGTTCTACCAAAACGCTGTTGTCATGTAAATGAATGGCCTGAACGCATTAAAAGTTGAAAATGGTGTTGTGTAAGTGGCCCCTAAGTTAATAACTAAGGATTTTTACAAAAGAAATTAATGAATAAAAAACTTACTTATAGGGATAGTTCACCCAAAAACGAAAATTTTATGTTTTTCTGCTTACCCCTAAGGCATCCAAGATGTAGGTGTCTTAGTTTCTTCAGTAGAACATAAATTAAGATTGTTAACTCCAACCGTTGCCGTCTGCCACTCATATAATGCTTGTCAATGGGGTCTAATTCTATTAGTGTAAAAAAAACATGGACAGACAACTTCAAATTAAACCTTGCAGCTTGTGACGACACATTGATGTCTTAAAGGTCCCATGGCATGAAATTTTCATTTTATGAGGTTTTTCAAGATTAATATGAGTTCCCCTAGCCTGAATATTGTCCCCAAGTGGATAGAGATGTTGATCGGTGTAAACTCGAGTTCTGGCTGTCTTTCTCTGCCTTTGAGAAAATGACAGCCCAGACGAGCCAATCCTGAAGTCTCCTGGTTTGACGTCCAAGCAGGAACGGTTACCTCCCTTTCCTCCGTCCAGAGAATCTGGCACGCCCATGCAAGCGCTCGAGAGATCATTGTTTGTGAACGAGTGAATGCTGGCAGTTTCTCAGTGTTTGGATGTACAAATGAAAACAGAAGTCTTTTTTCAGTTCCTTCTGATCTGTGATCAGTGATTTCTTATGTGTAGCTAATTATTTATTATTCGTGCACACGCAGCGGCTTCTCTCTCTCCCGACAGAACGGTGTTTTCGTGTTTTCTATCTTGTGAGTCAGTGTTTTTGTACGTCCTCGTCGCGTCTATCTGTTCTTAAATGTGCATACAGTCAGGAGTTTCTGCTCAACATCGGCAGAGCCACATCTTTAGAGATAAACCTCACACACGCCGAAGCTCGGCCTTCAACATCCCCGACCCCCAGTACTGCATCTGGCCCACAGCGGAGGCACCAAACACGGCGTGAGATTAAGCAGAAGGGGGGTAAGCGTGAGGGTATCCGGCTAGGCTAGCCAGCTATTCCCACAATAAACTGGATTACATTCGATTACTGCTGTTGTGTCTTTGTTTGCGCTGTGTACTCAATGCGCGTCACTGGCGCTTTTCATATGATTGGAACATATCTAGAAATAATGCCTTAATCAACACTTACTCGTAACTCTTTCATCTCGCTGTAATGGTACATTGCATGTGTTACAAAGTTGGTAGAATAATGATGAAGACGGACACGGTGTGACTGGGACTCGTGTTTATTCAGAACTCTCAGATACAAACACAATAAACTCGCGCTGACAGACAGCGCTCTCACAACTCAGTAGTTACTATAAATAACTTTGTTAGCAATCACTCCGTCTCCATGATGTCCGGTTCGCGAACGAATCATTCTTTTGAATCGGTTCTTTTTAGTGAACCGAACCAGTTCACCAAATCGGACTGAATCGTTCTAAACGGTTCGCGGCTCGAGTCAGCGCTGATCCATAATTTACTAAAGTTACTAACTTTCTGACATGAGTGACAGCCCCTCCGACTAGAAATAAACTAATAACCTGAAGTATATGCTAGTAACTACAACAGTTCACCCTGAACTGAGACATGCTGAGAGAACTGATGAGAAGTGAACTCAGGTCCATCCGTCTCTCTGGCAGCAGCTCGTGCGTCGTAGACCTCGTTAAACCACGCCCCTCCGCTCATTTCAAATGCAAAGATGTCAGCCAATCACAACAGTGGGCGTTTTTACTGAAGACTCACAGCAGACACGCCTCTTGAAACATGGCATTCAGTCACAGGGCAAACAGCAGTATATAAAAAATGCCTTTTATTTCTAAATTATGACATTTTATGATGTAAAAATCATATTAACAATATAAGTACACCTCAGGAAACACTATAAAATAATAGAAAAATGCCATGCCATGGGACCTTTAAGACACGAAACGATCGGTTTCTGAGAGAAACCGAACTGTATTTTTGCAATATATCACCTCATATCAGACGAATGTCATAAGCTCTCCAGACTGCCATCACTTCCCGTGAGTGAGGTCAAAATTCCGGCCGGGTCATAGATATGTATACGTAGATTCCTCATTCGAGCGATCCATGCAGGCACTATTGAGGTATCTATGTATATATCTATGCCCCGGCCGGAATTTTGACCTCACTCACGGGAAGTGATGGCAGTCTGGAGAGCTGAAGACATTCGTCTGATATGAGGTGATATAATTGCATAAATACCTTTCGGTTTCTCTCAGAAACCGATCATTTCGTGTCTTAAGACATCAATGTGTCGTCACGAGCCGCGAGGTTTAATTTGAAGTTGTCTGTCCATGTTTTTTTTACTCTAATAGAATTAGACCCCATTGACATGCATTATACAACTGGCACACAGCAACGGTTGGAGTTAAAAATCTTAATTTGTGTTCTACTGAAGAAACAAAGACACCTACATCTTGGTTACCTTGGGGGTAAGCAGATAAACATCAAATATTCGTTTTTGGGTGAACTATCCCTTTAAGCTGGACAATGACTTTCTTCTAGAGCTGCTGCACAGCCAAAACACTGCATTCATTTCCTATTACCACTGTAAAGCTGCTTAGAAATCTGTATTATAAAAAAAAAAACATTATATAAATGATGGTGACTTGACTGGGTTTGTTAAATGGGACGGTCAATGGGGAGGACTGTTCTTGTGACAGCTGGAGTTGATGAGAGGCAGTAGCCTAATGTTTTTTTTTTGAAAGTTATATTAAACTGTCTGAAAACAAAACTGTCTAAATATGTTCACCATGGTCCATTTCTGTATATAATAAAGAGTATATAAACTATATATGTATCTTAGTAAGATATGTCAACATTTGAACTGCTTTAAAGGGTTTTTTTTTTGTTTACATGTGTAGCATTCGATATTTCGATAGTTGACTAAGTTGAAACCCAATACTTAGGTTAAAAAGTGTAATTCTGCAATTTCTCTCAAAAAAATCCCATTGTCACCGGCGCACAATTAATTCTGGGGTAGACAAGGCTGCAAAGGATCCATCTGTTGTATCCTTAATTTCACAGGAAACAAAGGACACCTTTGGAGGCCACATTCGAATACTCCCTTCGAAGGATGCAGCCTCTGAATTGGGATGTGTTTATGCCCCAGTATGCCCCCATAATTATGTTTATTATTTAGATTTTTTTTACTTTATTATTTAAACATGAGAAAAATGAGTCATAGTCTTCAAAATAATGCCTTGTACAGGTACCTAATAGTCTGTGGGGGCCGTATAAATGCAAAGCTCTTTGTAAATCGCCAGATTGTAGAGACTTCAAGGGTGGGCTGAGTGAACAGTTTGAGTAGGCAGGCATGATCCAGCATTGTGATTAAGCTCCAACTGTGACTCACTCTCCACTGCCTTTCAAACAAATTGCTTTCTGTGCTGATTATAGAACTCACAGAAGTCTCTGATGCCATTTTAAGCAACATTTCAGCTTGAAGACAGTCCAGAAATGTCAATAGAAATGTTGCCGTTAAAAATATCAGGATTAGGGTAGGCACATCTGTTAGCTTGAAATAGTTAGGCTAGCATTCATAAATGTCCATATTATATTAGTGCCAGTTTTGTCTATTTTGTAGTCTAGGTGAATGGTCAATTCATAAAACTTTCTGTTGTGCTCGTATTATCTATAAAATCTATAAATGAAAAAGGTTCACATTTTTCTCCCTGACTGAGGGTGGCGCTGTTGTGCTCAGACCGCATGTCCATCACATCAAGAACTAGAGGTGCTCGTCTCTCACCGGCCCGTACTGAAGATGTGACCGCTGTCACTGCAGAGGTAATGACCAGTCTGATTTATTATATGAGCACGTTTTAAATGTGATATTATTGCCAACTAATACATGCAAGCCGCTTTTGGACTGTGGAGTTGGTTTGTTTCTTCTCAATGTCACGACTTCTGTTTTGTAACAGAACACAACCGGATACTCCTCATGTTCTGTTGAGATGGACTTGTTTGTGTTAGATAACACACACAATAATTATTAAAAATTAACTCCTTATTATTGCGCCTTGTTTTTCTTACCCTTCATTCCGTTACTATATTTATTCTCTCTGTTTACATTTAGTTACATGAAATAGGCTAAGTCTCTTATCCTCACCAATTTATTTGCTTAAAACCCGTATAAACAGTAATAATTTGAAATATTATTACAATTTAAGGTAACACTTTATTTTACTGTGTCATTGTTACACGCAGTTACTATAGTAACTATTAACTAAATTATGCATAATTACATGCAACTATTACTCCAGTCTTCAGTGTCACATGAACCTTAAAGGGATAGTTCACCCAAAAATTAGCCCATAATTTACTCACCCTCAAAGTCATCCTAGGTGTATGTGACATTCTTCTTTCAGACGAATAAAATTACAACATTTTATATTATATAAACGAGTTATATTACAAAAGTCCAGGCTAATCCAAGCATTAGAATTGGATTTATAGTTGCTCTGTTTTTGAAGTCCATAAAAAGTGCATCTGCCCATCAAATAACGTGCTCCACGTGGCTCTGGGGTGTTAATAAAGGCCTTCTGAAGTGAATCGACGCGTTTCTGTAAGAAAAATATCCATATTTAAAACTTTATAAAGTAAACTTTCGGCCAACCGCCTTCCTTGTTCAATAAATGGAAAAATTGTTGAAAGTTCCCCTGCCGATCGAAAGACTAACGCGATCAGTTAGGCTTGTCATGACGCCACGTACGCATCTTGAGTTTCACTTTCAACATTCAACACTTTTTCACAGAAGGCGGTCGGCCGAAAGTTTACTTGATAAAGTTTTAAATATGGATATTTTTCTTACACAAACACGTCGATTCGCTTCAGAAGGCCTTCCCCGGAGCCGCGTGGAGCACGTTATTTGACGGACAGATGCACTTTTTATGGACTTCAAAAACAGAGCAACTATAAATCAAATTCTAATGCTTGGATTAGACTGGACTTTTGTAATATAACTCCAATTTTATTCGTCTGAAAGAAGAATGTTATATACACCTAGGATGACTTGAGGGTGAGTAAATTATGGGCTAATTTTCATTTTTGGGTGAACTATCCCTTTAAGAAATCATTCTAATATGCTGATTTTGATTCTCAAGAAAAATGTGTTGTTGTTGTTGTTGTTGTTATTATTAATAATATTAATATTATTATCAATCAATGTTTTTGCTGCTTTATATCTTTTTGAAAACTGATACACAGCCATTGAAAAGTTGGACATCTATATAAAAACATATATATTTAAAAGGAATGAATACTTTTTTCATTAATAACACATTACATTGATCACAAGTGACAGTAAAGACATTTATAATGTTGCAAAATATTTCTATTTCAAATAGATGTAACCTTGGTGGGCATAAGAGACTTCTTTCAAAAACATCATGTAATTTTTCCAAACTTTTGATGGTGTAGGCCTATGTATTGATATGACATTTAACATATGAAAATACTCAACAATTATTTTTCATGTTGGACATTTCAAGTATGTTATTCTAATTTTAGAATGCATTTCACTGAAAAATGTATGTGCCCTTCAGTACAAGTTGAGTCATTGATATTATCTACTGTTTCCCTAAAAGCCAACGACTGTACATTTTTTATGCGTATATCTTCAAAAAAAGTTAATTTTGTCTAGTTTCTTTTTCAACTAGGAGTACACCAGCACAGAATGCATAAAATCCCCCACAAAAGTTTAAAAGGTTTCTTTAAAGGCCTGAAAGACCCTAAACAGAACATGAGGGTTAGTCGTTTCATCTATCTCAAATGTCATTCAAAGACTAGAGACTTCCTGGTCCCTCATGGTATCTAGTGTTTTTCTTTCAATCTCAAGAAACATGTCTTGATCTCATGATAAAGGAACTGTCTAACTGTGTAACTTTTTCCTGTTTGCATACCTAACAGTGGTTGTTGTGTAACTTTCCAGTTTTCTCCAAAGCTAATATCTACATAAGTAAATTATCTTAGAGAGGTGTTGTTATAAAAACCCTTGGCACTTTTGTGGTATTGGCATTTTGTGGCTATTGGCAGATTCTCATTCTGTTTATTAAACTCAGAAGGTTGTGCATAGGATATCAGCTTTGCATGAGTAAATAGGATTGAGGAAGTGTTTTATTAAAATAGTTTGAGATGTTCTGAAATGTTTTTTTTTTTCTTCTGAAATTGTTTCAGGCACGACACTTGCATGCAATGCAGACAATTACCCAACGGTCCCACCCACAGACCTGTAGATTGTGCAAACATGTTGCGATTAGTCACGACATCCCTGTGTCTCTATTGCCAGCGGGCTCAAGTAACACCTTCACTCCTCACAAGGCCCAACTCCTCGATTGTTCACAAAGAGAACCTGGTTGCCATAGACGCCTTGTACGACTTGTCCGTAGACATCAGTAAAGTCCGGAAGCTGAAGGGTTGGGTTTTGCGGCAGAGCCCCGTATATGTGAGCGAGACTGCCGGCCTACTGAGGGACATGGGGGCTAGTGGGCCTGTCATCGCCCGTGTTCTGGAGCTCCACCCTGAGGCCATCCTCTGCAAACCTGAGCACATGGAGGCGCAAAAAAAGCTGTGGATGTCTGTGTGCGCCAGCCATAAGGATCTGGTAGGAATCATTGAAAAATTCCCAGCCTCGTTTTTCTCCTCATCCTCGGATCACGACAACCAGAAGGCCAACATTGTGTATTTCCAAACGCTGCATCTTAACAAGCGCATCATTAGCAAGCTCATGGCCAGCGCCCCTCAGAGCTTTAGCCGACCTGTTAAGCAAAACGAGGAGATGATCCAGACCTTGCAGAAGACCTATTTGGACTTGGGTGGGAGGGAGGACAATATGAAGATCTGGTTGCAGAAGCTGCTTACTCAGAATCCCTACGTGCTTCTGAAGCCCCCCGAGGTCCTGCGCGATAACTTGACGTTCCTGCGCGACAGGGGCTTCACCAGCAATGAGCTCTTGCGGCTGCTTGCCAAACTGAGGGGGTTCGTTACTGAACTGAACCCTGAAAGCATGAGACTCACCCTCAGCTACTCCCAGGAGACCCTGGAATGCGCAGAAGAGGAGTTCAGGGAGGTCGTACTTCAGTGTCCAGCCTTGTTATACTATCCTGTGCCTATACTAGCTGATCGCTTCAAAGGCCTCCTCACCGCTGGAATAAGTATGGAGCAGATCAGGGAGACTCCCACAGTGTTAGAACTGACAACGCAGATAGTTCAATATCGCCTTCAGAAACTGCGCTCTTTTGGTTATGATGTACGTACTGGCAGCCTGGAAGTCCTCAACGGCACCAAAAAGGACTTCGAGATGAGCAACGGGAAGCTGCGTCTTAGGCGAGAGAGACCACTTTTTAATCCAGTAGCGCCTATTCGAACGGACGATTAAATATGGAAGCCTGTTTCCACCACAGAATAAAACATTTTAAAATGTAACTGACTTTTTGTCTCCACTCTGACCTCATTTCACTCAATTTCAAGTTACAATTCTGACCTTTTTTTTACTTGCAAGTTTTTAACACAATTCCGACTCAAGTTTATATCTCATAATTTTTTTCTAGTTAAAGGAACACTCCACTATTTTTGAAAATAGGCTAATTTTCCAACTCCCCTAGAGTTGAACAGTTGAGTTTTACTGTTTTACGTGATATGATATTACGCTGCGCCTGAAAATAGGCTAACTTCCGTCAACATAACCAATGTGACAACCTGCTTGCACAGGGAGCGTGCTGGGAACTATTTTCAGGTGCTGCGTAATAACATTGCGCCGCTGCACCCATGGTACGGCAGCAAAGTTCCTTGATTATTACGCAGGAATGAGAGAATAGTTCCTAGCCATTTCAGTCTAGAAAAAACGCAACTTTTCATTTTCCGACGGTCTTAGTACACGATGGTAACTACAGAAGAGTCAAGTTTTAATATCGAAAGTCTTGGGTCATTTTTGAGCGATATGCTAACGGTCTAATCAGATTCAATGATCTATGCTAAGCTATGCTAAAAGTCAGACCCGGAGATAAAACTCAACTGTTTAACTCTAGGGGAGTTAATTGCATATAATTGCGTAGAATTGTGTGCAAGTTTATAACAAAAAATTCTGACTTTATTCCTTGCAATTGCGAGTTTATAATTTACAATTCTGAGCTAACATCTGGCAAAACTGGCTTATTTTTCTCAGAATTGCACGTTTTTAACACAACTTTGACTCAAGTTTATATCAAATTTTTTTCTAGTTCGTTTCCCTCAATTCTGACTTTTTACTCTGAATCGTGACAAATAAAGTGAGAATTGTGTGTTTAAAAACTCGCTAATCTGCAAAAGTCCTAGTTGGAAGTTTTTAAAACAATTCTGACTTTATTTGTCGCAATTCTGAGCAAAAAGGCAGAAATGCGATGTATAAACTTTGAATTGCATAGCATTGTGTGCAAGTTTATAACAAAAATTCTGATTTTGAATTTTCTAGTTTATTTCCCTCAAATCTGACTTTACTCGGAATCGCGACAAATAAAGTCTGAATTGTATGTTTAAAAACTCGCAAATCTGAAAAAGTCCTAATTGGACGTTGTAACACAATTCTGACTTTATTTGTCGCAATTCCAAGCAAAAAGTCCGAAATGCGATGTATAAACTCGGAATTGCATAGAATTGTGTGCAAGTTTATAACACAAAATTCTGACTTTATTCCTTGCGATTGCGAGTTTATAATTTACAATTCTGAGCTAACATTGTGCAAAACTGGCGTATTTTTCTCAGAATTGCACGTTTTTAACACAACTTTGACTCAAGTTTATATCAAATTTTTTTCTAGTTAATTTCCCTCAATTCTGACTTTTTACTCTGAATCGCGACAAATAAACTCAGAATTGTGTGTTTAAAACCTTGCAAATCTGCAAAAAAAATCCTAATTGGACGTTTTTAACGCACAATTCTGACATTTTCTCGCAATTCTGAGCAAAAAGTCAGAACTGCGGGATAACTAGAAAAAAAATAGATATACGATATAAATAAGATATAAACCCAGATTTGCAAGAAAAAGTCAGAATTGTGTGTTTAAAAACTTGCAAATCGGAAAAAGTCCTAATTAGAAGTTTTTAACACAATTCTATAATTTACAATTCTGAAGTAACATCTGGCAAAACTGACGTATTTTTCTCAGAATTGCAAGTTTATAATTCAGACGTTCTTGAGAATTGTAAATTTCTTTTACACACAATTCTGACTTTAGTTCTCATAATTCCAAGTTTATAGAGAAAAAAGTCTGAATTGAGAGATAAAAAGTTGCATTGACATTTTTAAGTTATTTTGTGGCAAAAACAGGCTTCCATGATTAAGATTGTAATTGCTAAGCAGAATATTAACAGCGGTTTTCTTTTGTTTTCTGCTTGAATACATTTATTTATCATTTATTTGCTGAAAAAGGATAAATGATTGAAGGCTCTGTTTATGTTGTGGAAGGTAAATCGTACCAAATAAATGTCTGTGCCCAAAGAAAAAGTAATTTCTCTCCTTTATTACATTGTAAATGTACATTTTTAGTCATTAGTTGTATTGTCATATACAGACGTCCATGTTGTGCCAAGTAATTTATGTAGCTTTTAAAATTCCTCATCAGAGTCTCTAATAATGAACAATATAAAATACCTCTTGGAGGTATGCATTATGCAGATAAATATTCAGATCAATGAATGTTTGCCCGTATGCAGCCGAATCTCATTTGCAAGCATTTTCCAATATTTTGGCCTCTAGGCAGATTTTTGAGATAATTTTGTGCTTTTTAATGATTAGACTAAAGACTTTACTGGTATCTATAATGAAGTTACATTACATATTGCCTTGTGGCATCTGCTGTTTACGCAGTGGACTTTATGATTTCTTTAATGGTAAGCTATTAAATTTCTCACAAGCTTCTCATAGCCTCTGTGAAATCAAAATAAGGATGTTTTTGAGCTTTATTAGGGCTGATGATTAAATTAATTTATGCATGACATTTTTGGGCAAGTTTCATTAATATTTATTGCTGTTCTGATTTTTCCACATCTCCAGATTTTCTGCCTCTCTCTTTTGTTCTCCATTCTTTGTCCACTCCTAGTGTACGGCAGCGACCGGGTGGCTGCTTTATCCTGCAAATGACACTTTGAGTTATACCCGAACACATAGGAGGTTAATAAGCGAGGGTATAAATAGCTCTTTTTCATTTGAAATGTGACAGTGGGTATTATTAGCAAATGTTACACATTGATTTTATGGGGCATAACTCAGGGAAATTATGAAAATAGATGACACATGCAATTAAAGTCTATAATTTCCTGCCCTGGACTTTGCATGCTGGAATATTAAGGTGGTAAATATTCCATGCTGAGGTCACGCTGAAGCGCGCCGCTGTCCTCTGTGCAATCTGCCCTAATCAGAGCGGTGTCCAGGAATATGTGCTTTATGTGATCATGAGATCGTTTTTATAGATGTCAATGTGAACATTGTGGATTTAAAAACTCAAATGAATATAGTAAAATGAATTTATATTCATCCTAAATTAGTATGACATTGTAGCCATTTTGGATCTTATTTTAGCTCTGTTCACCCTATCTAGGGGGAGAACATTTTTACTCAATATAAAGTGTCAATTTTACCTTCAAATAAAAATTAAATGATTACGTTTACATACATGCGTACACACAGATTTGCATTTCAGACATCGAATAATAATAATTTGTTACATTTATATAGCGCTTTTCTAGGCACTCAAAAGCGCTTTACATGGGGGGGGGGGGGGGGGGGGGGGGTCCACCACCAATGTGCAGCATCCACCTGGATGATGCGACGGCAGCCATATTGCGCCAGAATGCCCACCACATACCAGCTGATTGATGGAGAGGAGACAGTGATGAAGCCAATTGTATGTATATATATATATATATATATATATATATATATATATATATATATATATATATATATATATATATATTGGGATGATTAGGAGGCCATGATGGACAGGGGCCAATGGGCAAATTTGGCCAGGATGCCGGGGTTACACCCCTACTCTTTTTCGAAGGACAAGCTGGGATTTTTAATGACCACAGAGAGTCAGGACCTCGGTTTAACTCGGTCTCATACAAAAGACGGTGCTTGTTACAGTATAGTGTCCCCATCACTATAGTAAGGTGTGTTAGGACCCACACAGACCACAGGGTGAGCACCACCTGCTGGCCTCACTAACACCTCTTCCAGCAGCTACCTAGTTTTCCCAGGAGGTCTGCCATCCAGGTACTGACCAGGCTCAGCCCTCCTTAGCTTCAGTAGGAAACCAGTCTTGGGCTACATGGTGATATGGCTGCTGTGCAAATAATGCAAAGAAAACAGGTTTATATTAATTGTATACAACATCAAACTAATGTTTTAAAGTAGGAAGAGTTCAATATCAATATTTGGCGGAATAACCCTGATTTACAATCTTTCATGCATCTTGGCATGCTTCCTATCAGTCAGTCGCATTGTTATTGGGTGACTTTATTCCACTCCTTATGCAACAATTCAAGCAGCTTTGCTTTGTTTGATGGCTTGTGACCATTCCAGCGGTTTTTCATTGGGGTTCACAATGACAATGTTGTCCAACTTGAATATAGGTTGGAATATAGCCTAGGACTAGGCTCCATACCACACTGCCAGGCCGATAAAGGTGTGTATGGAGGACCACCTGATCAAGACTGTTATGGCTATCCCAATCTCCAGACCTAAACCCCACTGAAAAAACTTTTTTGTTCCTAGCTGCCGACTCCATCTAGTGGGGAAAGTTATTTGCTGTCAATGTACACTGAACAGTAAGCATTTATTCAAATATATAAAAATGACATCCCATTATTTGTGGTCAATAAGTTGTTGCACATTTAACCTTTTAATTTGGATTAGGAATTAACTTTAATGTAGCACCAGAGACGAAAACTAGTGTAAAGAATATCACAGATCTAAGAAGTTAAATACACATAACTGCCTACTGCAGTAAGGCACCGAGTTCACACAGCAGATGGTATGTATGATCAAACCATATATGACTCCGACTGTGTCCCATCCTTTGATTCACTTGTGTCACCATGGTGACAGTGAGATGAGTAACAGTGGATCTGGTGAGTGGTCATAAACTGTTGCATGTGTAATCGTGAGGGAAGTGCTGCTCATGACTGGCAGCATTGTCTTAGTCCATCTGCTGTTTCAGATCATGTGTGGTGTGATTTCTTATGTAATTGAGAACAAAAAAAAAAAATATTAATATCAGGAGAACATTAGGGTTTATGTGAAGAAATAGCTGCTTTGAAATGGTTATAATTTGGATGGTGATGTACCACCAGTTAGCTGCTAAATGAGCCTTTAAGATAAAGGCCCTGTTTACACCTGGTATTAAAGGGTAAAGGTATAAAATGTTACTCACCATCATGTCGTTCATCTTCGGAACGCAAATGAAGATATTTTTGTTTAAATCCAAGAGCTTTCTGAGACTGCAATGTTATTACCTCTTTCAAGGCCCAGAAAGGTAAAGACATCGTTAAAAAAAAGTCCATGTGACTACAGTGATTCAAACTTAATATTATGAAGTGACGAGAATACTTTTTGTGCTAAAAAAAAAAGCAAAACAAAAATCCCTTTATTCAACAATTTCTTCTCTTCTGTATCAGTCACCTATGTTGTTCACGTTGTAAACACAATGCAGCGCTTCCGGGTTCTACGTCAGAACGCCGGCTCTGTATTGGCCGACGCTGTTCATGTGAGCACGGCGCATGCGTGTGATGCTGGTGCTGCACTGTGTTTACAACGTGAACAGAGCTAGTCAGAGACTGACAGGGAAGAAAAGTGATTATTGAATTAGTTAGTTCACCCAAAAATGAAAATAATGTCATTTATTACTCACCCTCATGCCGTTCCACACCCGTAAGACCTCGTTCATCTTCGGAAACACAAATGAAGATATTTTTGTTGAAATCCGATGGCTCAGTGAGGCCTGCATAGCCAGCAATGAAATTTCCTCTCAAGATCCATTTATGTACTAAAAACATATTTAAAGCAGTCCATGTGAGTACTGTGGTTCGATATTAATATTATAAAGTGCCGAGAATATTTTTGGTGCGGCAAAAAAACTAAATAACGACTTATATAGTGATGGCCGATTTCAAAAGACTGCTTCATGAAGATTCGAACCGTTATGAATCAGCGTATCGATTCAGCGGTTCGGAGCGCCAAAGTCACGTGATTTCAGCAGTTTGACGGTTTGACACACGATCCGAATCATGATTCGATACGCTGATTCATAACGCTTCGAAGCTTCATGAAGCAGTGTTTTGAAATCGGTCATCACTATATAAGTCGTTATTTATTTATTTTTGCCGCACCAAAATATTATTGTCGCTTTATAATATTAATATTGAACCACTGTACTCACATGAACTGATTTAAATGTTTTTAGTACATTAATGGATCTTGAGAGGAAATGTCATTGCTGGCTATGCAGGCCTCACTGAGCCATCGGATTTCAACAAAAATATCTTCATTTGTGTTCCGAAGATGAACAGAGGTCTTACGGGTGGGGAACGGCATGAGGGTGAGTAATAAATTACATTATTTTCATTTTTGGGTGAACTTACCCTTTAAGTCATTATTTGTGTATTTTTTTGCACAAAAAAAGTATTCTCGTCACTTTATAGCATTATGGTTGAACCACTGTAGTCACATGGACTATTTTAACAAAGTCTTTACTACCTTTCAGGGCCTTCAAAGTGGTAATAATGTTGCAGTCTATGGGGTTAGAGAGCTCTCGGATTTCATCAAGAATATCTTAATTTTTGTTCCGAAGAGGTTTGGAATGAGGGTGAGTAATTAACGGTAATGACAGAATTTTAATTTTTGGGTGAACTAACCCTTTAAGATGCATTTGGTCGGTCGGATCACAAGTGGACGATGCTAAATACAGGTGTAAATGGGGTCTAAAACGCTTTGAGCGTGTCCACTTTCAACCACTTCTAGACATGGTCGAAAACGCATTCGACTTTCGTAGTGTAAATGCTCATGTGGTCAAATGTGTTCGAACAGCCACAAAAGCCTACTAACCTAACGTTTAAACATCGGATGCGGACTAGCCAGATGGGATTTAAACTTTGTTGGCTGGAAAGCCAAGTATGCTTTGAAGATGAAAAACGTACTAAGCACAATGCTCTCTCACCATTCCTGATTTCCAACACACACTCGTTGTTCGCTGTGGTCTTGCGGCTTTCAGGGCAGAAACGAAAGCTGCTGCTCTCCGTATGTTTTCCGACATCTCCGGGGCGCGTTCATATGTAAATTGTGCTAGCTTATTTTGTCCATTAGATCCAAAGATCTGATACATTTACCCACCCACCCTCCTCTCAAAGAAATCAGGACAGAAGTGGTTGAAAGTGGACAAAAGAGACATATTAAAACACCAGCTGTAAACGGTCTCCCTCGTCTACTTGTGATCCGATCAATCAAAACACATCTTAATACCAGGTGTAAACAGGGCTAAAGTGTTCTGTGCAGTATAGTTGTGCAAGGATGACGGCAGAACCCGGAAGTCTAATTCGCCGCTGGCTCCTTTGAGATTTTCCTACGGGATTTTTCAATTTATGAATAAAATAAAACCTGTGGTAAACATAACGAACACTGCACACACTCACACCCCAAACTGTTTTTCAAAACCGAACATAACTGCTTTAAAATGTGCGTTTTCGCTATGGGTGTGTGTAATTTACGTAGAAGAATAAAATGCCAAAGTATCGTCAAGTTATGTTTACCACAGGGTTTATTTTACACAAAAATAAAACAAAAAAAAACATAATAAAACCTTGAAGGAACTATCGGCGATGGAATTAGTCTTTCGGGTTTTGACGGGATCCCTGCACTACTCTTTATTGTTCGATTCTATAAATCTTGCATAACTGTAAAATACTGTTTCATAACATGTAAACATCTAGCATCAACAACAAATCCAGCATCACGCTTGACAGTCTTGACTCCAGTCCTCACGGCTTCGGTTTTAAGCTTCTTTCTTGAAGACTTGAAATTGAAATTTAATACCATTTTCTTCATGAATTTCATCTGGCACTCCGGGAAAGCTTATATAAAGAAAACATACAAAGACAAATCAGGGTTACTATGACACAAGAAGCATAAATAAATATACATTTTCATCACTTGAATTTAAATAAACTAACTCAAATAAAGTAAATTATAAAAAAAACTTATTGTAGTATCTCAATTACAATAGATAAATGAGGTAAGTATTATCTTATGTAGCACAAATTATACATTTGAGGATAATCCTACCCTTTTTGTTTTCTGAAAACGTTGCGGTCAAACTTTGGGAAAAACACATCACAGTCAAAGTCGGCCATGATGTCGGTGAGATAGATGAGATCACACCATGGATGCTCAAGACTTTTCTAAATAGCACAGTTCAAATATTAACTACTGTATTAATTAACATTTACAAATGTAAACATTGCATAAATCAAGCTTCTCACCTTATACACTTCTGAGCCCCCTAATACCCAGATGGTCTCCACAATGTGACATAAAGGAGGCTCAGAAACCAGGCGAATCACTGAAGCAAAATCCTTACACAGATAGTGGGCTTGTGGAGGCTCTGCACTGAAGTGATGCAAAATAATCAAACAAACTTGAAAGTACAGTAAATAAATACAGAAATCATAATATACAGTACTGTTCAAAAGTTTGGTCAGTTTTGAAAGAAGAAAAAACTCACCAAGGTTGCATTTAACTGATCAAAAATACAGCAAAAACAGTAATATTATTAAATATTTGTAATAATTGTATTTCAAATAACTTTTTAATAGTTTTAATATATTTTAAAATGTAATTTATTCCTGTGGAAAACCTGAATTCTCAGCATCATTTATCTTTAGTGTCACATGATCCTTCAGAAATCATTCTAATCTGCTGATTTGCTGCTCAATAAACATTTATTGTCAATGTACAAAAAGTTATGTTGCTTTAAATTTTTGTGGAGACTGATACATTTCAAGACCCTTTGAAGAATTTTTATTTTGTTTGATCAATTTACTGCATTCTTGCTGAATAAAACTTGATTTCTTTAAAAAAAAATCTTACTGACCCCAAACATTTTAACAGAAATATAGATGCATAAAATTGTTTATTAATGAATATGCTTACTTCAGCTTCCTGCTCAATACCAAATTGATGCAATTGGCCAAAGGGAAGAACGTCTCAGGACAGGAGAACCAGGAGCCTCTGCCCCAGACAACCAGGTTCTTCTTCCCTGAAGTGCACCAGGACAAAATTCTTTCCTTTATTTTTTTCTTCATACCATAAAAATGAAGATCACTGCATCAATTTAGAATATAAATCAAACCTAACATTAACTTTAACGCCCCTTACCTACCTGCTGAGACAGCTGTGATTGTATCCAAAAGGAACTGCAATTCTTTTCTGTGAACAACATGAGCACATTAGACATATTGTGTGCCATTTGGATAGGCCTATATTAATACAACTTTGATAACTGCATAGTGTGCAAAATGAAATTTGAGCTGCATGACAAATATCTTTGATGTGTTGATAGCTTTCAAAGAAGACGGGTGTGCCTAAATCAGAGTTGAACCAAGGTTATCATGCAAGCATTGATTCTATTTATGTATGGCTGAACAGGCGTATACCAACATGATAGTCTATACCAGAAAGATTCCCAATAGTCTATAACCCATTTGCTATGCTATCTGCATGCTGTTATCTCTTATCTGGAATGGGCGGGCTTCGGGGGGCTCAAAGTTTCCACCCCTCTGATTCAAAAACCTGCTGACAATGACATTCAGTTAGAGTTCTAAAGTTCACTGACATATTCCACCAACAGGATACCAAATAGGTCCTAAAAATCAATTGTTGTATCCAGTCCAGAAGGTCAAGACCTCTCTGACCGACAGTTGATGGCGTGATAAAGAGATGTGATGTTTTTAAAATGAGTTGCTTTCCATGCTAGGCTCGTTTTATGTTATAAAACAGTTTATGTAAATAAATATATTACATTTTCTTACACAACATACATGAGATTTGTGCCTCTAATACTAAAAGAGCTAACTTAGAAACAGCGAAGTGTAGCCTACGTCGACTGTTTCCGAACAAATATTCGTCACACGTCGTTCATCTGATTATTCATTCATGTCTAACATAATTGACAAAATACAGCTATTACAACTGGATTAAATTATTGATAATTTGGGTATCTCTTACGGAAGACTCCAAGGAAGCTGTCCGTTCTTTCCTATGCCCATATCAGTGCAGGCAGCCGCGATGAGCCGGATTGGTTTGCGCATCTCCTCCCCCTCGATGTTCATCATTTAGCCTACTACTTTCACTAAGAGCAGTTTATCTGGTTTATGTTACAAAATACCGTCGTCCATTGGGCTTTGGGTGAGGTGTTTGCATCCTTCTCGACCTCAAACCCAGTTAGATTATGGGGCTTTTAAATATCTGTTTGGTTCACCATGTGACATCAAATGGGAGTGGCTGATTATAGGCTAGTATGTAATAAATTGTGTTTACAGGTTAAACAAGTTTCTTTACATTCCATAGCCCTAAAAGAGGAATTTATATCGAAATCACTTTTATTAACATTACAAAGAGCCCTTATCTTATAGCATGTTTTGATGAAATCCAATGTACATTGTAATTTGTACCTACTATTTGCAGCCATTCATTAAACAAAAGTAAACTAGTAACATTTTTTTATTATCATAATTTTATATAATTCAACAAGGACAGAAATAAATTGATCAAAAAATGACAATAAAGATCTTTACATTATCACAAATATATTTCAAATAAATACTTATTTTAAACTTTTTTTTGTTCATTAAAGAATCTTGAAAAACCCGATATCAAGCAGCATAACAGTTTTCAACACTGATAAGGAATGCTTCTTGAGCACCAAATCACCATATTAGAATAATTTCTGAAGGATCATGTGACTGCAGATTGAAGTAATGATGCTGAAAATTCAGCTTTACCATCACAGGATTAAATTACATTAAACTATAGATACATTATTATAAATTACAGTAATTGTTCTAAATATTGCTGTTTCTTTAATCAAATATGCAGCCTTGGTGAGTGCTAGAGATTTCTTTTAAAAATATTTTGCCGACCCCCAACATTTTAATAGCTGTGTATAAAACATTCATTCTGGAAAACAAGGGCTGCATTTTTAATTCGTCTTCATTGTATATGTATATTTAAAAAATTAGTAATAGGGCGTAATCTAGGAGAGTAATCTGATCATGTAAAATAGATTTTTATTTTTACTAGTTACTAGCCAACACTGATAATGAATGTTCACATTTTTCAATAATAATATTTTACATGTAAATAATCATGTACATGCTTCAAATTATCTAATAACTCCCAAACATCTTATAATAACGGCAACTTACTGACAGGTCTATAATATTTTAATGGCGATTTATAAAGAAGATATTACAACAATAAAAAAAAAGTATTTTCTCATATAAAAAAATATAATGGCAAGTTTGTAAATAAGCAAGACAAAAAAGTTATGTACAATGTTTTGCAGACTGAATTACTTACAGTATACTTTTATATACATAGTAGGCCTTGTTTACCTGTAATTGTCTTGAAAAAAAAATCCACTTCTGCTTAAGAAACACAGGCCTCATTGATATAGTTACTCCACTACAAAATGCAAAAAAAATACAGCTTTTTGCTCTGGACTTTACACACATTAATGTGTCTATTTATAAATTAGAATTGAGCAATTAGATCAATCAAATACTTTGAATTGCCAAAAAGCAACTAGTTGAAACAGTCTCAAATAGGGTCCAGTACACTCCTGGTTGTATACATTTCCAAATACAAACCTATTAATATTATACAAAATTGTTTAAAACAGTTACTGCCAAAACAATCAGACAACATTGCACACATGGACATCAAATGGTATGCAAAATACACTTGGAAAGAGAAACTGATGTATGACAGTTGGATATGACAGTCCTCCACAGTTCATCAACATACAGCTTCCAAAAAAGTAGACATCTTAAATGCTGTACATGATGTCATGTCGATCAGCTTACAGCTTCCTGGGACACCACGCTTGACCTCAGCGCTAACTCAAGCTCTACAAGCAGAATGACACTATGCCAAAGGATAAAGGGCAAAGCTAAGTATGGAGGAATTGATAACGGGCATACGGAGATGCTGTCCTTCGTGCCACAGGTCCCATCACTAGACTGAAGAGAGGGGAGTGAATATCCTTGCTTCCGCAGTGGCTAGTAACTATCATGCCTCTGAATCTTCAATGCACGTTCTGATGCTTGTTCTTCACTATGTCGCTTCAAAGTACATGTCCCACTACCTGAACACAAAAAACAGCATGTTGAGGTTATATATTTTTTATGCCATTAGTGTTGGAGTGGCATGGAAAACATACAATTGCATTCAAAAGTTTGTAGTACTTAATATGTACTTATGAAGCACATATTAATGCCTTATTCTGCATGGCATATTCTACATCACTTGATCCTACCCAATCCCTAAATGTATCTACCTGCCTAACTAACTATTAATAAACAGAAATTAAGAGTTTGAGGCAAAAGTCATAGTTAATAGTGAGAATTGGACCCTAATCTAAAGTGTGACCTTTTATTCAACAATGCATTAATTGAAGAGAACAGGTGAGAGAAAAGACTTCATTTAGACACAAAACATTTTAAATAAATACTGTTCTTTTGAACTTACTATTTATCAAAGGATCCTGAAAAAAAGCATCATGGTTCTCACTAAAATATTAAGCAGATCAATTGTTTTCAATATTGATAATGAGAAGAAATGTTTCTTCAGCATATTAGAATGATTTCTGAAGGATCATGTGACACTAAAGACCGGAGTACGTATGCTGAAAATTCAGCTTTAACACCACAGGAATATGTTGCATTTAAATTATATTAAAAATAGTGCTGTTAAACGTTTAATCGTGCCTAATCGCATCCAAAATAAAAGTTAGTGTTTACATAATATATATGTGTGTGTGTGTACTGGGTATAATTATTATGTAAAGTATATATAAATACACACACACACACGTATATATTTAAGAAAGATTTTATATCTGTATAAAAAAAAAATATATATATTTATATTATCTAAAATTATATACAGTATGTACATGCAAATATTTCTTAATTATATATATGTGTGTGTGTGTGTGTGTGTGTGTGTGTGTGTGAATGTGTATTTAAATATACATAATAATTATAACCGGTACACACACATATATTATGTAAACACAAACTTTTATTTCGGATGCGATTAATCGTGATTAATGACGTGTTTGACAGCCCTAAAAAAAAAAAAATACTATCATTTTAAATGATAAAAATTTTATATTTTCCAATATTACTGTTTTTACTTAGACTGTGTAAACCATTTGATGATTTGATTTCACCCTGCAGCTCAGGCTGGAAACCTGTACATTTTTCTATCCTACTTCCGTTACAAATCTGCGGGGACCATTTTGGCGGGTTTAGCACAATAACAACCGTCAATCCAATTTCTTTTAACCTCTCGACGATGCTCAATTCTTTAGTTTAGCAAAACAACCTGCAAAAATCGCTTGATGCCATTGCTGCTTCTGCAAACCGCTGATCAATGCTACAAACCAAAACGTTTGTTGACACGTTTCCTGACTGGAGTTTTCGTGTCGCTCTGCAAAGTACGTCACCCGGATCGTTGGTCTGATTGGTTGAAGGACTATCCAATTCCGTCCAGAGTCATTTGAACTATGCCCGTTGATCACGCCTACAGAGCAGACTCCCCAGACTAATGTTCAAACTTAAAGGGGTGGTAAACCACAATTTCACTATTCTAACTTTAGCTAGCGTGTAATGTTGCTGCTTGAGCATAAACAACATCTGCAAAGTTACAACGTTCAAAGTTTAAAGCAAAGGGAGATATTTGCTTTTAAAGAAATCAGTTTCTAAGGACTACAGCAACGGCCGCTAGGCGACTACAGACATTCCTCCAGGGTTGGTGACATCACCAGGCTCAATATTTACATAAACCCCTCCTCCGAGAATATGAAATAAGGGGAGGTGAGGCCATTTTGTATCGCGGCGCTGTTGTGGTATAGTTAGGCTGGAGTGTTGTTGCCGCGATGCCAAGGAAACGCTGTTATTTTCATCCGGATTGCAGGTCTGGGGTACTTGCTCTGTTCAGCCTTCCTTGGGACGGGGGTGCGTTGCAGAGCGTTTGCAGAACATACAGCATGTTGCACGTGTGTATGAGACAGCGGGGAACAGGCGCGCGCGGGGCTACCTGCAGCACATCTTACGGAGGAAAACATCCACCGTCTTCGCGATTTCAATGCCGGATTTGCACAACGTCAGCTGCGTGAAAAAAACACTGCCAGTGCGTGGATGCACGACGCGCGCGCTGCACATTTCAAGGAGGACAACACAAACTTCCACAAACTTTGCGAGTTCAATACAGGATATGCACAACGGCTTGTCCTGAAAGCTGGATTTACAAACAGAAGCTGTTTACGGGCCACAACCTGTAAGTCTGATTTATTTTTCATCGATGTGTTTTCCTGTAATAGGTTGTACATTGTAGCAAGGAAGTAAACAGATGACAGCGCTGTTCTGCAAACCAGTCTGTTAAATGCTCATTCATACTTAACGTTATCCGACGAACACCTAACGTTACAAACACTAACGTTAAAATCTCAACAGCGAACCTGACATTAGTGTAAATGATTATTTGATTAGAGCTTTTATGTATTGTTTATCTACAGGCATGCTAAACATGGTTCTGTGTGTGATTTGGCTAACTTACTAGTTAAAGCCAGTGCTTAGTGTTCGTTTTGGGTTAGTTCTTGCGACAGATATTTGGCTATAATCGTTCTAAAAATACAAAAGTTAAAGTGCCATTCAGTAGCGATTATAGATCTGCAGTCTTTACTCTTGAGGACTGAACAGGTTCTGCTTGATCATCTTCACTCAAATGTTCTGGGTCTGATTCGGGCTCATATGGTTTTATTGACGCCGTTGTTTCTAATACTGACCAAAGCACAGCCTCCGGTAAACGTAAGGGGCGTGACGTTTCCGATAAACGTGCACTAGGCGGTTAGCGAATCACAACACACTGGGCCAGCTAACCAATCTGAGCCCATCGCGTATTTTTGAGGGACTGGCTTCATACAACCCGGAAAGCATCAGACCGTTTTACAAGGAGGGACAGAGCAGTGTAGAATAAAGGTCAAATATATGAAAAATAAGGCAATTTTTTTTAAAACGAAGCATGAACACATGTTACAGTGCACCCCACAAACACAGTCAAGCCTTCAAAAGAATGTGTTTTACCACCCCTTTAAAAGATTGAGCTTGGTCTGGTTATACCCAGACAAGCTTTTACTGCATTTTTGCATTGGCAAGCACAAGATAATATTTTTAGATAACAAAAACACTTTACAAAAATCTTACTGCCCCCAACATTTTGAACAGTAGTGCAACTGTCCACAGATGAATAGCACCAATTTCGAAACATCTGTGCTTTCATCAACAAATAATCCTTCACAAACATGGTGAGTCCTTCTTTTCAATGGAAGATGTGTGTTAAAACAAGTCTGTCATTGAGAACAGGCAAATAACAGTATGGAGTCGTTCAATTAAATTACGCCACAGTGAGACAAAATTGCATTGTGGTTCAGCTTAATATGAAAATCTGTTACAAGTCCTCTGATATAGCTTGGACGGAACTCACCTCTTTGTAACTGTTTGTGAACTTGTCCAACCAAACCACCACCTGAGTAACCTGGTTTGGAAAGGAAGACATGCTATTCAAGCAGCCTAAGAACTGGTTCACACTTCACATGCAAGCAGCATTTATTTATTTCCAAATCCAAGCATCTGTGTCAATACACACCTGGCTGTGGCTGCACACTGTTGACAAGCTGATGATCACATGGCACTGTAAAAGGTTGGAACTCTGGTTGAGAACTTGTTGGTGATGGGTGCACTGGTAAATAAAGGGGTACATATTTTAACAACACAAATGCGACTGAAATTATCCAAACTGCCAATAATGCACATAATGAATAAAAGTGCACAATATTTGAGCAGGGTTTCACAATAACAGGGGTTTGTGAACCCCTGGGGTTCTTAACACACAGTTTATTTACACATACGTATAATTTTCAACATGTGTGTGGACAGAAGTTTACAGGACTTCAGCAGAATTTCGCCAAACTATTACAGCAAAATACAATATATTACTATATGTAGTGTAAATAAAATTATAATAATGATCAAATATTCATTTGATATTTTCACAGTACAACTGTAATATAGAACAGTAACATTTGTCTTCATAATATGTATACAAATTATTATTAAATATTATCATCATTTAATTTGATTGGGTTCCTAAAACCCACTTGAGTGTTTGTTCCACTTGAACAAAAACACATTTTTGAAAAAAAAAGAAAATAATAATATTTTATATATATATATATATTAATCGCGATATATAAAAAAGATTAATCGCATCCAAAATAAAAGTTTGTGTTTACATAATATATGTGTGTGTACTCTGTTAATTATTATTTATATATTAATACGCAAGCATGTATATTTAAGAAAAAAATATAATTTTTATATATAAAACATTTATATTTATATATATTATAGATTATATAAATGTATATACAGTATATACATGCAAATATTTCTTAAATATATACATGAATGTGTGTGTATTTATATATAAATAATAATTAACAGAGTACACACACATATATTATGTAAACACAAACTTTTATTTTGGATGCGATTAATCTTTTGACAGCCCTAATATATATATATATATATATATATATATATTTTTTTTTTAATTTAGTTACTTGCTAGTCATGTGACCATTAACTGATATCAGAGAACCTTATAATGTGTATTTAATTTAGTGGTTTAACGGATCACATAACTCAAGCAAGCAAGTTTTGAGTCACGGATCGGATCATTTTTCGGATCAGCAAGAAAAAACAACAACAAATAATTGGGGCAATTACAAGCATAGATAAATACAATATAGTAAAGTTGCAAATAAAGTGAGATATAACTATAGTATTCAGGTACAAAGATGTAATAATTAGGCCTAAAATGTAAAATAACACTATACTGTATAAATTAAATATAGATTAATCATGGTTAAAGCTGTGTTTTGTTGTTTGATTAACATTAATGACAGACAGCAGCAGGATTATTAGGCCACTGTCATTTTAAGACCTACTGCACAGATCCAACATAATTATACACATCAGATTTCCTTCTCAACTGTTTACATTCACTTAAGATACAGTTTAACCGGCTGTGTGCGAGTACCGAATTGAGTTGAGTTTTCACCTCTTCTTGCACTTGAATGGTTTAAAAATGAATGTGAATGTGAAAACTGGCAAGACAAAACGTGTCAAACTTTGACTCTGTGATGGTTAAACTTCGCAATTAATTCACAAATAACATGCAAGCCAAACCACGGGCCCTGGTTCGTACGGATCACAAATCATCAACTACGATCCATTTATGACCATAAACTCGATGTCTGCACTAACCATTGAGGTCTGGACTCTGTGTTTTTCTCCGTGGTGGTGTATAATAAAAGTCGTTTAAAGTATTGAAATATTAACTTAGGGGGTACTTCAAGTAAATTGGCAACCTGAATTAGAGCAAAAGCTCTCAGCACACTCTTAAAAATAAAGGTTCCAAAAGGGGATTTTCACAGCAATGCCATAGAACCACCATTTTAGGTTCCCCAAAGAACCTTTCAGTGAACAGTTCTTAAAAGAACCATTTTTCTTAGTGTGAAGAACATGTAATCTGACTAAACTTAATCTGAAGAACCCTTTTCCAATTCAAACAACCATTTGTGCAATGGAAAAAATTCATGGATGTTAAAGGTCATGGAACCTTTATTTTAAAAGCGCAATATCAGACATGAACAGAGATGAAATATAAGATGCATGAGAAAGTGCTTGTTGTCATACCAGTTATGTGAGTGCTCTTCTGTGCGTTGTCTCCTGAGGAAGGACCTGCTCCATTACCATCTCCGTTGTTGGCCGTGTTAGATGGAACAGTTGCAAGGAGCCCTGCCAAGTATTATGATAAGATCCATTAAATTGCACAGCTAAACAGCGGAATTGAATTTGACATATCAATTAACAAATGGACTCTCATGTAAAACTAAATGTTTAATAGTTAAACTAGATTTTTAAAGAGTTTTCTTACCAAGGCCCCGGTAGCAGGACAGCTGCTGGTAAATCTGCTTCATTCGCTCGACGTTTATTCTGCTGGCCTCAGCATGATTAACCATGGGTTTGGGATAGTGCACTCCAATTATGCACTTAGCGATCTTTTGAACACTTTCTGGGGCATTCCAAGGGTCATAAATGAATTTGGCAGGGAAACCCCTCAATATGGGCAAATAACGCCTGTAATAATAATAATAATAAATAAAACAGCTTTCAAAGATAATGATCGAATTTTGAAAATATTTAACCAAACTGATAATTTACAGTAACTAAATATTAAAGGGTTAGTTCACCCAAAAATGAAAATTCTGTCATTAATTACTCACCCTCATGTCGTTCGACACCCGTAAGACCTCCGTTCATATTCGGAACACAAATTAAGATATTTTTGTTGAAAGCTGATGGCTGAGAAAGGCTTCAGATAGGCCTCCATTGGCATTCAGTACATTTACACTCCCAAGACCCATAAAAGGCACTTAAAACGAGAATATGACGTAGCGCCGGGGTTCGGGAATCCATGAAATGCACACTTTAACCCCATTTTGAGAACTACGCCGAGACCTAAAGCACGATCAATGTAGAATTCAACAGCTTAGACACGCGCGTCTTCCTCTGCTTGTAAACAAATCGCTTCTGGGTCATGTGTCCGAACGCCGGATCTGCGTCATATTCTCGCGCATGCGTCGTGGAGGCACACACGAAAGACAAGAACAAGTTGGATAAAGGTGTTATTTTGATTTGTTTTGGCGCACAAAAACTATTGTCGTCGCATTGTAAAATTATTGTAGAGTCACTGTGGTGAGATGGACTTTGTAACGACGTTTTAAGTGCCTTTTATAGGTCTTGGGTGTGTAAATTTACTGAATGCCAATGGAGGCCTATCTGAAGCCTTTCTCAGCCATCAGCTTTCAACAAAAATATCTTCATTTGAGTTCCGAATATGAACGGAGGTCTTACGGGTGTCGAACGACATGAGGGTGAGTAATTAATGACAGAATTTTCATTTTTGGGTGAACTAACCCTTTAATAAAAATGTAAGCAAGGGTTAAGAGTGGTACCTTATATAGTCTCCATTAGGGTCGGTACGTCGACCGAAGCTCACCGGACAGTAACAGTGAAAGAACTGCTGGAAGAATGAGCTGCATGAAAGCCACATCCAGCTTCCTGCGTTAACGCTCCAGTCAGCATCCAGCAACAACTCTTCAAAAACCTTTGAAAACAAACATAATATCAATATAGATTTTAATGCAGAAAGCAACCGCAGATATTTTTATGAAATCCAGAACACCATGTTTCCATCCACCTATTTTTGTGTGAATTGTATGATTTCACATAAAATACGCTCAGATTTAAAAATTAGATATGATATTCCAGTTTTGCGCATAATTTAAATTTGTAACTTTGGATGGAAATATAGCTACGGATGGCAGTACCTTCATGCCCTCTTCCCAGCTGATCCACAGGTCTCCACGTGTGAGGAAGCAAGCAACAGCGTGCCTTGCCAGATGGTGGATCCACCCCTCCTGCCTCAACTGGGTCATTATGGCATCAATCCATGGGAAACCAGTCCGGCCCTCTGCCCACTTCGCCAAAGCTTCGGGATTCCTGTCCCACGGGATCTGCACGCAGATGGGATTGAACTCCATTTTGTCGAAGTGTGGGTTGTTAGTGGCAGCCGTGTAGAAGAACTCACGCCAGAGCAGCTGACCATAAAGAGACAGTGGTGGGACGCTGTTCTTCTTGACCTGCGATCGAAAAGCCAGAAAACAAAGGATAAGAATAACTTGTCATCCACTTATGATCTTACAATCAATTATGACAATAATGAATAGTGCCTTAAATGTCAGAGTAAGACTCATGTTGTACTCTTCACCTTTCTGTAGAGGTCTGTAAGTTTGAAATAGAAAAGTATGCAGGAGAGGCAGCCAAACCGGAGGTAAGGGCTCAGGCCTGTGGGGCTGGCCAGCAGGGAATTAGAATTCATTCTGGGACGCTCGAAATTAGCCACCCAAGCCTGCCAAAAAAAACAACACAAAAAACAAAGAGAGACGAAAAAAAAGACAACATTAGGAGGTAGTCCATATATACATCCTTACATATATACCGGTCAAAAGTTTGGAAATATTACCATTTTTTATGTTTTTGAAAGAAGTCTCTTATGCTCATCAAGCCTGCATTTATTTGGTCAAAAATACAGAATAAAAGCATTGATATTGCGAAATATTATTTCAATTTTAAACAATGGTTTTCTATTTTAATGTACTTTAAAATATAATTTATCTATGTGATGCAAAGCTGAATTTTCAGCATCATTACTCCAGTCTTCAGTGTCACATGATCCTTCAGAAATCATTCTAACATGCTTATTTATTATCAATGTTGGAAACATTTTTTGCAACCTGTAATACTTTTTTCAGGATTGATTAATTAATTGATAAAAAGTTAAAAAGAACAGCATTTATTCAAAATAGACATCTTTTCTAACAATATCAATCTTTTCCTGATTGGGACAAGCATTTAAAGCTTTGTGTCATGGTGGGCGTCTGTAGATGAGAGTCCGAAGCAAGGACTAGAGGTCTTCACGGAGCCCCCGAGACCCGTGGACCCGGGACCCGACCCGGGACCCGTACGGGTTCGGGTCGATATTTTAAATGATCAGCCGGGTCCGGGTCGGGTCCCAATCTATTACTACGGGTCCCGGGTCTGTTTAACATTGTGTGCAATACCCGAGTCGATCCGGACTCGGAGAACACCTGCCCGTGATCAGAGTCAGTCAGCACTGCTTGTGTGTTTTTTGTAACTTGCAACTGTAAAATTAGGATAAGAAAAGTGTGAGCCGGGAAATAAGGTTTAAAAAAAAGAAAGAAGAAAAACACGAGCGATCTCTCTCTCTCTTGCTCGCTCGCCTCACGCGCTCGCTCTCTCTCTCTCTCTCTCGCTCGCTCGCTCTCTCTGCAAGCGCACGGTAATAATAATGGTTACCTTCATGAGTGATGTGTGAAAAAAGCTAAAAAACAACGAATATAAAGAAGTTAAACCCACGGCACCTCTTCTGTCCGGGCATCCTTCATGCATATTGTGGACAAACATGAGAAAAAAGTAAGTGCTGTCTACGTGTGACGCACTGTTGAAGTTTGATTTGAAATTATATTTAAATAATATATTTAAAATCAGCAACAAAATCTCAGTTGAACTGTCACAAATGTTTTCTATGATGCTCAAATTGCGTAAAAAAGCTCATATTTCAGGTTGCTCCAGCCACCGCGCATGTGCGCAGTATCAAGCGCGTGTCATTTCTATGGCAACCCGAGCTTCCGCTGTGATTGACTTTAATAATAATATGAATGAACCGTCTTATTTCTTAAAGTTTTGGTGGTCAGGCTCGCTCACAGAGATTATAGCAAATAAATAATGCGGACGTCAGCGGCCACCGAACGAGCAATCGTTATTATAGTTCAAAAAGGCAAACAGTCAAAGTTATTATGCGAGTTAACTCGAGTCGAAATGCAAATCTGCAAAGACGCATTTGTCATCCGTCACCGTGACATAAAGTGGACTTTTAAAGCTGAAATGATGAGTGAATTAAGCATGCTTGGAATAACAAGAGAGGAATAACATGGATTTAACTTTTTGGCAAGGATGTAATGCATCACAAGTAACGTTACAAGGAAGGGAGACGACGGCTAGGTAAGACAAAAAGTTATATTTTTCATAACTTGTTTATTGACTTGTTAATATCAGTTATTGTGGAATATGTGACAAACGGGTCCAGTCGGGTCTGTGTCTTCACGCCGGGTTCGGTTCCATCTTTTAAATAATAGACGGGTCCAGGTCGGTTCCGGGTACTACATTTTTGGCATTTCTCGGATCTTCACGGGTCCGGGTCCAGCTTTTGAAATAATAGACGGGTCCGGGTCGGTTCCGTTAAGCACATTACGGGTCTCTTCGGGTTCGGGTATGAATTTTTGGACCCGTGAAGACCTCTAGCAAGGACTGCTGGGACGACATTGTCTTGTAGCATGTTACAGTGGTATATAAGTGGAATGAGAATTTTAGAATGACACGACATGACGTCTGAAATCATTTTAACATAATTTTCAATACGATAAAGTGTACTGTTTGCATGTCCTATTGATTGGATTAGAAAAAGTTTAAACCATGCGACTATTATTATAATAAATATGGTGTAATACGAGGCAAAAATGCATAACTGTAAGACAAAGCAACAGAGATGATATTTACCTTCCTCTCCAGGTGTCTCTCTAATCGAGTCAGAGCTTCAGTCTCTCCACCAGGCCACACAGCTGATGACAGCCCCTCTGTTTCAAAACCTGAAGCCACATTTACTGATTTAAAAATCTCAACAGACACATGCACATATCTGCAAAGTTAAGGGACACGGGTGTCTCACCGAGCTCCTCCAGTGATGGTACGCCAAACTTGTCGTCGTGGTCTTCGCTGATGGGTGTTGCGCATTTGCCCATGACTTCAGCCGTGATGGTCTCTGCTGGTATTTCCACAGGATCCATTTTGCTGATGAGTGTCTGAAATCGTTTATAGGTGAGAGGAGACTGTCCTCCGTTTAACTCGATAATCCTAGAGACATAGAGAGAACACAAATCAGTGATTGGGATATATAAACAATATTATTGGATTTTAGTGTTGTCAAGATATCAAAATATCAAAGCCAATAAAAAGAACTTGCACGACTCAATACAGCAAAAGCTACTATGCTTTTGAACACGTAGGCAACATTATATTAAGATCAGGCATAACATTATGACCTAATATTGTGTTGGTCCCCCTTTTGCTGCCAAAACAGCCCTGACCCTTCGAGGCATGGACTCCACTAGAATGTGGTATGTGGCATCGCAAAGTTAGCAGAAGATCCTTTAAGTCCTGTAAGTTGCGAGGTGCGACCTCTATGGATCGGACTTGTTTGTTCAGCACATCCCACAGATGCTTGATTGGATTGAGATCTCGGGAATTTGGAGGCCAAGTCAACACCTCAAACTCGTTGATGTGCTCCTCAAAACATTCCTGAACCATTTTTGCTTTGTGGCAGGGCACATTATCCTGCTGAAAGAGGCCACAGCCACCAGGCAATACCGTTTCCATGAAAGGGTGTACATGATCTGCAACAATAGGTAGGTGGTACGTCAAAGTAACATCCACATGGATGGCAGGACCCAAGGTTTCCCAGCGGAACAGTGCCCAAAGCATCACACTGCCTCTGGCTTGCCTTCTTCCCATCGTGCATCCTGGTGCCATTTGTTCCCCAGGTAAGCAACACACACACACCTGGCCATCCATGTGATGTAAAGAAAACGTGATTCATCAGACCAGGCCACCTTGTTCCATTGCTCCGTGGTCCAGTTCTGATGCTCACGTTCCCACTGTTGGTGCTTTCGGCAGTGGACAGGGGTCAGCATGGGCACCCTGACTGGTCTGTGGCTATGCAGCCCCACACGCAACAAACTGCAATGCACTGTGTATTCTGACACCTTTCTATCAGAACCAGCATTAACTTCTTGAGCAATTTGAGCTACAGGAGCTTGTCTGTTTGATCGGACCACACTCCCAAATGCATCAATGAGCCTTGGCCGCCCATGACCCGGTCACCGGTTCACCAATGTTCCTTCCTTAGACCACTGCAGACCGGGAACACCCCACAAAAGCTGCAGTTTTGGAGATGCTCTGACCCAGTCGTCAAGCCAACACAATTTGGCCCTTGTCAAACTCGCTCAAATCCTTAAGCTTGCCCATTTTTCCTGCTTCTAACACATCAAATTTGAGGACAAAATGTTCACTTGCTGCCTAATATATCCCACCCACTAACAGGTACCACAAAGAGATAATCAGTGTTATTCACTTCACCTGTGTTATTCACCTGATCTGTGTATATATTAACATAAATATAAAGTTACATTAAAACACTGAGCAAACACTGCAATATAACTAACGAATGAAACAAATTAATGGTGAAGCGTGTAATTAATTCACAATTTTTTCAGCCATCAAACAACAAATTCAGAAATTCAGAAGTTGAAAATATGGAGAAAAAAAATACTACAAAAGTAAAATGTAATAATAGATTTTTTTAATATTATCAATATTATACGAATTTCCTTAATAAAATAATAATTTAAATTGTAGTCTTAATATTTTTGTATTAGACTATATTACAAAAAGTACAAAACTGAAAATATGAAATGAAAAAAATTACTCAAATAATGTTATAATATTAATAAGATTCTAATATTTAAAAATATGACATACTCTGTTATTACATTTAAATTTAATTTTAGTTATTTTATTTTCAATGTTGTGCTTTTTGTAAAATATTACATTATACAGCAATAATTTTTATTGTGGCTGGCTTGACAATGTATATTCAGACCGTGGTTTGCCTGTGTTCTGTATTTTTTATTTTAGAATATATTATATATTAGAATATTTAGTATTTTAAGCACTTTTTGACATTCTAATGACAGATTAATATAACTCTGCATCTGTGGGATCTCTCAATATCTGTCTACATGACAGTCTCAATAAAGAGTTACATATCAGGCATGATGGGTAATAGCTTCCCACAGGACTGCTGGCAGCTATGTGGGAGTCATATGGGCATAAGACAATGATTACAGATACACTCACTTGTCCAGATCATAGAGTGTGTGGGAGATCCTGACAAAGACCTCCACCCCTGCCTCAGTGGCCAGCTTTTTAATGGCTGCATCACGATCCTTCCCGAAGGGCTCGGAGTCGTACTCATATGAGAGACGGGTGATTTTCCACTCCTAAGCAGAAAAAAAGAGAGGGAGAAGCGAGTCAAATAAGTGGCACAGCATAAAAACACAGAGCACAGCATGTGCTGGGTTAACAGAAAACGGTTTACTAGTCTCTAGGCGGTCTGTTCGTTGACCTTGAAAAGTCTTGGAAAGACATCCGTGGGTTGTCCCCTGATGACAAACAGGCGAGAGTTAAGTTTGCGAAGGCTGGCGTCCAAGTCCTCAAGACACTGCAGCAAAAACCTGTAACACAAAGATTAATTAATCAACATTTAATCTCAATAGTCAGTGATGAGCAAATAAAAAAGTACTTTAGATAGACAGTTATTCATTTTAATTTCTTGCCGCAACAGCAGAGGGATTTTTCTGACAGGCTTCTGACAAGAGTCCAGCAGAGGGCACCAACGAACTATCATTATGAAAAGCACACTGGTTACATTCCGTATTTCATGGGCTGTTCAGAATGGAATAATTGTAGAATGCCTAATATTTCTTAAAATAGAAAGTGAAAACATAGCAGAAATAAACGTTGCTTGGTTAGAGCTTTTTACTTCCAAGGCACCTCATTGTCCACAACAACATGTAAAGGACTCCTAGCCCAAGTTTTGTTTTCGAAACTTAATCTACGGGTGCTACTAGATTATGTTAAAGGTCCCATGGCATGGCATTTTTCTATTATTTTATAGTGTTTCCTGAGGTGTACTTATATTGTTAGTATGATTTTTACATCATAAAATGTCATAATTTAGAAATAAAAGGCATTTTTTCTATACTGCTGTTTGCCCTGTGGCTAAATGCCCTGCTTCAAGAGGCGTGTCTGCTGTGAGACTTCAGTAAAAACGCCCACTGTTGTGATTGGCTGACATCTTTGCATTTTAAATGAGCGGAGGGGGCGTGGTTTAATTAGGTCTACGACGCACGAGCTGCTGCCAGAGAGACGGATGGACCGGAGTTCACTTCACATCAGTTCTGTCAGTCTCAGTTCAGTGAACTGTTATAGTTACTGGAATATACTTAAGGTTATTAGTTTATTTCTAGTCGGAGGGGCTGTCACTCATGTCAGAAAGTTAGTAACTTTAGTAAATTATGGATCAGCGCTGACTCGAGACGCGAACCGTTTAGAACGATTCAGTCCGATTTGGTGAACTGGTTCGGTTCATTAAAAAGAACCGATTCAAAAGAATGATTCGTTCACGAACCGGACATCACGGAGATGGAGCGATTGCTAACAAAGTTATTTATAGTAACTACTGAGTTGTGAGAGCGCTGTCTATCAGCGCGAGTTTATTGTGTTTGTATCTGAGAGTTCTGAATAAACACGAGTCCCAGTCACGCCGACTTCATCATTATTCTACCAACTTTGTAACACATGCAATGTACCATTACAGCTGTCGAGATGAACGAGTTAGTAAGTGTTGATTAAAGCAGTATTTCTAGATATTTTCCAATTATATGAAAAGCGTCAGTGACGCGCATCGAGTAACTTACACAGCGCAAACAAAGACACAACAGCAGTAATTGAATGTAATCCAGTTTATTGTGGGGAAAGCTGGCTAGCCTAGCCCAGATACCCTCACGCTTACCCCCGTCTGCTTAATCTCGCGCCGCGTATGGTGCCTCCGCTGTGGGCCAGATGCAGTACTGGGGGTCGGGGATGTTGAAGGCCGAGCTTCGGCGTGTGTGAGGTTTATCTCTAAAGATGCTGCTGTACAGTCTAGTACAGACTACTCTGCTGATGTTGAGCAGAAACGACTGTATGCACATTTAAGAACAGATAGACGCGACGAGGACGTACAAAAACACTGACTCACAAGATAGAAAACACGAAAACACCGTTCTGTCGGGAGAGAGAGAAGCCACAGTGTGTGCAAGAATAATAAATAATTAGCTTCACATAAGAAATCAATGATCACAGATCAGAAGGAACTGAAGAAAGACTTCTGTTTTCATTTGTCCATCCAAACACTGAGAAACTGCCAGCTTTCACTCGTTCACAAGTAACGTTAATGATCTCTCGCGCTTGCATGGGCGTGCCAGATTCTCTGGGCGGAGGAAAGGGAGGTAACCGCTCCTGCTTGGACGTCAAACCAGGAGACTTCAGGATTGGCTAGTCTGGCCTGTCATTTTCTCAAAGGCAGAGAAAGACAGCCAGAACTCGGTTTTACACAGATCAACATTTCTATCCACTTGGGGACAATATTCAGGCTAGGGGAACTCATATTAAAGGGTAACTAAACCCCTGCTCAGAGCTTAACTCCACCCACTGGCAATTTTCAAAAAATGCTGGAAAAGTGGGCAGAGCCCGGCGGACACAGAGGGGACAAACCGAGGGCGGGGCTGAGCGGAGGGCGTGCACCTGAGACCCGCAGGGACGGGTTGATTGACAGCTGTCAGACTCGCGAGTCGCAAAGATGGAGAATGACTGGAGTGACTCCAGCTTTGCAACAGAGCGGTCATTTCTCCTACCTTCACCTGAAGTGGAGGAGGGTGGATTGTCTGTAGACATAAACCCGGAGCCTTATCAATGCAAGCCGCTGCTCAAACTGCGTTAACTCCCGATGCCGACGATGCTAGTGAAGCAGCCGCGCAAGAGAACCGACCTAATCTATCTGCGTCCGCGGCAACCACTTGCGTGTCCGGGTTTGAAAGCGCGTCTCATGTATGAAAATTATCTGTACACATGACGGGCGGCAATAAAATCGCAAGAAAAGCCTGACGTGTACTGACAACTGCATTATTTAACCGTATTTTCTTCAATACAATGTTAAAGCAAGTGTCAAGTGAGTTTCATTCATAATGTTTCCACTTCATGTAACATGACAGTTCATACTGGAGTGAAGCCGTTCTCATGTGATTGGGGGAAACATTTCTGAGGGCGTGGTGAGCTCGTGCCAGGGGCGCGGATAGTGAGCCGTTGGAGGTACCATCCTACGTCACGATGTACCACAACGTCCAATAGGAAAATTCAACTGCAGTAGCCACCGTTCAACCTTAAGAGGGCAGCACTTTGGCGGTTTTACACCATATTTTATAGAATTAAAACACTTTATACTCAAATGTCAAAACATTTACTCGAATCAATGAACAGCATTAATAAAGCCCCAGTATTACAGATCATTAACTAAAAAAAGTTGGTTTAGGGTTTAGTTACCCTTTAATGTTGAAATACCTCATAAAATGAAAATTTCATGCCATGGGACCTTTAAGAAAGCTTTACAAAAAGAAATTACATTTCAGGAATCAGGGATTCCACTCTTTTTAACCAATGCATTTGCATGACTCATCCACTGGATGAGAATTAAGAATAAAATTAAGGATCATGTTCTACCCAGTAAAATATTTCAGAGCTTGGCATAACTGGAAAAATATATTCTTTATAAAAATGCCAATGGAGTTTTAAGACTTAAATAATTTACAATACTTTTGCTTCTTAAATGAGTTTACCTCTTTTATCCTGTTGGGCTGTGGGGTTTTTAGTTGTTTCAGCTCATTTTAGCAGACGCCATTTTGTTGAATGACCCAGTTAAAACCCCTACCTTATACATAGAAGGCTCACAAATGACTCAATCATGAAATTAACACTGACTGGACACATTTTAAAATAGTATGATTTTCTTTTTGGCTGCACTGAATATATAATGTAATAAGGGTATAATCCTGTCTGAGCTAGAGTTGTGTGTTCAGCAGACTAGAGTTCCCTCTTGTGGGACTGTGTATTAGTAGCATCCAGTTGAGCCTGTCTGCAACCCTTCCTTGAGACGTCTGATCCCCTTCAGTACGTCCCGGCCTCCAGGTCAAGGCCATTTCAATCTGAATCTGCATATGCAAACACATTTGGCTTGTGCTACAAAAGCCATTAAAGAAAATAAGTAGTATGTACACCAGCAGATGTTTTGTTTTCCAGCACAAATATTACTAATAGACTACTGTTTAAAAGTTTGGGGTCAGTAAGACTTAAAGAAAAAAAATTAACACTTTAATTCAGCAACAGCAAGGATGCATTAAATGGATAAAAAAAAAATACAGTAAAGATATTCAGAGGTATATTATATATATAGCCAACAAATACTGTTCTTTTGAACTTTGAAAAAATTAATCACAGTTTCCACAAAAATCTTACATAAAATGTTGAAGCACCAAAGCAGCAAAATTATTTCTGAAGGATCATGTGACACTGAAGACTAGAGTAATAATGCTGAAAATTCAGCTTTGCATCACAGGAATAAATTACATTATTAACATATAAAAATCAAGCCATTTTAAATGTCTATATTTTACTGTATTTTGGATAAAATAAATGCAGCACAAGAGAAAAAAACTCACGAACCATAAATGTTTGATTGGTGCCGTACAACTCTGTATAATTAAATACAAAATCATTCAAATTTATACACAGGCTTGTCCCTTAAGTGTTGTATGTTAAGTATGTTCCTAAATATGATAAAAAAATGATCAATACTTTACACATTTATAAGCATTTCACCATATTTAAATCCATTCTGAAAATCTGTTGTTGACAGGACATGCATTCCATAATTAATACTTTATAGTTTCAGGTTTAATATTTACATATTTAACATAAAAATTAAATTATACTTCTGCATCAATCCTCACTTCAGGTGCAGTTTCTGAGCTGCCTTTGCATTGTAATGATGGCACAATACAAAGGAGTGTGACAACCTACACACGTGACCAGACTTTGCGTGGGTTATATAGAATTTTGATAATAGTTTAGCAACCATAAAGAGGAGTGGTGGCATACCGTAGGAGAGAGGCTGTTTGAAGGAGGACAAGTAGGTCAGTGCTGAAAGGGGAATGAGGTAATAGAATCAACTGACACACTGACCTACTTCCTCACATCCTGCACGTTACATCATAACTTTGCTATGAGGGTGAGCACTCGGCACTCAAGAATCCCACCAGGATGTCCCACCACCAGATACATCCAACCAGCACTAATAACAGGCCATAACAATGGCAATATCTTTCTGTAATAGTCCGAATTTATCTATAATATTTTGTGAATGTAACAATACCCTCAATTCGATGCATTTCACGATACTGAACTCGTCGTGATACATTATTGCAATACTCCAAGATAAATAGTAAAAAAGTTAACAAAAAATATACTATTGATTAAAATGGTAAATTTGATATACATTGGGGTGGAATGAATAGGCTTGGACTTGGTGCTGGTGACCCAATGCACAGGACAGTGGTGACACCAGGAATACAAATATTCATGATTCTGAAGAATATGCTTGCACTCTGTCACTGACTAGATATATTTACAAAAATGTATGACACTTTTTACTTGTAACAGAAGACATTTGGCATTATCAGGACTATTTTTTATTCGTGAAACAATAGCAAAACAATTATTGATGAATAGAATGTCTTGACTATTAAGAACAGGTAGTTTTTGTACCCATTTTTGACAAAAGGATGGTAAAAACATATACAGTATATGTTGTTAATGCTCCTCACCTCCCAAATTAAGACATAAGTATGCAAAACATTTAACGTTGCTGTCAAATTATTATTTAAAAATGACTTACAGGGTGGAATGAAGTATAACAGGGTGGAACACCAATGTTAACAGGTTTTAACAGTGGGTGAGCTGTTAGACATCATTGTCCTGCATGGTTTGCCATCAGTAATGTGTGGAACTGCACCTATATAATATTGTTTCGGTTTATAGACCTAACAGGGTGGAATCTAAAAGGGTGGAAAATTGAGCCAAGTTAGCAGTAGCTCTTTGAGTGATCAACGTTTAGCTAGCTAACCTTCTACAAAACAGAACTTTTATAACTGTCAGATATATGTTTTTAAATTGTTTTGACCAGACAAACATTTGCCATAACATAGCCTAACAAGGCTGGAACTTAAGAGTGTGACAAGCAGGATAACATTTAAAAAAAAAAAAAAAAAAGAAAAAGGTAGGAGTGAGAGTTGAAGCCTACTGTACAGTTGAAAATTCCAGTGGGAAAATAAATGATGTAATTTTCTGAAAATGGTCTCAATGGAACTGTGGTCTTTTGTGGAAGTTGAGAAAGTACTTACAGGGTGGAAGATGACTTCAGGGACACAGTAAATGAAGAAAATTGTAAAAAATAAAACACAATTTAAAAATATTTTGAGGTTATCATTTCATGGTTTATAGTTCTTGTGGAAGTTGATTACTTTGCACTGAGGACATGATAAAATGTAATGCATTTATCAATAAAAAGGTGTGTAAAATACAAAATAGTATTTGTAATGTATATTATATCTGTTTAAGTGATAAAGTAGACCTAAATATATAATATGTAAAATATATTATAAATATGACTCATTTTATAGAAAATATGAGCAAGTAAATCATAGAGACAGAAAAGTCTCTGTATAACAGGAACGACTCAGTTACTAAGGAAAGTAAAAATATATATGTCTATTATATCTGTTTAAGTGATAAAGTAGACCTAAATATATAATATGTAAAATATATTATAAATATGACTCATTTTATAGAAAATATGAGCAAGTAAATCATAAAGACAGAAAAGTCTCTGTATAACAGGAACGACTCTAAGGACTAAGGAAAGTAAAAATATAGGCTCATATAGTTATTATAGGATTACTTATTAGTAATAATACACTAACCATAAGAATAGACTACTTGGCTTATCATACGTGCTAATGTCTGATCCCCTCTGTCCTCTGTCTGATCCAAAGGAAACTCACCTCCATCTGCTGATTCCCACATTGGACGATCCTGCAAACCAGGGATCCAGTATGTAAACGCATCTCAGAGTATCGGCTCCTATAATAGAGTCCCGCAGTGATGGGTTATCATGGAGCCTTAAGCCCTTTCTGAACCAGTGGATCGTATTGACCACCATTACTCCAAATGTACTGCAGTCCCTTGTGAGATCACGAATGCTCCAGCAACTCCCAAACTTCTCAATTCAGGTAAAAACGTAGATCCGGTGACGTCTTCTTCAGCCTTGCTCAAGCAAAACTTTTCCCATGTTGAAGCTGGATCTCTGATGAATCACGCAGAGAAGATCCATATAGTTGCTTTACACACCCTGTGATTGACACGATGCGCGTGCATCATCACATTTAGAGTGTGTTCAGAATATTACGCCGTGACAAAACACACAACATTACTGTAAAAATGACGGGTTAATATGAAAACAAAAACACGCATAGGAAAACCTTAACAAAGAAAGCACGCGAGCGAACGTCAACATTGGTACGCGAAGCCCGAAAAAACAGCCGTTTAACTTATTATTACTAAAACATGAAATAAATACGTTTTCTGATTATATCCTTATGCGAGCGTATGTTCTCTGTCCATAAAGCGACAAATAGTTACACGATTGTTGTCCTTTAGTTCACCCCGTGAACCATCATCCATTAGTCGACTCCACCCACTCATTGACGCAAACCGGCTCCTACGCAGCTGATTGGTCAGATTCGCCCGCACGCGTATTATACCATCACGTTTCTGCGGTGTGCTTAACTGCGCAAACCAGCGCACTTTTCTTTTAACTGTCAGATGCTGTCGGTTTTGTGAAGTCAGTGACATGTTCTGGATTAACTTTGGCCACGATACACAATGACCACTTAAATAATACTGCATTTAGATTTAAATACTTAGGGAAAGCTTGCTATGCCGATGTTACTGCTCTATTCTGATTGGATAATATGTGAGTAACGTTACCCGGATAGGCAAATGAACAGAGGCACAGGGGAACAGTTGAGTTTTGTTATGATAAATATTTCAGCACTAGTGGTAGGTCATTCTCTTAAAGTGAATTATGGTCACAATTTCACTTCAACTTTAAAGTAAACTAGTAGCAATCGAATAATATATTATGTCATTGTTATATAATACATAAACAATTTTGTGGTGACCGAGGCTAGTTGTCACAGGGGTTTTGTAAGGTTTTGAGTCAAAAGTCCAATAACTCATCTTTTTCTAGCAGTTTATTTAGTATGCTGCTTTCAAACACATAGAGACACCTAGAGCAAAACCCTAAAATTACAATATTGCCATATTCTTGTTGTAGATATGGGTAAACAATAAGTGAAAACAATAAAACAACATTGGCATACATTGAGGCATTAGCTACAGAGTGAAGGCAGGACTGTGTTCTCAGGACTAGAGTATCAGTCATAAATTCCTGATCAGGGTAAGTTTTTATATGTTGTAAACGTTTTTAAAAGCCTATATGAATAATGAATTTGCTTGTTTTGTGTTTTACATTTGTTATAATGGCAGGTTCCTTTGTGACCAACTAACCTCGTAACGTTAGATTGGAGCATGTTGTCATAAAAGGTCGACATGCAGTGTATCTTTTTCCTGGGCAATAACAGTGGAAATGTTTGATCATTTTGTTGTATATAATGTAGAATAATATGTCGCAAAGTATTATCATGCTTCAATCTGCTATTATCAGTGTTTAAATTGTGTTGTAGTTCTTGGGTGGTCCCCCCATCAATCCCCCAACACAAATAAACCAAACACCAAAAAATATAATTTTATTTTTCTTTACTTTTTGGTGAGTTTCATAACATGTTTTTGCAGCTGAACATACTCTGCAAAAATTAGGTGTACCAAATAATAATACCATCAGGGCCGTACGCAGGGTTTCATAAATGCAGAGGTCACAAAATTGAGTTTGCTAGGGGGGTTGGGGGGCAAAATATGTGCATTTTAAAACGGCTGAGGGCCAAAAATTTGGATAACAATAGCTTTAAAACCATGGCAGTATAGAATAAATTATTTGTCAAACACATCCTGATAACAGATACTTAAAGGGTTAATTCACCCAAAAATGAAAATGATTTACTCACCCTCAAGTCCCCCTTAGGGTGTATATGACATTCTTCTTTCAGATTAATAATATCAGAGTTATATTAAAAATGTCCTGGCTCTTCCAAGCTTTGTAATGGCAGTGAATTGTTACTCCATTTTTGAAGTCATATCAAAAACAAGCAGAACATTTACATTTATGCATTTGGCAGACGCTTTTATCCAAAGCGACTTACAGTGTCCTTATTACAGGGACAATCCCCCTGGAGCAACATGGAGTAAAGTGACTTGCTCAAGGACACACTGGTGGTGACCGTTGGGATCGAACCAGCAACCTTCTGCGTATCAGTTCCATGGTTTAACCCACTGGACACCATCTCAGAACAATTAGTTAACGGTCCCATGGCATGAAATTATAATTCTATGAGGTTTTTTAACATTAATATGAGTTCTCCTAGCCTGTATATGGTCCCCAAGAGACTAGAAATTTTGATAGGTGTAAACCGAGTTCTGGCTGTCCTGCTCTGCCTTTGAGAAAATGAGAGCTCAGAGCCTCAGACGAGCCGATCTGGAATCTTCCCTGTATGCCGTCATACGGGGAACGGTTACCTCCCCTTCCTCTGCTTTGCCCGCCCAGAGAATTTGGAGAAAATGGATTCCGTTTAGCAATGTCAGCACAGGTTTTACAAACAGACTTTTACCTTATGGATTCGACAGCACCGGCAAAAACATTGAGTAACAGTGTTCATTAATGCCTGATCTGTGATCAGTGATTTCTGATATGTAGCTAATCGTTCAAGTTCACACAGACTTTCTTTCTAAATCGTTTAATACTGTCAGTCCCGCCGCTGGCCGTCTTGATGCCCAATGCATCAGTGAATCAAGCCAGTGACTAAAACGATAAACTTCACATCGTTTCGGTTAGTAGCATGAAACATATCTGTTATTTCAATTTTGATTAGACGCTAGATTAGCGATCAAAGAGGACTCTCTTTATATTCTTCGGAGCTGTCAATCGCACGTCGCGAGTGTACCTGCGCACTTGCCCAAACTTCCGTTATAACGAATGACGCTGTTATGCTACACAAAGCTCTTACTGTATTCATGATGTCGTTGTCGTTTTTGCTGTTAGTTGTGGTGAAAGCATTTTGTGAGAGAAATAGCACTGCAATGACTCACAATCAACAGACTGTCTGTGTACTCAATGCTCAAGCCTTTCATGTGATGGGAAAATATATAAAAATAATGCTATAATCAACACTTTGACGATTCGTTCATCTCAACGGCTGTGATGGTAAAAAAACGTAGTAAAAGTATTCGAGAGGGGTTCCACATGTTACAAAGTTCGTAGAATAAGGAGGAAGACGACAGGGTTCGGCGTGACTGGGACTTGTGTTTATTAAGAACTCTCAGATACAAACAAAATAAACTCGCGCTCTCAACAACTCGGTACAATAAATCTTTCTCAGCAATCTTTCTCCAGTTCTAAGGTCTCTCTGGTCCACATGCAGGCCGTCTCTCTCTCTGGCTGTGCTTGCAGACCTCGCTAAACCACGCCCCCTCCGCCACATAATCTAATACTCATTTCAAATGCAAAGATGTCAGCCAATCACAACAGTGGGTGTTTACACTGTAGTCTCACAGCAGACACACCCCTTGAAACAGAGCATTCAAGCCAGAGGGCCAATATCAGTATAGAAAAATGCCTTTTATTTCTAAATGATGAATTTTTTTTATGTAAAAACCATATTAACAACATAAGTACACCTCAGGAAACATTATAAAATAATAAAAACAATCCATGCCAAGGATATATATTACGTTATATATATATATATATATATATATATATATGTTTCTATTATTCTAGTTTTTTTGTATAAGGTGATTTTTTTTTGGTCTTATGCCCCCCCCCCCCCCCCCCCCCCCCCCTCAATTTGAACACTGGCTATTACTTTTCTTCATATCAGCATAGTGCATTTGGTACAAATCTTGTGTTTGGAGGCAATGAATGGCCTAGTTAAAAAGATCTGTATACTGATCAGTATGTGGAGAATAAAACATTCACAGTGGGAACTACTACATTGATCCAAGACATAATTAGCTTATTGATTAGGTTTGCTCTTGCCTTTAGATACTGAGAACATTAACATATATACAATAAAGTAAATGAGGTTGTTTATCTTTTAAAGTTCCTTTGCCTTTCTGCTACTGCTGGTTTAAAATTGCAGACATTTTAGTTGTCAATCATTGAAATTAGTCTGGACAGACCTATGTCAACCAGCTATACATATCTTTTATCCCTTATGAAATTTTTGACTTTGATTTTACATGAATGAGTTTAATTGTAATGCCACTGACTCATGTCTGAGCTCAGTTTGTTGAGTGAATAAGACATGATGGTTGTTTTGGTTGAAGTTTGGTTGAACACTAGATGGCAGTCTACGACAATATGCTAAATTCAAGTGCATAAAACCAGTGAAAGATCATTGATCTGATACTCTCGTTATGACATACAAAATAAAATACAATAGAATTGTAATGAAACTATGAGGTTCAGTGGGATTCATTAAGGAAAAATTGTTACTCTTGGCAAAAACTGCTTTCAAACTGGTATGTGTATCAGGTTTCTGAAGGAGTGTTGTCCAAAGAGGTCAGTGTTGAGTAAAATATGGTCCCCTCTATATCAAAGCAAGTGTATTTCAAGTCGAAAAGTGGTATGCATGCTTTCTTATGATACAGTGACTGATTCATTCTGTAATCTTAAGTCTTTAAACATACAAGTCTTGATGTCTTTCTGAACTCTTTTATTGCTGTTTTTCTTGGTACCAAATACTTACTGCATTCGTCAAAGCTCCTAGGAAAATAAGAGTTGCTTGATGCGCAAGTTTTATCTTGAGTTTTACGTTGAAAAACACATGACCTTTACATACTGTGGGAGTGAAGTTCACAAGAACCCTCCATTCAAGATGACTAATATATTATGCATACTCTTCATTATTAATGAACAGGAATCTCGTTACTCTGAGCCCCATCTGAAAGGAAGAATGGGGAAGAGGACAGGTGTTCATTTGATCCCTTGCTTTTTTTTCGTCAAACATGCTGCCCTGCTTGATCTACTGGATCAGTGCAGTTTCATGCATGCTGACTACTAGTTGTATAAAGTCTGTCTATTTGTTTTGGCCACTTAAGACCACTAGATCTAAAGCTCTGTTTTCACCCTAGAGACCAATTACAGTTGATTTAGCTACTGATGGAATTCTCAGTAAATGGAATGCTTCATCTGATCAGAGTAAATATAGTTTCAAACGATAGTTAAAGAGAATTGAAAGTTCTGAAAAAAGTAAATAAAAGCTATAGTAAATGTATCTATCTATCTATCTATCTATCTATCTATCTATCTATCTATCTATCTATCTATCTATCTATCTATCTATCTATCTATCTATCTATCTATCTATCTATCTATCTATCTATCTATCTATCTATCTATCTATCTATCTATCTATCTGTATCTATCTGCCTATCTATATGTTTATGTCTATACAATCTGCAATGATCTTTATCATAACAAATTCTTCAGAAATGATGGTTAAAACTTAATGCAAGTGGGTGTCAAAATGGCAGTTACACTTTTATACTTTCTGACACCTCTCTCTATTTTTTAGAGGGGATCTCCAGATGAACAGAAGTACATCATGCAGTACCGTGCACTTTCAAAACCAACTGTACGCAGCACTGGTCCCTTCAGCGTATTGGATGCGGTACTGTATGTGGCTCCTCCTCCAACTGACGCTTCGCAGCCTTCAAACACACTGGTGTGTGCCATAATAACACCACTGCTCCTTCAAAGTTGGGGGCGCATTTTCAACAGTGAACGCAACAATTTGGAAACTCGCCTGTGGCTTTCCAATAACACAGTGGACAGAATAAAGCGGCCAAGCAGTGGCGTTTGTTTGCAACGTAACGTTTTCCCTTGTTTTCAACCTGGTGGACAATATGAAGTGCAGTTATGGCAAAAAGCGGTAAATCCGTAGTGAGGACCCTGGAGGATTTGACGCTGGATTCGGGTTACGGTGGAGCCGCGGACTCCTTCAGGTCATCCAGCTTGTCTCTGTGCTGCTCCGAGGCGCACATCTCCTATGCGCATGGAGGGCACTGCTGGCATCTGACCGACTCCATGCGCAGTCGACACAACAGCCTAGACACCGTCAACACCGTCCTGGCCGAAGACGGCGAGACCCTGGAGTGTTCCGGACACTGTGCGAAACTTCCCGAGCTTGAGGATGTGCCCTGGAGCCTCGGGGAGGTGGAGAACGCGCTCAACAAGGAGGAAGAGTTGAGGTTCGGGATCGTGTCCGCGGATCTGCTGGCGCGCCTCTCCGCGCTCGTGAGCCGCGCGCTGGTGAGGATCGCCAGGGAAGCGCAGCGGCTGAGTTTGCGCTACGGCAAGTGCACCAAATACGAAGTCCAAAGTGCCATCAAGATGATACTGTCGTGGACCATCTCGGTCAACTGCATCGCCGCGGCGCTCAGCGCGCTGTCCATGTACAACATGAGCACCGAGGATAAATTCAGCCGGGGCAAATCGGAGAGATGCGGCTTGGTCTTCTCCGTGGGCAGGTTCTTCAGGTGGATGGTGGACGGCAGGATAGCGGTGCGCGTCCACGAGCATGCGGCTATATACCTGACCGCCTGTATGGAGAGCCTCTTCCGAGAGGTGTTCACCCGGGTGTTGAATAGCTCGGTGGTGGAGAAGGATAACGGGATACCCAAATTTACACTGGAATCCTTTGAGCAGGCTCTGAGCAATGATTCGGAGTTGTACGGCCTCCTTTTGCCCTATCAGCATCTCACATGTGGGAAAAATGCCAATGGTAAGTTCTACACTTCAAAAGCAGTTCATCAATCTCACAAAATCAATAGATTAATTGATTGTTTGCTTGTTTTATTCTGGGAGAGGGTGAACACCTGTTTATGCTTCTATGCCTCACTATCGTTTCAGATTTTAATTATTGTAATGTGGTGCTGGAACTGATGGAAAAATCTTAACTGGCTATGATTTTTATACAGTCAGTGACATTAACTTTTAGGCATATTGCCCAGAGACTGACATCATCTGTGGATATTATTACAGGGCCTCAATGACTGCGTTTACGTGCACAAGAATATTACAATATTAATCTGAATTTGGTCATATATTCTGGTTATGTAAGCATCATATAAATATATTAACTTGATTACGCCAATATTCAGGTTAAGATAGTTGTGACAAGATAGTTGTGAAAAGGCATGTGCATGTCAAATTGGTTATTGGCTGCATTTACGTGCACAAAAAATAATTTCCTTAATAATTTCCTCCGTTTTATTAAGGGCATGAATGGGATTTAATGAGCTGATTGAGTTCCTGTTAAAAATGACAAAAATGGAGCATAATAAATGGCAAGGTCATACTTACATTTCTTTTATGGATGCCATAATATGGGCCTTAATTGCAAAATAATGTGCATGTAAAGACGGTAATTATGATTTTTGGCCCACTGAGCTCAAAGATGTGAGATATAACTTAATTTATCTGGGATTTGCTTTGATTTATGTGTCCTTGGACGTATTAGACATTAGACATAGTTGGGTTGTGTGTGCCTTGTGTATAATTTAATGATGTGTTAGGGAGCGGTTCATTTCTAATACCAAGCTCAGCTGCATTTTCCATGGGTAATCAGCTCACAGTGCCATCTTGTTCTTCTTAATGTATCATTTGTACAGTTATGGTACTGATGAATGTGCCATCCACAATGTTTCCAGGCTGTAGTTTACATGCAGGATAACATAATCCAAGTGATTGTCCCTGGAGCAAAAGGACTATTCAATGTATAACTTCCATGTATGTGGACTTGACAGTATTGCAGCACCAAAAAGAGTGATGATGTCATTAATTTAATACATCTGCCTTGCAGAGGGGCTTTTCTAATGTAGTCTATTCGTGTCCACACACACACATACTAAACTATACACACCATATATCAAGTAAAGTCTTGATGAATGACGAAACGAAGGAATATCAGATTAGTTTTAGTGTGTAATGGACAGACGTCAGTATCCCATTTCCGAGTGCTCTCACCTCTGTCGGAATGCCTCATTTTGCATAGATTAAGAGTTGAGCATTTTAACAAACCAATTACGAGAAGATTACATCTCCTCCATAGTAAGGTACATTTCTTCCTCAAGGGTGGTTTCAAGATAATAGCCCACCCTTTGTTCTTCTCCGGAGAGCTGTTTTAATTGCACTAGGGTTTTTATTTTGAGAAACATAGAGCCTTCTTCCCCTGTAAATTCTGTTAGAGTTAGAATAAGCACACATTTTAGACATGCAATTGTTACACAACCTCTTAATTTCCTTGAATATGCATAACTGCATTGCATGCGTTCTGTAATGCAATCTGCAAGCTTCCTCCAGCCTGCCCTGCTGCGGTTTAGATGTGGAGGCAGTTGGATCAGTTGCAGAGGTGGCTTGCTTTGAGTTACCAGGTCTGTTGTGTTCCTGTGTGTGTTCTGTGCCAAGCACTGAGGGATATTCTAGTGTATCTTTGTGTGTGTGTGTGTGTGTGTGTGTGTTAATGGAGGCAGTGTTAGGGAGCCCAAGCATGACACGGCTCTAGTTGTACCAGGCTGCCCCATACACAGCAGGTTCTTTACTGTCTGGAGCTTTGGGTGTCAGGGATTTCTTTTGCGGTGGGTTTGCTGGAGGCATTAGAACAATTAATGGTAATGTTGGAGGATGAGGTAACAGTGGAGTCTTGGTTTCACAGATTATTATTTTTAATACTTTAAACCCATGTCTATTTTTATCTATCAGGAATCACTGAGAAATGGGAAAGCAGCACAATCATAGTCAGAATTCTGGAGGTTTGAAAAGCTATCAATTGATTCTAATCTTGGGGTGCTTTCGCACCTGAGCGTTTGTTTCAGAACCTGGTGTGTTTTCTCCCTTGGTTCAGTTTGTTTCGGTCTATGTGAACATGGCAATCACGCTCGGATCCGCACCAAAACAAACGATTGCAAACAAACTCTGGACAGTTCTCTTGAGTTGTGAAAGAAATCCGACCCAACGGACCAACAAACCAAATGGTATTATAATTCATAACGGGAAATGTGCTATATAAATAGCAGTAGTGTCTGTTTCTGTGAGTCAGCACATCACATATGAAAACCAAAAGAGCACCTCTTCATCTTAAAATGTTGTGTAATTGCGTTTCTCCCTGCGAGAATGCTGTCCTTATGAAGCCTTGATTCCTGCTCTAGCTGCATTATAAAATGTATATAGTGTTTGCCTGTGTCTTCTTGACACTGTTAACTCTAGACAGCGCTGGGAGATCCAGAGAGAGTGTGTTTGAATTTGCTGCAGTATTAGTACGAATTATAGTATATAATTCATCAGCGGGAATGATGGCTACATTCGTATAGTGTTTGCGTGTCTCAACAGTTACAAATAAAGCCACAATAAGCTCATGGAGCGAACTTGTCAATCATATTGATGAATAACTCGGAGGAAACTATAACTCTGACCAATAAGAGGAGAGTTGTACTCGCATATAACTTGCATAAACACATTTTGGTACACTTTGAAATGTTGCCTTGTGAAAGTGAACCGAAACAAGAAGAAAATGCAACATTGTAACAAATTAAGTCCCTGTTTCGAAACAAAACAAGCAATAGGTGTCAAAACGCCCTTAATTACTCAATTTAATTTGTCACCCTCAAAATCCATTGATGTCTTGACTAATCTCTCAGACAAATTCGCTCTTGTCTTAGAAGAATGCAGGTACGAAGGTATGAAGGTATGAAGGTACTTGGCCATCAGATTCTCTGCCCACAAACTTTGCTGTAAATGTAGATGATAACATCACCATGAAATGTGCATTCTGTAGTGTAGCAATCCAGCACGAAAAGACAACAAGCAAAGGTGACAACACAGAGACATCTCTTGGGATGAGATACTTGCATAATTTAATCCATAGGGAACAATTTAACTCGAAGCAAGAGGAAGTTTAATGTGATCGACTTGTGCAAACCTATATTGCACAATGATGTATTTTATAGAAGTCATAATAAGGTTGGGTGGTATGACCAATATCTCATCTCACCGAATGACACATTTTATGTCACAATACATATATGACACAACGGTATTTATGTTGCAATACATATATGACATAACAGTATTTACGTCACAATACATATATGACACGTATGTATGACAAAATAGTTTCTATGGAAATTTAAGCCTCAGGTGTTTTTTTATGATATACTTGATTTTTTTTGTTTGTTACATAGATAATGGTCACTACATGAATATGATGTTTTTGGCAAATGATTAAAATTATAAATAGACAGAGACAAAAATGATTGTTTTTTGATAATAACAATAACAACAATATAATAATAATAGTAATATTTTTAATATTATTTTATAAACTCTACATTTTTATATATTATTTAATGATACAATTAGATTTTATTGTCACTACATTATAATCAAGTTTAAGACAAGTTATTAATATTATATGAAGACAGTGGACAAATAATATTATTTTATTAATAATAAAAATAAGAAGAAAGTGACGCATTCACATGATTTACATGTCACTGACACTTGTATCCTGCCAGTTAAACTTTCGTGTTTATGACAATAGACATTAGAGAGCACAGACGATGATCTTCTAGGCATGTGATGTAGTATGTATGAGAGCGAAGCCCAATCGTACAGATGGCTCTCAGCATGACCGATGTGGCAGGTCCTGAGAGAGAAACACTCATCTATTCATCAAAATTTACTGAACTATAAAACATAATGAGCTGAGCATTACACACTGTGTTTCTCACTTGAGCACAAGTATTTGCGGATTCACCCACACACATGCACGCGCACACATTCCAGCTCTTGTAAATAAACAGACACACATATGGATGCGTGGCAGGAGTGAGGGCACCCACATTCACACAAACACACAAACGCACGCTCATAGGCAACATACTGGGTTAATGATGTGACGCTCAATTTTTTATGTAGATCTATTAATTTATTTCAATTCAATCATTCATTATTTTCCAGATTTTTTTTTATTTCTGTTTTATAAAATAAAACTGAAGGTCATGATTCAAATACTCATTTTTATGAAGATGTTTTCATTAAGTTCTGAATTTTTTATGGGGCAGAAATGTCAAGGTCTTATAACCGTGCCTGAGATCGTTAAAAATTAAATGTCTGAAATTCATTGGTGAAAAATATAGTATATTTCTTAAAAAGAATAAGAATTAGTGAAGTCATTTTACATAAACTGTAGTGGAGTTACTAGCATGCGGGACGCAGTTCAAGGCCAGTATGTCTCTAATAATAAACATGTATATAAAAAAACCTTAATAACTTGCAGATAATGCTCTGGCAATGTAATGGAGAATCTATAGGCACATACCCCGAACGTCTCTTCAATATTTCCCCACAGTCTAGAATGAGATTACAAGCAGTCCTCACAGCAAAGAGTCATGATAAACAAAGGCGCCCAAGAGCGGAGGAAAACCAGACCTTTATCAACGTAATGCCCAGACTGAAGTTTACAATTCAACATTACAACATTCCAAGGGAAAAAGACAGAGATGCATTTGTGGTGACTGCTATCAGCATGCTCTTAGCAGTAGACAGTAATGACAAAGATCAGTTTGTGGCGCAAAGTAATGAACACATTCCCACAAACCCAAGGTCAGACAGAGGTCAAACAGCCTCCTTCAATAGCAATCGATACCACTAAGGGTTTCAGCTTACTAGTTTGTCACTATGTTCAATAGCTTTAAACAGGATTCTAATGCTATATTTCACTTGGTATGATTCCTATCATGTATTAAAGGAATGTTCTGGTTACCATTCAAGTTAAGCTCTATGCGTCATGTTGTCGATTATCACAGGCAACTCATGGACTCGTCATTCGGTTGCAGAAAACAAGCAAAAACCTTGTTTGCTGTTGCCTTACAATAGCAGTCTATGGGGCATTCACACAGTTTCTGCCAATCTCATGTTAATCTTGAGTACTTATAGAGTAATATTGCATCCTTCATATCTCAGAGTCTTTAGTTTTATCATATTTATAAAAGACAGATGCGCTGTACCGAGTCTTTCCGAAAATAGCTGAACTCGTGAAGGCGTGCAGTGGGCGGAGCTAAAGAATCTCGAGTACACACACACACTCCCTGGATAGCATTCGATTCACTATACGTTCGTGTTGTTGACATTATATGCACCTAAGCGCGCCGATTGCCAACAAAACACAGACATTTGATGCAGTTTCATAGCCTGACGTCGTCATACTCAATTCTAGTCAGAATTAGAGTCTGATACTGCTCCGTTGGGCTGTGATTATGGGGCGTGTTTTTTACCGAGCCAGGAAAAACCTCAATTGGATAGACCTACAACCAATCAGAGCAACGGAGCGACGCATAACGTTAGTTGTCAAATGTCAACAGAACTCAACTGCACTGTGTTGCCATGTCCGCGGACTGAAGCAACCCCAATTATGTGATATACAGACCCAGGAATGCGAATTTTAGCAGGCAGCCTTGCCAAAATAACACGTTACCCCCCAAATGCCATTTTTTCCCCGGAGAACCCACCCCCCCCGGAAAGCTATTGGGCTTGTTTTTGGCTAGTTTTGAGTAGCAATTGGGCGGGTTTTGTTGTAAAAACTTGGCAACCCTGTATGCACGCTGGAATAAGTTACGTTAGAAGAAAAAGATGAGTGTAAACGATCTTTGCCGGTGTTGTAAAAAAAGAATTTAAGGATACACAGAGTAGGCCTACTTACCAACACCATCATCATTTCTGAGAGACATAGTGAAGGTGAATGCATATGCGAACAAGTTCTCCGTTTAGGATTAGAACAAAATCAACCCAAGCACCTTTGATGACGTGGATGATTACGTTACTGTTTATCATCTGTCCATCATCGTCTAAAGCCCGCCCTAACGATTTCAGTGGTCCGAACAGTTTCTGTTCGGGCATAATTACTTCTCTATGGAGAAAGTCCAGACCGAACTGGCCCGGGCACAATTGTTGTGGGCGGGGCTACGTTCGGCTGGCATCCAGGCTAGCAGTTTCACTCACCGCCTGCAGATTCGACTGCATCCACTGTTTCCTTAAAGCTGGGTTATTTGGGAAGCTGAAGGTTATCTTTCCCTCACAACCAGAAACACACTTCTTTTTTGACATTGTTGATTTTCGTGGTCTAAAAACTAAATGACAGCGTTGCAGACGGCTTCTGTAGCCCGAACGAAGCTTGTTGTTGACGCTCTTGCTCTATTTCTGGTTGATGTGGGCACACGCTCATCTGGGAGAAGTGCCCATACAAGGAATTCTGGCTTTTATGACTTCATAAAGGGCCATACTCGGGAAAACAACTTTCCGAACTTGTTCGAATCCTGAAGGAGTGTATTTGGCACAGAAATACTTTCCTCATTTTTTTGGAAATTTTTGAATCCAACTCTTTAACAGTGTAAATAAGTCAGAATGGAAATAGCATTAGACCCACCCTCCCCCCTTTAAAAGAACAATAACAACAACAAAAAACTTTATTTATTATTTGTGCTTATGTTAAAGGGATAATACAACAAGACAACACATTCAGACAGGCTTTATTTTGGCAGAACTGTACCTACTCACACCTGTTTGCTGCTGTTCTCTACTTTTTTATAAGATGCCATTGCTGCTCACATCCTGTGGAGATCTATTCTGTGTTAGTGAATAGATTGGTGATCCTGTAAAAGAGAAAGACATAAAGAATGAAAGAGACAGAGAGAACAAGAAAGCCACAAACAGTGAATGTAGTGGTGCTCAGATGAAGAGGTACTGCAGACAGGCAGCACACAAAAGGCTGGTGTAATTTAGAGCTTTTTTGAGTGGAAGGATTCATTTAAAAAAAAAAAAAAAAAAACATCCTTTTCATGTCAGACTACCATGGTGTGCGTTTTGTCTGTGTGCATGTATGTGTGTATGGTCATGAAAGATTTGTGTCTGGGAAACCATCACATGTGCAAGTTTGCCTTTATAAATGTGCACACCGAATCAAAACAACAGAAACCATAGTTCATATTAAGGTGTACAGGGTTCTTTTACTTTGGACTTGGAAAAGCAAAAGTCTGTCATCCTGTGTGACCGATTGCTACAGCTTCATCCTGTGTAGTTGGCATATGGTTTATATTATTTCAAGGTATGTGTGTGTGCATGTATTTTTTTTCTGCTTTCATGACATTTTTATTACAAACACATGCTCCTTCCAGAATAAGACATTTCATGTAAAAAAAAAGGGGGCCACTGCTAACATGATAAGAAGTCCCATGTATCATCATGGCTCACTTTCTGGAGAGGACAAACACAGATGCGTTCAGTTAACGGCGCAAATTGCCACAAGTTATACTGCAGGAAATTACGTTTAGAAGGAGCATCCTTTTTTTCCCCAATGACATAAACAAGAGAATTCAGTGTGCAATCACTGAAGTTGGTCTGTTGTGCTTGATTCTGTTTTCCATGAATGTGGCTACTTATTTCAGTATTGCTTTGCTGCTTACTCAGATGGCATGAGACATAGGTTGAGATATTTACGAAATTTAGCAAAGCTTTAAAGCTTTTTAAAAAGCTGAAAGCATTCCGACCAATTTTGGGTTTAGTTTCTCAAGCCCTCTTGCGTAACCAATAGCCTTTGCTATGCTTCACCCATGAAACGGGCCATGCAACAGAACGGGCCTCTGCTTGGGCTCGAAAAAGAGGCTGGTAATTAATAAAGTATACATTTTAGAAATGATTAAAAACTCCCAAAATTGAAGATATAGGGCCAGATTTACTAAACAGGGCAAATTAGCGTGAGAGCGCACTTCCATAAAAGCGCACCGATGGGAGTGGAAAGTTCTCCGTGTGATCTACAGATCAAATTAAAGAACACAGACGCAACCGGATCATTTCCAATGACCAACAGAAATCTACGAGTTATCGTCAGGTTTAAAACATGCTTTTTTTGGGCGGTAAATAATGGCGCTGCGCAATATATCGAAATATCGCAAATGTAAATATCGCAATATGCATATCGCAAGGGCACGCAATATCTGAATGATTTTAGTAGGCTACTTCAACATTGTGAAAAGTGTACATTTTAGGTTGATGCATATAGCAGAGAATAGACTGAGCACATGACTGTTACTTATGTGACTTGCTTTACGTTAAAAAGAGTTATTAAATGCAATAACTTGCGAAAAAAACAACTCCTTGCAGTCTCGTGCTGTCTGCTGTCTGACACACCGAAACGTGCGTACAAGCAGTTCTTTTTTTCGTGTCTTGTTACACACTCGAACTGTCAAATACACACACAGTTATGTCAAAATGGCTGTCTTGATGAGTATTCATGTAAACACAGTCGGTTATGCTTTAAGTGAAAGATATCAGTTGTGGAAAGAAATAGATTTTACACACTTAAATCAATATCGTGTCTCATATCGAATATCGAATTTTTTAACATGGATATCGCATATCGAATTTTTCTTCAATATCGCACAGCCTTAGCGCAAATGCCTGTAAATTGACGAGTGCAAACCTTAGTAAATCACCTTGCATTACTATATATAAATACTCTCCTTTAGATTTTGCTTCTGAAAAGGAAACTCCTACAAATGCATATGCAATAAGGTCAGCCGCAAAATAACCGTGTACACGCCTTTAGTAAATGTGTCCCAGGCTTCAGGCATGTTAGTATTTTCATCAACAACAACAACAAAACAATTTTTAAGCCAGTTATTTATATCTTTTGCTGTAGTGTGTCAGTAGGAAATATCAGTAGTTTACATTTCCAAACATTCCTTTTGCCATTAATTGTAATAATCCAGTGAGATTTTTGTATGTACAAGGAGTCTGACTGTCTGCAACTATGTACAAGTGTACCTGGACAAAAGCTGTTATAAACGCAAATAGAATTTAATTGATAAATAAATTCTATTTATGACATTATTTTTGAAAGCATCAAAAATAGCAGCATTTTTACACAAGTGCCTAAAACTTTTCACAGTACTGTAGCTTTGCTGGTAGTTCTCTTGGAGACGTTGCCGCAGTTCTTTTTGATTGTGTGAATTTGTCCATATTGGTCGCTCTGTTCTTGCACTTTGTGTTTATTCATTTGTGTGTGTGAATCTTAGCCATGGGGAAAGTTTTGTTACTGAGTCATTAGAATATTCATATTTTATGCCCCAGTCGTGGAATCCTGGCTGGCCCGGTGACTGTGATTAAGATGATGGATGACAGAGGGTGTGATTTATGCAAACAAAGAATTAAATTATGACTAAAATACTGTGGGACAGTGTTTGAGATTACAGACCACATCGTCAACATATTGTGAGGTGCTTGACATGACTGATAGGAGGGACTTTTTGTGACCTTTCCAAAATGACATCCAATGAGCTGAGCAATCTGGTCATATATCTGAAAATCAATCTCTATATTACCGTCTAAAGGTTTAAAATCAAGAAGACTTTTTAAAAATAGAAATTAATACATTTATTCACAAAGGACACATTCAATTAATCAAAACTGACAGTAAAGACATTTGTAATGTTACAAAAGAGTTATATTTAAAATATATGCTTGTCTTTTGAACTTTCTATTTATCAAAGAATCCTGAAAAAATGTACCACAGTTTCCACACAACCGTTTTTAAACATTGATAATACTAATAAATGTTTCTTGATCACCGAATTTGCATATTAGAATGATTTCTGATGTTGCAAATTTGCAAAGTCTTGCTTGAATATTCAAAATATTGGCCAGCACTAATAACCATTTAAAAACGTTTTTTTATTGTATATTGTTGAATTTTTGTTGTATCACTGCTTAACAGTCATGACCCATCCTGACATCTCTCTGTGGTGACTCATTAATCATCCCTCTTTCTGTTTCCTCAAAAGTTCCCCTTTTTAGGATTTTCCTCTTGTAGTTCTCTTTCAGGAAGTCTTTAAGGAAGTCCCTCTTAGCTGTTGTAAACATTTTCAGAGAAGTTTGTGCAATTTTACTGGTTTCAGGTGACTTTTCTTTGATGTAATTAGGGGAAGTGGTCCACAAGCAGATGGCTCTAAATCATGTTGTGACCATTAATCACATGCACATGGGCATCATGCCTGAACGTTAATGATGATAACCCGTTGTTTGAAAGTATGACTGATGGTTTTCATTTCTTCAGTTATGTAATACTTGATATATAGGCTCCGCATTAGGTGCCTTGCTCTCTGAATTTAGTTTACAACGCCGCCTTTGAGGAAGTACCTAACAAGAGCGCACACTAAATAAAATTACTTCACGCCCAGGCATGTTAACAAATGCAGCACTACGTAGCACGTTAGCTAATGTGCTGCATCAGAGATGCTCAAACTCGTAAATTCTGACCCGCATGCTGTGGTTTTAGCTTTTACACTGTCCGTGGGGCCACCGAATCACAATTAATTGCTGTTTACACATACACTTAGGTGTTTCATGGCCAAATGAAGTGCTATGGATCATGTTTACTAGGCTAACTCACTGCACATCTGAGATTTGCCCTTATCTCCACATCATAATACCGCCCTGATGTGGTTATAGCTGCAGTTTTTCAGAAAGATATCATCTCAAGTCTCAAGTAACTCACTCTATCCTAGCCATCTAAAGCTATAAAACTATAAATAGGTTTTCTACTCCAATATATATCCAGAAAAAAACGACCCTGCCATTTTCTATTTGTCTTCAGAAAGTATGCTCCCCAATTGTGTCTTGTGCTTTTCCCTTAGGAAGTGGGTTGTAAGCGCCTGCCTCACATAAGAAAGCAGTAATCTTCCCGTGTGTCTGCCTGACCAACCAAAAGCCTTGTGGTGCACGGTCAGAGTTCCCAGCGTTAAAAACGTTTCCATCCAATTTAGTCCATTCACTCTCATAGCAGAGGCCGAAAGTAGGGCAGCCAATGGCTAAACGCTGAGCTGCCTGGGTAAGCCTTTATGTGAATGGAACGATAGAGTTGAAGCTGGCAGTCGTTTCGACCTGGAAAGCATAATGACGTAGTCTAATCAAACAGGCTCACTGAAAATCCACTCACTGCAGCTTCGCATGCACCAGACCGCATTCTTTAATAGGACTGTCAAAAAGAGAGTGACCATCTGGAAAACAAAGTATTGGATGGAGTATGTCATAAAATGTTGAACTTTTCCTCTCTACATCAGCTCAGGAGCGCACTACCAAGCTTTGCTTGACTTTAAAGGAGTTGTATGATGAAGAAATTCTTCATCTCCTGAAATAAAATTATTTGATGTACTATGAAAACACACTGCAGCTTTCAAAGCTTGAAACTTTGTTTCAGCACGGATTGTCATTTTGCACTGTCAAAATGTAATTCAGACTTGGCGAACAGGCTGTTATTGAAGGATGGAGCTGTTAGAAAATATATTGGAGCTGACAGCAAAGTTCTGTTACTGATTTTTTTTAATGTTAAAAGGGGGTTCACATTAAAGGCACAGCAGCATGAAAATGAAATAAAAATGACAATTCTGTTGTCTTTTATTTCATACATTCGTGAGGTTATGAGAAAAGATTAAGATTATTTATCAAAATGTATCATTTTGTGTTCCATACAAATTTGAAACAACAGTATGACTATTTAAAGGGGTCATGACATGTATTGTTTTATTAATATGTTCCTTGAGGTTTACTTTTAATATTGATAAAGGTTTGTGCACAAAAAAATAAAATGTGGAAAAACAATTATTTCTATTATATTATTCCTCACCATTCACTCTGTCTGAAATGATCAGCTTTTAAGGGGCGGCCTCTTTAAGAATTGTCAGTAAACAGACACATTTTACTATTGGCTGACGTCATTGTATAGGTAGTCTCAGCCTCAGACGGACCGTTGGCTGAACATCTGATGCATATGGCACACTTATCTGGAAACACTTAATGAGTTTCGAAGTCTTCATCTGATTGGTTGAATTCTACACGATGTCTGTGAGATGTGTGTGTTGAGTTCTTTAACGGTCCGTCTGGAAACAAATGCGTGTGTGTTTACAACAGTGACAATGAGCGCTTACCAGGATCAACTAAACGATAGATTTTCAAAATTATGTGAATTTCGCGGCTCCCTTGTTCCAGTAAACTTGAACAATGTTCATGAATGAATCATTTGTAGATGCACGTCGGTCTGTTATTGCAGGGACATCGACTGTACATTTTCAAGCCTCTAAACATGACGTGAAACAAAACGAACTGTGATTGGTTGCGTTACATGCTTGTCATTTGTCCTCCTTGACCAATGAAAGCTATGATGGAGTCCAGACTCCAGACCTTCTGCCGTCAGTCTGAAGGTCTGGCTATGCGAGACTGTTGTATAGGAAACGGTATCAATTCCCACTCACGTTTGAAAGTGTTTTGAAAACATCCATATAAAACTCCATTTACAGACAAAGCATTAGCAGATCCAAAACAGCTTACTGCTTCATCTTTCAACAAAAGTTTCTTTGCGAAACAATCTGCTATCAAATTATCTGAGCAAACATAATCTTCTGATGCATTACAGGACGCCATTAAAAATAAACCATCCACTTATGCCACTGGTATCGTTCTGAAGTCTCTACAGAAACGAGCTGTTTAAACAGGACGCGTCAAAGCTAATGTTCCTTTATGCTTCTATTTACTCACCCATATGTCCTCTTGTCGGCAGACTGAAGCGCGTGTAGTAAAGTGAGCAGGCATCTGTACACTGTATCCAGGGCGTCAAATATGGGTTCTATTTGCTTTTGACTCAACACTCGCAACCGGTGTAGGCAAGTGTCAGCCGATAAGCGACTGAACGGCAGTGGGCGGGGCCTATGGTGCAATGGTGTGTTACTATTCGGCAATGTCTTTCTCTGAAGTCAGGCATATGCTAATTTATTAGCCTGTGTGACGTCACAAGTCCCCCATTATCTAACCGAGTCATTTTTAGAGTTAGATTAAATAAATGCTTTGTTTAAAATGAAGAGGGTGTTTTAAAGGTGCACTGTATACATTTTAGCGGCATCTAGTGGTGAGGTTGCAAATTGCAATCGCTCACCCCTCATTTTCGAAGCACATAGAGAAGCTACGTTGGCCGACACAGGACAAAGATGTCGTCGCCTGACAGCTAGCGCTCTGTAGAGCAGTTTGTCCGTTTAGGGCTACTGTAGAAACATGATGGCATAAAATGGTGACTTCACTGTAAGGGGACCTGTGGTGTATATACAGTACATAGAAATGGCTCATTCTAAGCTAGAAAAACATAACGGTTCATTATGTAAGTTCTTTATACACCACATGAGTTATGTATATATTGCATTTCTGTCAGTAGATCCTCATAAATATTACACACTGCACCTTTAAGCTATAAAACTAGCAAGATGTTTTAATGGTACAAAGACCCATATGTTAAAGAATCAAGTCAAATTTGATTTTTCATGTCATGACCCCTTTTTGCCTGAACTCTTTTGCTTTGCTTTAATTTCACTGGTCAGATAGGATGGACAATGGTCAGAAAAGCTTAAGAATTATGTTTTAACATTTTAAAAAATAGGAAATTAAAGAGCAGTTTTGGTTAATTGTAGAGGGTTGAAGCATATTATCAGTGACTCATATACAGTATACTATCCTCCCACTCGTACAGGCATTCATAGGAGGTGACAAACGTGCTGATTTCTGTTTTCTTATTTCTCAAGGGAAGTTAGCCTTCGTTCAAGCCTTCGAACAATCCATGACAAAAGAAAATTCTATGGTTGCACAAGATCTGTAATTTTTTTGGCATTGTTTTAAACCACACTTGCCAAGAAAATAGGACATCAGGTGATTGATTGTGTGCACTGATTCACTAATTTCAAAATATCACAGAATGAAACAGAAAGAAAGGTCATTTTAAAGGAAGATGTGACTCATTTAGAAATCAGATTTCATACATACTATACCATTTAAAGGAAATGTCTTTAAAAGAAGAAGTAAGAGTTTATTTTGAAGAATATAGGAACAATGTGGTTTAGGATCAAGGTCTGATGTCTTGTCAGGAAAAAAAATGTAGTACATTCTGTTGATATAGTGAGATGCTTGTCTTTGTTATTTTTGTCAGCAGTCCATATCTAAGTAATATGTTTCAAGGGATCGTGACAGAACTGGTTCATATTGAACAAATATTGGTTTTCAGATATGCGGCAAGAAATATTTAGATTGTCCAAGGCCGAGGTGATCTATGGATGCATCACTGTCATTTTAAATCGCTAGCTGGATCAAATTATACCTAATGAGAATTAATCCATAGTCCAATGATTGAAAGTTCCACGACTTTACAGCATAATTAGCCTCCTCATCCAAAACACAAACCAGTGTAATTGTCTGTATTAATATCAGGTCAGTTTCGAATGTGAATCTTACCACAGCATTTTGATGGATAACAAGTTACGCTGCAATATAATGTGCAAAGAATACATATGAAAACAATATACTTTAAGTATTCATGAGTATGGGGTCAGTACATTTTTGAAAATAAATTAATGCTTTTATTCAGCAAGGATGCATTAAATTGACCAAAAGTGATCGTAAAGACTTTTACATTGTTACAAAATATTTCCATTTCAAATAAATGCTGTTCTTTAAAAGAAGATTTGTCACGGTTTCTGTAAAAATGTGAATCAGCACAACTGTTTTCAGCATTGATAAAAATAAGAAATGTTTCTTGTGCACCAAATCAGCATTAGAATAATTTCGGAAGGATCATGTGACACTGAAAACTGAAATTATGGCTGCTAAAAATTCAGCTTTGCGTCACAGGAATAAATAACATTTTAAAATATAGTACATTTTTGTATAGTTTATACTGTATTTTTGATTTAATAGATGCAGCCTTGGTGAGCATAAGAGCCTTAAACACCTCAACATTTTGAATGCTAGTACATATCAAAATTATGTAAGATTATACACTGCATTTCAAACTGTTACACCATCACCAAATAAAGTTGTCAAACCTTGCTAGAGTTTAAAAAAAGGTCAGTTTTTAGTGATTTGACAGTTGTTTTTGGGGATCCTTGTCAGAGTTTGTCTTTCGCTTGCCTCTCTGGAGACTTTTGAGTCTCTCTTAAGAGTATGTCGATAGATGTTTACACAGAAAATAGCTCAACACGCTAAAGGGCCCGCATGTCAAAAGAAATCAGCAAACAATAAAGCGGTGTCCCTGCCAATCCCTCTGGCTTTTGTTCAGAACTCATGCAACCAGCCCATCTGTCCTGAGATGCTCCCTCTGAAACGCTCCTGCCTGGCTCCCTTTTTATATTAATCTTCCTGCCAAGCACAGCAATTCCCTAGTTGCACTGTAGATTGGAAAAATGTGTTGTGTGTATGTTAATGATGAACCACGCAAAAGGCCTTTGTGATACTTCATCTCTATCTCTGAAGTGAGATGCTTTTAAGGCAGGTATGCCTACATATTACAGGCTATTTACTTCTGAACCCCATGACAGGTGCTTTATTTTGTATAGAGCGTATGTGAAGGGGATTCTGTGATCGTAGTTTCGGAATAAAAATGCAACACTCATTGACTGAACTCTCTCCAACTGAGTTTCTCGTGCAAGAGGCAGCAGTGCCTGTCAGCTGTAATTCTTGCATTGATATTGTTGTTTAACATCGGTTTCTTATACGCTGCCTTTGACATGGTGGCCTATCGCCTTAGGATGCATTACGCAGAAGAAAAGAACAAGCTTGTTTGAATTACGTTCTGCATGAAGGGTTATGCCACTGCAGCTCTTCCATGTCTGATGGACGTGTTCTGGCAGCAGTCTGTAACAAAATACAGCATTTTCAGAAAGAATAATACAGATTCTTGTTGGTTTAAGAAAAACAAAAAATAAATGGACGTGTCAATTTATTTTTTTCGATTTCATTTCCTCATTTCCTGTACTCAACCTCCAATTCTCACAGAACATTGTGATATTATGTTAACACTTCACATGCCTACATATGGCGTAAAGGGTTAGTTCACCCCGAAATGAAAATCATCCCATAATACTCACCTTCAAGCCATCCTAGGTGTATATGACTTTCTTCTTTCAGCCAAACACAGTCTTAAAATATCCAGGCTCTTCCAAGCTTTATTACAGGAGTGAATAATACCTGTGATTTTGAAGCCAAAAAAAGAGCATCCATCCATCATAAAAGTAATCCATATGGCTCCAGGGGGTTAATAAAGGCCTTCTGAAGTGAAGCGATGTGTTTCTGTAAGAAAAATATCCATATTTATAACTTTATAAACTATAATCACTAGCTTCCGGTAACAGCCGTATGTGAGTCTAGTTCTGGCTAAAATGTGAATTTTTTTAAGAGAGATGTCGGAGGAGCTTGAGTTTGTTGCCCAGTCCTATTTGTTTGAGCCGTGAGAGGCGTCTACTCTCACCTAAGCTTACGATACTCCTACATCCTCTGTCATACATCCGGGACGGGTCAGAGGTCACTCTTCAGCCGGAACTAGACTTGTGTACGGCCGTTACCGGAAGCCAGTGATTATAGTTTATAAAGTTTACTGTATAAAGTACAAAAATGCATCGCTTTACTTCAGAAGGCCATTCCTGATAATTATGTCTTCCAAGATGTTCATGTCTTTCATTCTTCAGTCAAAAACAAATGAAGGTTTTTGAGAAAAACATTTCAGGATTTTTCTCCATATACTGGACTTCAACAGAGATATTTTAACCACAAATGCTCGTCTTGCACTAGTTCTGCGATGTGTGTCCTTGACTTTATGCATTACGTAATCACATTGGAAAGGTCACGCGTGACAGGCGGAAGGGTGAAAACTCCATCTCGTTTTCTCTTCCAACTTCAAAATCATCCAACATCGTTATTTTACCTTTTAGGGTGTTTGACTTAGTCTTTGCACACTTTGTAAACACTGGGTCAGTACTTCCGCCTACGACCTTTCCAACATGACTACGTAGTGCGTGAAGTCTTGGATGTGCATTGCAGTGGTAGTGCAAGACGAGCATTTGTGGTTAAAAAGTATATCATTTTTGTTTTATTTTTAGAAAATTACAGATTGTTTCGCTAGATAAGACCCTTATTCCTTTGCTGGGATCATGTCGAGCCCTTTGAAGCTTCATTGAAACTGGAGTTTGGTCCCCATTGAAATCCACTATATGGAGAAAAATCCTGGAATCTTTTCCTCAAAAACCTTAATTTCTTTTCGACTAAAGAAAGAAAGACATGAACCTCTTGGAGGACATGGGGGTGAGAATTCTGGAGTGAACTAATCATTTAACCCCCTGGAGCTATATGGATTACTTTTATGATGGATGAATGGATGGATGCGCTTTTTTGGGCTTCAAAATCTCAGGTACTATTCACTCCCATTATAAAGCTTGGAAGAGCCAGGATATTTTTTTAATATAACTCTGATTGTGTTTGGCTGGAAGAAGAAAGTCATATACACCTAGAATGGCTTGAGTAATTTATGGGATCATTTTCATTTTTTGGTGAACTAACCCTTTAAGCCTATAGTTGCACTTTTTCTGAACCCCTGTTTTGGTCAGATGGCTTTCCAATGTAGTGACTGATTTGTAGCCAGGGTCATTATTTCCTGACCTGGGTTAACATCTGCCATGATCCCTGTTTGTTTGACCACATAGTGCTGGCTCTAAAAATAAACCAGCAGCAGGCAGTTCCTTCCCTGCTGCTCAGTTCAGAGTGTATGTGTGATTTAATACATGTTGTGTGAAGTTTCGCTGTGCTGTTATCAGGTGTGGCATTATAACTAATTATACTGATAATTAAATATAATATTTAATACATAAAGTGAAAGTTAGTGTGTGGGTAACTTTTGTCTTTTGGCCAGAGGGTATGGAATGAGTCAGAGAGGCTTATTTCCATTATTTGATAAGGGACAATGAAGACATGCTTGATTGGTTCGTTCACTTCATTGCTTTGTCATTTAAGTCTAATGTTAGTCATTCAATGCCAGTGGGAGAGTGTCAGAAACATTTAAACTCCATTTCAGCAGCATGAAGAGCTATTAAGATTATCCTTATTTTGTTGTAATTGCTTCATTTACAGTTGAATGAAACGAGATGATTTATTTGTGGTCAGATACAACCAACACATAGTTCAGTTTAAAAAGATTAAAACCATTGGGTTTGGATAAAGGAAATACACTTATACCAGTCTGTACACTCACCTAAAGGATTATTAGGAACACCATACTAATACTGTGTTTGACCCCCTTTCGCCTTCAGAACTGCCTTAATTCTACGTGGCATTGATTCAACAAGATGCTGAAGCCATTCTTTAGAAAGGTTGGCCCATATTGATAGGATAGCATCTTGCAGTTGATGGAGATTTGTGGGATGCACATCCAGGGCACGAAGCTCCCATTCCACCACATCCCAAAGATACTCTATTGCGTTGAGATCTGGTGACTGTGGGGGCCATTTTAGTACAGTGAACTCATTGTCATGTTCAAGAAACCAATTTGAAATGATTCGAGCTTTGTGACATGGTGCATTATCCTGCTGGAAGTAGCCATCAGAGGATGGGTACATGGTGGTCATAAAGGGATGGACATGGTCAGAAACAATGCTCAGGTAGGCCGTGGCATTTAAACGATGCCCAATTGGCACTAAGGGGCCTAAAGTGTGCCAAGAAAACATCCCCCACACCATTACACCACCACCACCAGCCTGCACAGTGGTAACAAGGCATGATGGATCCATGTTCTCAATCTGTTTACGCCAAATTCTGACTCTACCATCTGAATGTCTCAACAGAAATCGAGACTCATCTGACCAGGCAAAATTTTCCAGTCTTCAACTGTCCAATTTTGGTGAGCTCGTGCAAATTGTAGCCTCTTTTTCCTATTTGTAGTGGAGATGAGTGGTACCCGGTGGGGTCTTCTGCTGTTGTAGCCCATCCGCCTCAAGGTTGTGCGTGTTGTGGCTTCACAAATGCTTTGCTGCATACCTCGGTTGTAACGAGTGGTTATTTCAGTCAAAGTTGCTCTTCTATCAGCTTGAATCAGTCGGCCCATTCTCCTCTGACCTCTAGCATCAACAAGGCATTTTTGCCCACAGGACTGCCGCATACTGGATGTTTTTCCCTTTTCACACCATTCTTTGTAAACCCTAGAAATGGTTGTGCGTGAAAATCCCAGTAACTGAGCAGATTGTGAAATACTCAGACCGGCCCGTCTGGCACCAACAACCATGCCACGCTCAAAATTGCTTAAATCACCTTTCTTTCCCATTCTGACATTCAGTTTGGAGTTCAGGAGATTGTCTTGACCAGGACCACACCCCTAAATGCATTGAAGCTACTGTCATGTGATTGGTTGATTAGATAATTGCATTAATGAGAAATTGAACAGGTGTTCCTAATAATCCTTTAGGTGAGTGTATATGATTAATATACTACATATTCAGCTAAGCTTTTACTGTGGCTCTGAAGCTTTTTTTGCCTCTGAAGTCACTAGTTAACCCCTCCTATAGGAACAGAAACACAGCATGGAACATTTCATTTCTGTGGCCACAACCCACTACATGACTGGAAACCATTGAAAGAATCTCTTGCTAACACCCAGCAAACTGACATCATTCCCTAAATATCCAGAGTAAACAAAGTTTCATGTACTCCAGTCCACCGTGGAAGAACTCCATGTGCTTAGAGTATGTCCTGCGAATGCTGTAAAATTTACAGCCCCATTATGTGTCATCAACGATTCATAAGTGGATGGATAAAACGCCCACTATTGTGCAGTTGTAAATGTTCATTAGTTCTCATCTTTGGGGTTTCTAAGGCCCTATGATAGTTATGTCAGAAAGTGCTGCATTCACATCATTTCAGAATTACCATAATTACAACATGACAACTTCTCTGAGCTGAAATTACTCATTTCTATGGCAACGTTCATAACGTGGGTGTGGCTTAATCACTACAGTAATTGTATGAGCTTGCAAAATGTTTAAGAACAGATAAAAGAAACACACAAAGTAGCACTGGATATAAAACATAGGCTCGGTGTAGAGGTTGTTAACTGTCAATTTATTTATTTTTTAAATGATATGCTTATTAATTAATTTAATAAATATAGGCTGTACAAACAAGCTGTCAGTCTGTGTATTATTGATGGGGAGTTTTCAGTGACTCTTTCTGCATGTTAAAGGATTAGTTCACCCAAAAATGAAAATTAGCCCATGATTTACTCACCCTCAAGTCATCCTAGGTGTATATGACATTCTTCTTTCAAACAAATAAAATAAAAAGAGTTATATTAAAAAAAGTCATGGCTCTTCCAAGCTTTATAATGGCAGTGACTGTTGCTCTGTTTTTGAAGTCCATAAAAAATGCATCTGTCCGTCAAATAACGTGCTCCACACGGCTCCGGGAGTTTAATAAAAGCCTTCTGAAGCGAATCGATGCGTTTGTGTAAGAGAAATATCCATATTTAAAACTTTAAATCATTCATTTTTGGGTGAACTATCCCTTTAAGTTTTTATGCCAGTAGGTGGTGGCAAATTAATGTCTTTATCATTGACTGTAAAAAAAATATGGACGTAGTGTCCATGACGTCACCTGTAGGTTTCTGAAGAGCATTTTTTTAGCTCAAAAGTGGGTCGGAGCCGTCCGAAGGGCAGCTATATAGACCAAAACTAATTTTTGTACCAGACTGTAAACATATTTTTAATGCTGTAAAGTTGGGGATTTTAACATGGGGGACTTGTAGAATTGAATCCCTTTTGGAGCCTGTCTCTAGCGGCCAGTCGATGAATTGCAGTTTAAGTCACTTCCATGTTGGCTTCAAGAGTGAGACCGGAAGGTTGCCCCTGGTCTTTATATTCATTCAAACGATTCATTCAACTGATTCATTCAAACACACTGATTCAGGACCATAATGCAGAGATCACACTGCACAATTTTCAAAGTAGTCAGATCACTGTTCTTTTCACACTGCATGACTATCTGGGGTAGCATTCAGTTGCTGCTGTGTGCACATTGCACGATGGATCGGCGACGGGGTTTCACATGCACGATGGATCGGCGACACTTATGGCCCTATAAAAGCCGTTTTATTTTTTCCCAAATTCCGTTTTATTTTTTCCCAAATTCCGTTTTTTCCGTTTAAATTTTTGCTAATTCCTTTTTTTTTCCTTTTAATTTTCGGGAATTCAGTTATTTTACCCTTAACTGTTATTTTAGTTGTAAAAAGAGTGTGCTTTTAATGTTAATATAATAGAACATAAAACATAAAATAGGAATGACCTTAAATTTATTGAGGTAACAAACATCACATTTACTCAGTACTTTTCAGGACAAATACTGCAACATAACACTGCACTCTAAGTACTTCAAGTCGCAACAAAATATTAGTGCTTGTGAATTGATAAAAAAACGAATTCATTGCATTTTTTTATTTAATTAATCATGATTAATTGCAATTAAAAAACAATGGAGTTTTTAACATTTTGATATTGTAATAATTTCAGTTACTCTCCAAATTAATGAAGAAACAGTTTAAAGCAGTATATTTTAAATATGTGTTGTAATGGCATGTTTTTATGAATGAAGGCCAGTATCACTGATACTAATGTCTCTATGAAACATTAATGACATTACATTACAGTATAACTGAAAGCTACCAATGTCAACATTTATTAGGCTTTAAAAAATAACAACTTTTAATTTAATTGAACTTAAAACAATCTTTACACAAACCCATTATAATAAATGTTATATTTATCCATGGCCTTCCCTGTTAGACATAGTCTACACAGAAATTGAATAAAGTTATCAACACTTTTCTTAACTGCATAAATAATCAATGAAATATAGATTACTCATCATTAAAGCTTACATTTTCTCTGTTCCCGTTGTTCTGTGATGAACATTAATGACAGAAATGATCAGTGCTACTGTCACTTTAAGATCTACCGCTTCCGAACATTACGAGGATCAGACGCGCTGTCCCGCGAAACTCATTTTCTATCAAGTTCATTTTAGACATTATTTTCCAAACAATACTTTAAAGTGCATTAAAAACAAGGAAGTAATAAAAAAAATTGAAAATACAGCAAGTACTCCCCGCGAGGGAGCTGCTCAGCACTGAGGGCTTAGTGTTGAGTTTCTTAACTTTTTCGCCGACGAAAGCAGAGCCGTGGAGAGCCGCTTCTCCATACTTTTATTGTTTTGAAGGGGGAGCTGAAATGATGGGAGGGGTTGTGTCACCCATATTGCTTCCCCCGGTCTGCATTTTCCCCAGACATACGTTCTTCTCCCACACAAAACAGCATTTCATTCCAAATATGTAAAATTCATCAATTTAATATGCCGATTCCGCGTTAATATGCCAATTTCGCGATTCCGTGATCGCCCTACACACTGCATGACTTTACAGTAGGAAGAATCGCCGACAACTCTGTCTGGTCAGCAAACTACGTTTCACAACCAAACACGCGAGAAGTGACAATGCGAGATCAAGCGTGCGTGAGTGTGGAATTGTTATAAAAAATGGTAGCCCACAAGAAGCTTGCGAATGCGATCCGTCGTTGATAATTCATTACACTCTAAAAAATTGGGTTGTTTTAACCCAGTGAATGGGTCGTTTTAACCCAGCGGTTGGGTTAAATGTTTGATTAAAACAACCAATCGCTGGGTTAAAACAACCCAATTGCTGGGTTAGTCCATTTTCAACCCAACTAGGATTGTTTTTAACCCAGCATTTTTTAGAGTGTAGCGTTATTGTCATGCACATGAATGAGCAACCGATTGCCTCCGATTTCAGGCATTCGTCTGCGATTTTGCAAAACCTGTCGGTGTGTGAAAATCGGGGCTAAAATCGTGCAGTGTGTACTCGGCATAACAAGTGTGAAGGGTAATTCATTGAATTGTTCACTCAACCGATTCAAAACACTGATTCATTAAATGTGTTGTGTGGAGATGCGCAAAGCTTCGCTGCTACTTTGTTTGGATTTATTTTCATTTGCAAAAAACTAACTTCTGGTGTTATGTAAAAGCAATGTCAGTCGGGCTGTTTTTTTCCCACATATCCTTTAGCTGTCGTGTCAGCAAGTGATTGCAGTGCAAAATTGCATTTTTTTCCCTCTTTTAATTTGTTGGTTTATGTACACATAAGTAGTTTTTAGTGCTGTCAATTTAAAACTTTATTTATGACAAATCTGAAAGCGTGACCACATGATAAGCCCAGGTTGTGGGGATCTGCACAGTTCCACGGCTCAATATTTGAGATGTCTGCCAAAGCGCTACATAACATTCGTTTACCAGGGAACACAAATTCAGAAAGGTCAATGTAAGAGGTCCAGGACATTATCACTTATTTTGCTGATAAAACTCATGTTTTTTAATTAGGTCTGCTGAGACATTAAAATGACTATGAAAACATTTAAGAAACACTGTAAAGAAGTTTTGCCCTGATGAGATCTGTAAGATGGAGCCAGTCTACACAGTGAAGCTTGCTGACATTGGGTTTCTCTGTTACTGAACAAACTTCATCCTGAGTGTGTGATTTGATCTCTAGAGACTGAATTTATTCCTGCTCTCATAGATATGCCCGTGCTAGGCTGCTTTCCCACACAGTTGTCAGTGCCATATGGAAATTATTTCACCAATCCACCTGGCAACTCATGAGGCCAAAAGTGATAAGAATGTTCCCTATAATCTAACTGGACGTTTGAGCCTTTATGTAACTGACAGGGGTTCACTTTTCAACTCGGCACACTGTCAGCTATCGGTGCATTATGTAGAGGACATGTATTCAGTGTCCATGGTCCTATATATGATATTCTGGAGCATCATTGATAAAAGCAGCTTAGGTCAGATCTGTAGTAAGTGAGTGTACAAGCAAGTAAGTAAGTGTACAAGCATGTCATCAACAGTCGAAGCTATGGCTGCCATATTTGTGGCTTACTCACTACTTGGCCTATGCACTTGACCTTATGGGAATATCAGCATATTAATTCAACCAGAATGGACAGACATCCAGTTTTTTTCAACACAGTCTCAAAATTTAAAAAAAAATTACATTCTGTCACCATTTACTCACCCTCATGTAATTCCAAACCTGACTTTCTGTGTTGGTCTGTATTTTTGTGGTCTTTTTTCCATCCATCCATCTTCTTCCGCTTATCCGGGGCCGGGTCGCGGGGGCAGCAGTCTAAGCAGAGATGCCCAGACTTCCCTCTCCCTAGACACTTCCTCTAGCTCTTCCGGGGGGACACCGAGGCGTTCCAAGGCCAGCCGGGAGACATAATCCCTCCAGCGTGTCCTCGGTCTTCCCCGGGGCCTCCTCCCGGTTGGACATGCCCGAAACACCTTCCCGGGAAGGCGTTCAGGAGGCATCCGGAACAGATGCCCGAGCCACCTCAGCTGTCCCCTCTCGATGTGGAGGAGCAGCGGCTCTACTCCGAGTTCCTCCCGAGTGACTGAGCTTCTCACCCTATCTCTAAGGGAGCGCCCAGCCACCCTGTGGAGAAAGCTCATTTCGGCCGCCTGTATCCGGGATCTTGTCCTTTCGGTCATGACCCAAAGCTCATGACCATAGGTGAGAGTAGGAACGTAGATTGACCGGTAAATCGAGAGCTTCGCCTTACGGCTTAGCTCTTTCTTCACCACGACAGACCGGTACATCGACCGCATTACTGCAGAAGCTGCACCGATCCGTCTGTCAATCTCCCGTTCCATCCTCCCCTCACTCGTGAACAAGACCCCTAGATACTTAAACTCCTCCACTTGGGGCAGGAACTCTGCACCAACCTGGAGTGGGCAAGCCACCCTTTTCCGACTGAGGACCATGGCCTCGGATTTGGAGGTGCTGATCCTCATCCCAGCCGCTTCACACTCGGCTGCAAACCGTCCCAATGCATGCTGAAGGTCCTGGTTAGAAGGGGCCAACACGACAACGTCATCTGCAAAGAGCAGAGACGAAACCGTGTGGTCCCCAAACCTGACACCCTCCGGCCCCTGGCTGCGCCTAGAAATTCTGTCCATAAAAATTATGAACAGAACCGGCGGCAAAGGGCAGCCCTGCCGGAGTCCAACATGCACCGGGAACAAGTCTGACTTACTGCCGGCAATGCGGACCAAACTCCTGCTTCGGTCATACAGGGACCGGACAGCCCTCAGCAAAGGACCCCGGACCCCATACTCCCAGAGCACCCTCCACAGGACGCCGCGAGGGACACAGTCGAATGCCTTCTCCAAATCCACAAAACAAATGTGGACTGGTTGGGCAAACTCCCATGAACCCTCCAGCACCCTGTAGAGGGTATAGAGCTGGTCCAGTGTTCCGCGACCAGGACGAAAACCACACTGTTCCTCCTGAATCCGAGGTTCCACTATCGGCCGTATTCTCCTCTCCAGTACCCTGGCATAGACTTTCCCGGGGAGGCTGAGAAGTGTGATCCCCCTATAGTTGGAACACACCCTCCGGTCCCCCTTCTTAAAAAGAGGGACCACCACCCCGGTCTGCCATCCCAGAGGCACTGTCCCCGACCGCCACGCGATGCTGCATAGGCGTGTCAGCCAAGACAGCCCCACAACATCCAGAGACTTGAGGTACTCAGGGCGGATCTCATCCACCCCCGGTGCCTTGCCACCGAGGAGTTTCTTGACCACCTCGGTGACTTCAGCCCGGGTGATGGACGAGTCCTCCTCTGAGCCCCCAGCCTCTGCTTCCTCAATGGAAGACGTGATGGCGGGATTGAGGAGATCCTCGAAGTATTCCTTCCACCGTCCAACAACATCCCCAGTCGAGGTCAACAGCCGCCCATCGCCACTGTAAACAGCGTTGGTAGGGCACTGCTTCCCCCTCCTGAGGCGCCGGACGGTTTGCCAGAATCTCTTCGAGGCCAGCCGATAGTCTTTTTCCATGGCCTCACCGAACTCCTCCCAGGCCCGAGTTTTTGCCTCCACGACCACCCGGGCTGCAGTCCGTTTAGCCTGTCGGTACCTGTCAGCTGCCTCAGGAGTCCCACAAGCCAGCCAGGCCCGATAGGACTCCTTCTTCAGCTTGACGGCATCCCTTACTTCCGGTGTCCACCACCGGGTTCGGGGATTGCCGCCTCGACAGGCACCGGAGACCTTGCGTCCACAGCTCCGAGCAGCCGCTTTGACAATGGAGGTGGAGAACATGGTCCACTCGGACTCAATATCTCCAGCCTCCCTCGGGATCCGGTCGAAGCTCTGCCGGAGGCAGGAGTTGAAGATCTCTCTGACAGGAGACTCGGCCAAACGTTCCCAGCAGACCCTCACAGTACGCTTGGGTCTACCGGGTCTGTCCAGCTTCCTCCCCCGCCATCGGATCCAACTCACCACCAGGTGGTGATCAGTTGACAGCTCCGCCCCTCTCTTCACCCGAGTGTCCAAGACATACGGCCGCAGATCAGATGAAACGACCACAAAGTCGATCATTGACCTACGACCTAGGGTGTCCTGGTGCCATGTGCACTGATGGACACCCTTATGCTTGAACATGGTGTTCGTTATGGACAAACTGTAACTAGCACAGAAGTCCAATAACTGAACACCACTCGGGTTCAGATCAGGGGGGCCGTTCCTCCCAATCACGCCCCTCCAGGTTTCACTGTCATTGCCCACGTGGGCGTTGAAGTCCCCCAGTAGAACGACGGAGTCCCCAGTCGGAGCACTCTCCAGCACCCCTCCCAGAGACTCCAAGAAGGTCGGGTACTCTGCACTGCCGTTCGGCCCGTAGGCACACACAACAGTGAGAGACCTATCCCCGAGCCGAAGCCGCAGGGAAACGACACTCTCGTTCACCGGGGTAAACTCCAACACATGGCAGCAGAGCTGGGGGGCTATAAGCAAACCCACACCAGCCCGCCGCCTCTCACCATGGGCAACTCCAGAGTGGTAAAGAGTCCATCCCCTCTCGAGGAGTGTGGTTCCAGAGCCCAAGCCATGCGTGGAGGTGATTCCGACTATCTCTAGTCGGAACCTCTCAACCTCACGCACAAGCTCAGGCTCTTTCCCCGCCAGCGAGGTGACATTCCATGTCCCAAGAGCCAGTTTCCGTGTCCAGGGATCGGGTCGTCTAGGCCCCCGCCTTCGACTGCTGCCCGATTCGCTTTGCACCGGCCCCTTACGGTCCCTCCCGTGAGTGGTGGGCCCACGGGAAGGTGTCCCCACGTCGCTCCTTCGGGCTGAGCCCGGCCGGACCCCGTGGGGGAAGGCCCGGCCACCAGGCGCTTGCATACGAGCCCCAACCCCAGGCCTGGCTCCAGGGTGGGGCCCCGGCTGCGCCATACCGGGCGACGTCACGGTTCCTCCTTTTTTTTTAAACGTTTTTTTGAAGAACATCCTGCCCACTCTTGTCAATATAATGAAAGTAAATGTGGACCAAAATGCTTTAAAATGACCAAAATGAGACTGTGGAAAATGCACTATATATTTTGCCTTCTGAAGCCATGGCAGAGTTCATGAGATGTAGCAATGTCCAATCTGTGAAGAAACATTCTTTTGAGTCATCTTTTGATTGAGTCATTGTTTCTTTTCACAAAAAGGTCTGAATGATTCAGTCACAAATTGGACCCATTTGGTTCTCAAGTTCAACTCACTGACTCAGTGATCTGGAAGCATTGGTTAACAGTAAATAATTGATGAATAATATATATTTTATATATATTTTTTAATCTGTTTCTGACTTAAAGGGTTAGTTTACCAAAAAATCCTAGGTGTATATGACTTTCTTATAGTTTATAAAGTTAAAATCTTGTTTATTTTTCTTACAAAAATGCATCTTTCGACTTCTGAAGGCCTTTATTAACCCCCTTGAGCCGTATGGATTACTTTTATGATGGATGGACGCTTTTTTGGGCTTCAAAGGAATGGTACCATTCACTCCGATTATAGCTCGGAAGAGCCAGGATATTTTTTTTTATATAACTTTGATTGTGTTTGGCTGAAAGAAGAATGTCATATACACCTAGGATGGCTTGAGGGTGAGTAAATTATGGGATAATTTTCATTTTTGGGTGAACTGAAGACAACTTGATCATATGTCTTCAGAAGTCTTGGAATATAGTTCACAGGTTATTCCACCTTTATGACATTTAATGATTCTTTGGAATGCTCCAGTCCCAATTTTTCTTTTCATAGAAATATATTATTTTGTGTTCCACAGAAAGAAAGTAATTTGGGTCTGGAATGACAAGATGAGTAAGTGATAACAGGAATTAATATTTTTTTTGTTGGCTTTGCCTTTTTATTTGTAATTTGTGCAGTAGATGTTCTAAAATCAAGACAAATTTCAAACATGTTAAAGGGGTTTCAAATATGGAAAATAATTTTCCTGGAAAAAATAGGATGTCTAATCAAATAATTACAACACTGTGTATTTTACTCTTGCCTTCATAAATGAAAGTGAAGTATTTTAATACTAAAGAAGATCAAATTAATCAACAAGGCAAAGTGCGTTTTGTGAAGGTCATGGAGGTTTTTGTGTTTTGTGGTTTGGAAAACTGCTGATGAAGTCAGCTCTCTAGCTGACAAAGGACTGATTGTATTTCATATGCTCCAGCAACAGTCTCATGCTTTTTCAATGCAGGCAAATCTCATGCTTTCTATGCAGGCATGTTTTTTAAAATCTATTTTGAGCCTATATTTTATATATATATATATATATATATATATATATATATATATATATATATATATATATATATATATATATATATATATATATATATATATATATATATATATATATATATATATATATATATATATATATTAAGGGTAGCCATTGGGTACTTTTCCCAGGGATCATACGGTCAAATTTATCATCCATCATGACTGAGGTATGCCTAGTGATGTAGTGGTGACTGAAGAGGTGGTCATACTCACAATTTGTCAAGACCCACCTGCACTTTTGGTCCGTAAATGTCATAGAAATTAAAGGAACACGCCGACTTTTTGGGACTTTAGCTTATTCACCGTATCCCTCAGAGTTAGATAAGTCCATACATACCATTCTCATCTCCATGCGTGCCATAACTCTGTCTGACGCACCCACCGCTAGCCTAGCTTAGCACAAAGACTGGAGGTAAACGGCTCCAGCTAGCTTACTGCTCAATAAGTGACAAAATAACGCCAACATTTTCCTATTTACATGTTGTGATGTGTATAGTTACATTGTGTACTAAGACCGACGGAAAATGAAAAGTTTTGATTTTCTAGACCGATATGGTTAGGAACTATACTCTCATTCCTGCGATTATTCCAATGATATTACGCAGTGCCTGAAAATAGTCCCCAGCACACTCTCTGTGCAAGCAGGTTGTCACGTTGGTTATGTTGACGGAAGTTAGCCTATTTTCAGGCGCTGCGTAATTTCATTGCGCCTGTTGCACCCATGGAAAGACAGCAAAGTTCCTTGATCATTACACAGGAATGAGAGAATAGTTCCTAGCCATATCGGTCTAGAAAATCGCAACTTTTAATTTTTCCGCCGGTCTTAGTACACAATGTAACTACACACATCACAACATGTAAATAGGAAAATATTGGCATTATTTTGTCACTTATTGAGCAGTAGGCTAGCTGGAGGCGTTTACCTCCAGTCTTTGTGCTAAGCTAGGCTAGCGGTGGGTGCATCAGACAGAGTTATGGCACACACGGAGATGAGAATGGTAATTATGGACTTATCTAACTCTGGGGGATACGGTGAATAAGCTAAAGTCCCAAAAAAAGCTGCGTGTTCCTTTAAGTTCTACTCAAGTATGTTGATGTTTTTCCACTGCTGGTAGATCATGTAACTACACCGTCTGTCAGAAAAAAAGCATTTTTCTCTATTGACCACCATTCAAATGCATGTATTTTGCATGTACTATATAACAGAGAATTTATTAGTGCAAACATGTTTAAAGTGTAAAAAGGACAAGTGAAAGTTATGGGTGTTCTTGTGTTGTCCTCAGCCTAAATGCTAAGCCAGAATGATAAATGTTTAATTTTGGTATTTAAAGCTTTTTTTTAGACAATATATGACATTTAAGATATATAAACAATAATTGTTATATTTACGTAGTATTGATAATTTCTATAAAAATGGGATGGATATTGACAGTCTTGTGAGGCCTATACAATTATAAAATATTAAAGGAGGTAATATTTACATACATCTCACCGTAGTTAAAGTAATTAGTTTTTTCCCCTCTAAATCTTTTCTTGTTATTTGCAAATGAATCTCCAGTGAGGAGAAAATGACTGAGTGTATATAGGAAACACAAGTTGCTTTTCTAAATTATATGCCAGGTGTTGTCATTTAAGTCATTAACAAGCAGGCAATTTTCCACAGATTTTGACAGTGATGCTCTTACAGATGTAGTCATTTGCACCATATTTTGTTTCATATATAAGTTGTTTTGGTACGAAAGTATGCTGAGAACATAAACGTGTGCGTCTCTAAGTGTTTGAATGTACGTTATTTCTAGCACGTTCACTGCAAGTGATTTATTTTTTTCCCTGGCAGAGGAGTGGTTTGTTGTTTCTTTCATCACTTTGTGTAAAATATTTTTTCATTACCATGTACTTCTGGAGGATGAACATGGCAGATTGACTGTATAATAGTTGTTTGTCATAGTTTCCTCTCATTTTTGTTCATTTGTACTTTATTACACTCTCCAAGCAAGCAACAAAACCAAAACAGACCCGTTATAATCAATGGAGCTGTCTATGTTCCAAGCATGCAACATTGATTATGACAGTCTTATTGTAGACAGCGTGTTAGCCTGAAGATGAACTGTAGGTCTCTCAACAGAAGCTTCACTGCAAGTTCTCACATTTCCTGTTGAAACCCATTCAATAAAGTTTAAGAGCAAAATTAAAAGCAGCAGTGCAGAGAGCCACAATTTAGCCCAAGGCTGATGTTTTGTGATATGGGGATAAATAACGCTAAAACCATTATACAATCACTCTCGTGTGGCATTGCCAAGTAGCTCACTTTGTTTCAGCCAACATGGTACGTAGATTGAATTAAGGCCAGAGATGGAAGCTGAGAACATATACTTGTCCACAAACACTGCATTCTGCATTTATGGTGCCCCCGTTATGGATAAAAGTGGGTTTTTTCGTTCTGCTATAGATTTTAATCTGTTTAGCTACCTTTGGCTGTCTCTCAAATGCAAATTCAGGAAGTCTGCAATTCTATCAGGTTCACTCAGTCACCGAGACCCAAGAGACGGACATTCAGTTCAAATCCACTCAGGTCTATAACACAGAACAGTATTAAGTACGGATGTCACGTCTCGCCCACAGTCAAAACGCTATCATGTTTAACTACTATAGACGTTTCACTTTTGGAAACATTTTGGTGTGTTTTGAGTTTTATTAAGGTTAATAATACTGTTCTAAACTTAGTCTGCTTTTGACATTTAAATGGCTAGTTCACCCTAAAACTTTCTTTACTCTTTGGAACACAAAAGAAGATATTTTGAAAAATGTTTTTAGTCCATGCTATTAAAAGAATCCAATGTTTTTTGGATGCCATTGACATATCTTTCTTTCAGTGTTGCCAGCTTAAAGGGTTAGTTCACCCAAAGATGTAAATTATCCCATAATTTACTCACCCTCAAGCCATGCTAGGTGTATATGACTTTCTTCTTACAGGCAAGCACAGTCAGAGTTATATTATAATATCCTGGCTTTTCCCAGATTTATAATGGGAGTAAATAGTGCCTGAGATTTTGAAGTCCAAAAAAGCGCATCCATCCATCATAAAAGTAATCCATATGACTCTAGGGGGTTAATAAAGGCCTTCTGAAGTGAAGCTACGGAATAAATTTGGGTGAACTGTCCCTTTAAATAACCAAGAAAAGTTAACAAAGCATATGAACATTTGGTCAAATTAATGTTGCATGTTAACCAAGCCTAGCTAAGCATCTACACGCCTCATTTCTGTTCATTCAGCGTCCGAGTTTACAGTGAACTATAAAAGGTGTGTTTTTGTAATTAAGATTAGGTAAATGGGTCTACTCTTTGTTCTGTGACGGTGAACCTTTCCAGTTCTCCACACCTCTGGAAAATCAGCAAAGTTTTCCAAATTCAAGCACAGTTGGTCTTTTCACCTCCAAAAAGTATTTTATTCTTCAGGCATTTTCTACAAATCTCGTACCTTGTAATTATAGAATGAACTTTTCCCAGTCTTATTCTTCACTGAGCTTTCATTGCTCATAATTGCAGCAATCACGTTTTATAAAAAAGTGTGGTTTGGAGTCAGACCGTTCTCTTTAAGCTTAATTGTGTATGTTGTTTGGGTGGGAGTCTGAGGGAACATTGTACAATACGATAAAAAGGATGGATGAAGTGAATGGGGTATTGCTTGTCAGCGAAGCAGAAGCCGTCCTTTTGTAACACATGCTGTCACTTGCGCATACTAATCTGCAAAGCTGTTGCTCGTGGGTGTAAACAATGCCAAAATGGCGTGGCACCCACATGAAGTAATGACAGGGTAACATTTCACGCGAAAGGTACACACTGACTCCAGGTGACGTGTGTATTTCTGTGAAGTTGGTCTCGGTTGACGACTATTCAACAAGCCTTAATGGTCACTTCCAGTATTTTGAAGAAATGGCCACTAAGTCATATTTGTGTGGTTTTTGTGTTTCTAAATCACTCAGAGAGTTTTGTCAGAGAGATTTTAAATTGATCTTTGGAAATGTTGTTGACTAAGTCTTTCAGGAAGCGTTCTGTAATTTCTGGGCTACACTTTTTAGTCATCTTTCTTTTAAACATGTTTATGACGGCAAGTGTATGATGTGTTTATGATGGCAACTCTGTTGCACAATTGATTTAAGCCTAAGATTTAGTGTTGAATGATGTCATCATCACCACCGCAGAGTTTCAGTTAGTGGATTTTGAAGCTGTTCTGTGAAGCTGCACTGATACCAAAAGTGTCACCCAACAGCAAAATTGCATTGGAAATGTATGGAATAACCTGGAAATGATGTAATACTTCTGCAGTGCTGGTTAATGTCTACAGACAGTGAGGATTAGAGCTGGAGTCCAGGGGTCAGGAAATATAAAGAATAACTAAAATCTCATTGATTTTAAATAAGTTTTGTTACTTGACATGTAATCTGTTACATGATGTAATTGGTCTAGCTTTAGAAACATTCAACATTGGCCCTCAGGATTGGAAGATCACCACCCAGATAAGCAAATGTTAAGGTCAATGCTTCCAAGAAGTTCACTAAAAGAGAATTTTAGTCACAAGAAGTGCTTACCGTATCTGGTGACATCATCTATAATATAGGGAGTTTAGAAGGGTTTGTAGTCTATTCTCCCCCTTGCACTTGCAACACACACATGCGCACATACACACACACATTCTTGAATATGTGGTTTACGGGGACTCTCCATAGGCGTTATGTTTTTTATACTGTACAAACCGAATATTCTATCCCCCTACACTAACGCCTAAACCAACCCATCACACAAAACTTTTGGCATTTTTTAATTTAAAAAAAAAACATTGTTTAGCTATTTGGTCTACAAGGACACAGGAAGTGTCGGTGTCCTCATAAACCATATTTACGTTGTAATACATTATACATTTTCGAAAGTGTATCTGTCCTATTTGAAATAGTTGTAAAAACCGAAACACTGAAAAAATTGTATTTATGTCTCAATCACACTGGATTAAGTTACTGCATTTTATTTATTTATTTATTTATTTATTCATTAATTTTATTTATTTTATTTTACCCCTGTTATAATTTTTCAACATACTTTTTAATAATTTAGCCTGAGTCATTCTTGTGTGAAAGTATATTATTTAAAATTGTACAAATCACCTTCTAAAGTAAAAGGCATGACTCATATATTGGCACAAGCTAGCGTTGAATTTAAAGATAGCGGTCTGTTAATATGAAACCTTTTCCCCACAAATCTAACATTATTTTGATCCACCCAAGATTGGACTCAAATTTCAAATTTGGAAACAACTCCTGGAGACTGGTCTGATTTTCTTAGGGGGTTTCCACCCTCTTTTCAAACAACATTAGCTGTGACCTCTTTGGCAGTCAATTCAGCATTATGTAATGCATGTGAATATGCCTATTGAAACACTTTTAGCTTGGCTTTAATGTATTTGGCTATCACAAATAACATAAACAGTGAGAAAGCCACAGTCGGTCATCAGAGGTCTAAAAACATGCCTAAAAACACTTTTTAGCTTGAAACATTGACCTTGAGATATGCATTACGTTCAGCAGGGAACGACTGAATGTTGAACTTTAATCTGCAGTTAAGAGGCTCTGTTTCCAATAATATTTTTCATCAATGTGTTGCATAAACCTCTCCCAGTTTTGGCTCTCAGCTTGAGGAGTTTGTTAAAAGGGGAGAAATAAGGCAAGCTGAACATTTGGAAATCAAGTTAACGCTTCATCTACTCCGGGTCTCTGGTTTGGAGCTGATTTCTGCTAGACTGCGAGCTGGAACCAAGCTCATAGCTATGAGTCAGGATGACGCTATAGTGGAGGTCCGCTTCCAGCGCGCCTCATGGCCGAGATCATGTCCAACAGAATAATACTTACACTTTTTGTCCCATAAACACAGGCTCTGTTGTTTCAATGGATACTATTACCTTCGAGCCCTCTTGCTTGCCGTAGAAGGGAGCACCAGCTGTTGTTTTTGCATGCTCAGCTAATGTCGTATAGTGTGTTTACAAAGGTTAGAAAGTGTGGCGTCTCTGAACACACCAGAGCTGATTCACACCATCATTCAAATTCATTAAACAAGCATATTTTGCCAGCTGAGCCCCAAATGCGTCCTGCCACACATTAGGAGTTCATGAGAATTGAAGCAAAAGATAGTAAAAGAAAAAGAAAAAAATATTTCTTGGCATCTATATTCACTTTGTGTGTATGAAAGTTTTTTTTGTTTTTTTCGCAATGTTAAAGTGTGAATGAGGTGCTATGGTGGCATGTTGTTTTGGGAAACCTTTGGGAAAATGCCCACCCCCCCACCCCCCATCGCATTGCTATGCAATTGTAAGTGTATTTATACAGTATGCGTGTCTATGTGCTAGTGTATGAGAGGAAGAGAGTGACAGTAATGTGATGGTAACGCTATTATGCCTGGAGGAAATGCTGTGACAAGTAGGTAAGATGCATTTGTGAGTGACCACCTGCTAAAAAAATTAGATGGAATATTTAAAGTTCATAGATTTACATGCTGATTTTGAAAGTTTTACATAGGAATTTTGACTTTGAAAGTAAAGCAATGTTTTACTTTGAAATAAGTCATGGCACCATAAAATGAACAGGTTTAATCACTTTGCTGTGAAAAGCTCTTAAGCTTATTTCTCCAGTGTGTATTGCAGCTTTTATTGGTGCATAATCCCAGAAGTCCTGTGTTCAGGAACTGTTCAAGTTATTGAGTAGCTGAATAAAGAGGTCAAAGCCCGGGCCCTTGTGGAATCTGTTCAGCAGATTTGAGCAGTTTTAGCAGAACTAGCCTTCTTTCTACTTCTACATTCTACTTTATCTGTATTGCGAGATACAAAGTCACAATTATAAGAAATAAAACCTTCATGTAAACATCTCGATCATTCCAATTAAAAATTTGATTGAAATGGAAAGGGTGTTGTAGACCTAAAATAATCTGATCAATAGAAACAAATTAAAGGGGTACTTCACCGCTGGAAAGATGAATGTGTATTTAAATTGGGTCATTTATGGAGTAGAAATGCCAGAAAATGTATTTTTGGCTCATATGGATGAAAGACAACAACTCCCAGAATGCACTTGCTTCGCTGCCCTACGAGGCCACGCCTACCGGTTACATCTCAATACAACATGAGCCGAATGAGAGTCGCCGCACAGACCAGCAGCAGGAGTCAGATTTCATTCATCAGAGAGTAAGGAGATGACAGACCAGGTGATCGCGGATGATTTTGTTTCAAAGCAAAATGCACCTAAAATGCGACTATTTAAGTGATTTTGTCATTGTACGTTTTGTTGTCGTGTTTTCATGAACCTGCAATTCAAGCAACCCGCCCCCGAATTGGCGCTAATTTTAAACCGAAACTAAAATGAGCACGGCCGCCCGGCATTCATTCACGACCGCATTGTCATTCATTCACGGCCTCACAGTCATTCACGGTGTGTGTCTAGTCAGGTGCGTTTTCAATTAATGCTAATCGCTGAAGTAACCCTCTAAGCTTCTAAACACTTCATTCAATGCAGTGCTATGATATGTACACTGTAAAAATTGGCAGGAATTTACAGGATTAGAGAGTATTATTTTACAATAAATTAGAAAAGAAATGTACTGTGAAAGCAATGCATGCTGGGTCATTTTCTTACAAACTACTGTGAATCAACTGCAGAATGATGCTGACATCACAGTAACTTAAAGGTGGGGTAGGTAAGTCTGATCTAAAACACTTTTGTCCAAATTTGTTTAAACTGTCTTTATATGTCAATACATAATTAAAATTTAAGTACTCTGAAAAAGAGAGTATAAAAATCGAGTGACTCTAGACTTTTTAATCTGCAATAAACGCTGCTCATTATTTATTATTCGGGCCGAATCAAGTGATTGGCTTGGGCGACTGTCACTCTCTCTCGCTACCATGGCTACCGCCGCTTTTGCTCAGGATCTGCCCACATGCGCGCGTCCCACTGTTGCCAAGTCGGGCTACTTCAGACACTATTGCCGCGGCTGTTTTTCATGTCCGCGGGTAGAAGCGACCCCAATTATGTGATATTTTGCCCCGGGATTTGCAAATTTTAGCAGGCAGCCCTACCAAGAAGACACATATTTTACCCCCCAAATGCGATTTTTACCGGAGAAACACGATTGGGCTTGTTTTGGGCTAGTTTTGAGTAGCAATTGGGCGGATTTTGTTGTGAAAACCTGGCAACCCTGGCGCACCCGTTTGAGTTCAAGAGGCTGTATTTCTGCTGGACAGGTAATCTTTCATTTTGATTATAAATTTTTTTGGTTTATGTTTTCATGAAGCATGTCTCACTAGCACACGTAGCTGCCTAATATAGCTAACATAACATTACTTAACATAAAGTTACAATGTTACACACTTAGCGAGCCATTAGATGATAAATACTCAATATGCTTAGCTCAAGTTGATCGCTGTCGTGTTGAATTTCGCAAAATGTAACTTTAGATAACAAAATGCATGTGTAAAAGCTAGTACACCGCATCCAGGAACTTTTTTTAGAACTAAGTTAGCTTTAGCTACTACCCTATGTCTAAACTCTTCTACCATGTTCACCGGGAACTTTACCTGCACGTTTATTTCGGCCCTTGGTTTGTTTTTATATACTCTACCAATGTTTACATCTTGTATCTGTGTGTATCGTAGACACTGTGTTGTGTGTGTATTTTAAACTTTACCAGTATCGTTATTCTAGCTTGAGAGTGAGTACTAAAAGACATCTTATTTGTTTATATTCATAATGATAAAGTAAGATTTTTTATTACATGTGATTCTGACATGATGTCACTACATGCACTTCTTCTCCGCTCGTCTCAGGTAAATAATGCGTCTTTCAGCTGAGCTGATCGTGGTCGGCGTAGCGCGTTCATGTGTTCTGGGGGCGTGGCTTTGGAAAGAGCCCAGAAGGGAGAAGGTGGAGTGAATGGAAATAATGAGCTGTCTTTAAAACAGTCGTGAGAGGTCTAAAGACACTCAATTTTCATACTTTCTTTTTCAGAGTACTTACATTTTAATTATGTATTGATATATAAAGAAAGTTTAAACAAATTTGGAAAAAAAGTTTTTTAACCAAATCCTACCTAGCCTACCTTTAATGCTTGTTTTACTGTGATTTCACATTATAATGTTGCCTACTTGCCTTTAACAATGCCACTGTATTAAATTTAATTATTTTCTACTGTAGTGTATCCATTTGCTTGGGATCTTGGACCTTCTGTATTGATATTCAAATTTCTGTTCTAGCCAAGTCAGAAATGTGACATAAAAAAATAAAAAAAATAATGAAATGCTAGAATATGAAATAGTTTAGTACAACTATTCTTAGCACAACTATGAAGATTTTGTTTTAGTATTATTTAAGCATGAAGATTTACCAATAACTTATTTCAAATGTATAATTGTTTGTAGATGGATCTTTAATAATCAATAGTGAAGCAACTGCTGAGATTCATCTTTGAAAGATGACATCATCTAATGATGCACAGACATCAATACTTGACATACCAAACACAACGTTGACACTCAACAAATAATAAAAACACTTATACAACATAAACCAACATTACAAAATAAACCAACAACACAAACTGCTAAATGCGAAGCAAAAATAAGTTCAGCAGCTCAGATAAAACCAACCAGAATCAAGAAACTCCACAGCATAATCTATTCATGCCGCACTGCATGCTGGGTACCTTCATACAGTATGATGTTGTTTGTTTACAGTAAATTGTGTTTTCCAATACTGTAAACTGCACTTTTTTAGTGCAGTTAGATACAAGAAAAGTCCTACTGTGAAAGTAATTCAATTATTAACCTGGAATATACTGTAATTTCACACTAAAATGTTTAACAGTGCATGTTTACATGCATTACGAACGTGCGTATGTTATTTGCACCTTATGTTTCACAAACCGGTCAGTGGAGGAGACTGAATATTTGAAAAAAAAGCTCTTCTTATATGAATTTCTTTTTAGATTGATCATTATGGCAAAAATTACAATTATTCTCATGTTAGCTCCGATGGCATTATAACGGTTCAAGTACGTGAATAGCCGTTGGCGCTCTGCTTTTATAAATCGGTACCGAATGCCAATTCCACTGAATTGTTCTTCTTCAGGCCGATGACTTGTCAAAGTCTGAACAAGCCTGAAGAAGTTTCTCCCCATAGAAAAGCACCTCTTCAGCGGACGATTCATTGAGATTCCTTTTAAAGGGGTGTGACTCTCTCATTTTTGTCTTATAAGGAGTTGATCTGTTCTGTTTTTTTGTTGCAGTAACTGATTCAAAAAATGGACTGATGAATGACTGGACAATGCATGGATGCTGTTCTTCATAGTATTAAATGGCATTAAGTCTGGCAAACCTTCTTAAAAAATGGGTGTACCATCAGAAAATTGTAGGAAACTATTAACAGTTTCATCTTTTACGCAACTCATAAAAGGTGTGGACTTGCAAATGCCAATTTCAATTATATCAAATGTCAATTTTAACTATTGGACTATTTTAACTATTGGATTGATTGGTTTTTCTTCTGTGCTGTTTCAAAAGTCCCTCATTAGGTCTCAATCAAATCGTTCTCTGACATCATGTGTGGCCCACGTTAAAGAGCCAGTAACCCAGCGTGCCTCTCAACAAAGTCAAAATGATGAATCCTGCAGATCCCGTCAAACAATTACTGTGCAATTTGGAGCCCAGTTGCATGCAAATTACCACTCAGCACCGAGAAGAATGCAAAGAGTAATGAGCTCAGACTCAAAATAAAATAACGTATACTGTATACCTCGGAGGAAACGCTCACTGGAATCTCCTCCGAACTATTTGTAAACAGTGTAGCCCTCTGTATGAATGCCCAGAGATTGGTCTTGGGTTGGCTGATAACATGCTGTCCCAGATTGCTGATAAGAGAACGTGTGTTTTTGATTGTTAGTGACAGAAAGGCTTACTTCAGCAGGGGAGAGCGGGGGTAACACTCATGCTGTTTTGGTGATGTAATCGGGGTCACTGCAGGAGGTAGCACTTTCCATTACCAGTTGTTTTGGAGTTTTCCAGAGAGAAGTACCACAGGGTATCTGGGCTAGCTATGACACAGACACTTAGTTCAGTATCACTTTGGTGCACGCAGCAGGCGTACACAGTATGGTCATTACACAACATCCATTCATAGGGCATGTTTCCACGTGTAAACACAGCCGTGTTTGTAGTGCCTTTCATCTCTTGTGATAACAGTTATTATCAGCTTTCACTGAGATTAATATCATTTCTACCTGTGTGAATCATATTATTTTGAGGTTTTCATTTACAGATCTGCAGTACACTCCTATTAGTTGGACTTTGTTTTGCCAATAACAATATTTTTTTTATTTATTATTTTATCAATAAGAATTGCTCCCAATGATAATTACTGAATGTCCAATAGGACATTTATTAATTTGGCAAGTCAATAATTTACAAGAATTCCGCACAATTAAGATTTCAGTTAAACACTGAAGATGCTATAGTGAACAAAGTAAATAGAAAGATTGTAACACAAAGAGTATGCAGGAAAAATACTGGAACCGAATGACTAAATATAGAGTAAAACATGACCAGTCTGATTCCCAAAGAATGACTCTTATGAGCCAGTTCTTTTTAGTTAATCAAAGTACAACCAGTGTATTTTGACTCCCAAATGTATGACTCTTATGAACCAGTTATTTTATTGTGAATCGAGACAAACTGTATAATGCAACCAGTGTAATTTGAATCCCAAATGAATGACTCTTAGGAATTGAATCAAAACCATTGAGCGTGACCAACGCTGCGTCCCAATTCGCATACTATCCGTACTAAATAGTATTCTAAAAAATAATTAGTATGTCCCAAATCGTAGTATGTTGAAAAGAGTATTCCAAAGATTCCCGGATGGTCTACTATTTCCGGTCATAATTCGAAGTGCAGATCGATGCGCACTCTAACGGCTGATGTTGCCCACAACCCATTGCGAGATGGACGAAGATTCGATCAGAACTACAAACGCGGATAAAAAGGGTTAAAAAAACTACAAACACGACGGTTACGCGAGTCTGACGGTTAAGTAGAGAGGATTAGATAAAGGGGTTTGAGTGAGCAATTGCAATTATCAGTATTTAACCTGACAAAAAGATATTTATTCAATGTTAGCCACATTATATTTCACCTGCAGCAGCATTGTGAACTTTTGTAATGATACATTTGGCCATTAACTTTGCAAACACATGAGAGGAGTCTCTGCATTAAAGACCCACGAATGGCAGATCAACGTGCTACTACATTTCTCTCCGAAATTGAATGTGGAGGATTTGAACTGTGACGATGATTTACAGGGCAGTTTAAACGGTGACTGGACCCACGTAACTAAGCAACAGAGTCCGTTAAAGATGACGAAGTAGTATGTCCCAAAGCTTGCATACTCTTCTGCTACACACTCAAAAGTATGTATTTTTTCTTCAAAAAAAGAGCACATACTTTTAGGACGTAGTATAAGTAGGCGAAATGGGACGCAGCACATGTCAGTTCAACTGATTCCCAAACGAATGATTCTTGAACAATGAATATAGTGAACTGGTTCTTTCTACTGAATCAAATACATACCGCATACTTTTAATCTAGGCTTAAGAGATATATTTTTGTTTGTTTACTATTGTTATTTAAAGGGATAGTTCACCCAAAAATGAAAATTTTGTCATCATTTATTTACTCACCCTGATTTTTTGTTGTTGTTGTTCTGCTGAACACAAGAGAAGATATTTTGTTTAGCAATATTTATGTTTGATTAGCAATATTCTTTAAAATATTCTTTTGTGTTAAATAATCGAAAGGAACTCATAGAGGTTTGGAACAACTTGAGGGTAAGTGATGACAATTTTTCGTTTTTGGGTGAACTATCCCTTTATTATATATTTAAGACCATTAATTTGCCTTTATGCCATGTCTTAAAGGCCCTCATGAAATAGTTTATGTAAGCACACCTTTTGCTATAATTGTTGTAAATTAGCCTAACTTATTTATTTCAGTCATTTGGCAGTAAAATTGGGTAGACCTGTCTGAATCTGGCTCATAAATTACACACTTCACCTTTAAAAATCAAATCAATGAAGACTGGGGAAAAAAAACATTAAAAGCTTTTGTTTATGTGACCTGCAATTTAAGAGCCATCATTTATTATTGAGACGTAAACAAACAATCTGTTCATCCATCATTATTGTAAATAGGCCTTTTATGGCGAATACTGGGTATGTCCATTTTTTCTGTTTTATTGGCCTTGTGTTTGCCTGTCCTTAATACATTCTAAATGCCTTTAACATGTGTTAAATACTAATATTTTTGTACAAATTTCTGATCAACAGTTTGGGGTCGGTAAGATTTTTTTTGAAAGAAGTCTCTTGTGTTCACCAAGGCTACATTTATTTGATCAAAGATACAGTAAAAACAATACTATTGTGAAATATGATTATAATTTCAAAAATCTATTTTAAAATATTTTAAAATGCAATTTATTTTTCCTGTGATGGCAAAGCAAAATTTTCAGCATCATTACTCCAATCTTCAGTGTCACATGATTAAGAAATCATTCTTATATGCTGACTTGCCGCTCAAGAAAAATATCTTATCATCACAGTTAAAAAGATTAGGGTTTTTTTTCAATTCAGAATTTTAAATATAAATCTTTTATAAAAGTATTTAATGTCACTTTTGATCTATTTAGTGTATCCTTGCGGAATAAAAGTTTTATTTTCTTAAAATGTGTAGTGTGTGTAGTGTAGTTGCTAGTGGGAATGTTTGAGGGGTTTGTTCTGACCGTTTCTCTGACAGTCATGTGTGTCTTAAATTCAAACAGACACATGCCGTCAGCGACAAATCCGCGGACCGATCCAACTTTCTGATCACCGAACAACTCGGAGCAAATCCCTGGGGATGATTCCAAAAGCCATTAAAGCTCTGCGGTCAGCCAGCACTGGAGACATACTGCGCAGTCACACGACGCATGTAGACACTGCCGCTTCTCTCTCCTCAAACTCCTCCCTTCGTTCCCCAGAAATGCAGCATTCCTGGTTCTTATTGCCATACATATGGACTCCATCTGCATGGGGCTGCCAGAATTCAGTATGTGTGATTTAACCCATAACAAAACTCTCTCAAACGATTGTTTGGATTGTCCAGTGCATGGTTAAACTGATTTTGGATGTGTTTATGCAGGGCGTAGGATATAGCGGCATTGCACAAGTCTCTAGTGTGTCACTGAAATACCATCTTGCACAAGAAATATTGGATATTATTTTACTTATGTGTGGGTTTAACCTAGCGTAGGGTTAGTAAAGGAGTTGACCAAGCACATAGCTGCGTGAGTGTAATAGGTGTTGTGGGTGTAGGTTTACATGGTGTGGCTTGAATCACTTTCTAGCTTTTGCGTGCTGGCATTGCTCTGTGAGAAATCCAGGGAGTTGTTTTTCCACATTTGTGCTTGGAAAGAGACATAAAATGTGTGTGTGTTTTAATCTGCATTCTCAGGCTAAGAGAACAGGCTGGGCTTCACAGGCCTTTAAAATAGATTTAAATACAGACTCTGAGCTCCAATGAGGTCAGTGGCGTATCCACACTCGGCACGCGTGCATGGGAAAGCTGGGAAAACTCTGGTATGTCCCAACGGTTCCTCCCCATTGACTGCCCAAGCATACAGCTCTTCTAATGTCCCCCTGTTAGCCTGTCAAAGCGCTTTTGGTTGACTGGTCCACTGTGAAGCATGCGATAAGTACTGTAGTGCAATTCTGGCACCCAAGAGGCGAAATGAAAATCATTTTTTAGAGCCTCTTATCTGAGCCATCCTGTGGATGATGTGTTTTACAAACCAAAGCCTCTGGTTTTGGCCTAAGAAGGTGTGTTGTATGTTGCCAATGTGAATTCATTAGGTTTTGACATTGTTGCAGGGCTTTGAAGCCTGTACACCCACAATCCTCAGCTGGTTTAAACCTGGCGAACGCCTTCATTAGACGTTCCCTCAATCCCTATAGTCATCGACTTTCCTTGAAATCCTCTAGGTTTGCTTTAATAAAACAAACAGTTTTCAACGTCGATTCTGCTGCTGTTTTGATAAGTTCAGCGGTTGTTCAGCGAAAACCCTTGGCAATTTGAGGCCAACCAAAAAGCTTCATTAAAAACAAACTACATCACAATCTTATGACTTATCACTCACACCCCAGTTGTAATGTGGGCTCTAAACCACAGCCCCAGATCGAGGTCTGTATCTTTTGTGGTAAAATGTCTCATTTTCCCCCCCAGGTTTGTTTATTGGTGATTATTAAGTTTACAGCATGATTTTGTCAGCAGTTCTTCTAGCCCTAATTGATGGAGTGTGTAGCTTTTCATTTCTTAAACAACCATGGAGGAAGACACATCATGGCCATATTCCATGATGACAATGTCAAGATTCATCAGGCTCAAATTGTGAAAGAGTGATTGTGAGGGAGAATGAAGAATCATTTTCACACATGAATTGGCACCTCCAGACCTTAAATTCATTGAAAGTCTTTGGGATGTGCTGGAGTAGACTTTACAGAGTGCTTGACGCTCAGGATTTTTTTTTACTTGCCCTGCCAAACTTTTCACTGGCCCCACCACAAAAAAGTAATAAATAAATAAAATAGGCCTAGTTATTGTTTTAGTTGTTTTGATCCATGTAACCTTAATAAATAAGGTTATAACTCCAAAAACTACTAGCCTAACTCATATACATTTTAAATATTGTTAAAGACAGTCAGTAATAAAATAAGAACAAATAAACAAATTACAAGCCATTGCACAAATACATACAACAGAACAAACATAAATACAAATGAAATATAGCTGCAAGCAGCAATACCGGGGCCAAGCGCAAAGAAGAAGACAAGACATGCCAAAAATGCTGGCAATGTCAGATCAACGGCAGCAATGAGCAATTAAACACCTATTAAGGTGATTTTAGGCAAAATAGCTGTAAAATGATAAATACAGTCAATAATAATGATTTAATGATTTATCACTTTCAACCAATAGGTGGCAGAGTTACGAAATTGATGTGGTGTGGTCAGAATAAGGGAACAATGACACATGCAAAGATTGGTGTCAATATATCAAAGCAGAGTGTCAATATAGTGTCAATATGTCATTGCAGAGATATAGCCTCTAGAGGCCTTTTCATTATAAGTATGGACCACATGGCGGTGCTGTTTTGAAACCGTTTAAGCAGCTTAAAGGCATGGTGCTGATGGCCAATTTCAAGTTTCGTAATGATACACCAAATCATTTGTGAAGCATAGCATTTTATATCATAAAACTGCATTGTAGTCAATGGGAATTTCATGTTTTGTTCTATTATAGCGCCACCAAGTGGCACAATCCTATCATTTTTTTGTGTCCTTGGAGTGAGCCCATACATGTCTGTGTCAATTTTGGTGAAAATATCTTGTTTAGTTTTGGAGTTATATACATTTATATGAAAAAACACATGAAAAATGACTGACACCTGACTTTGATTGGATTTTACACCCCCTTACTATCAATATTTTGACATTTGGGCATTGTTGTATAGCTATCGACCTATGTTTCCGAACTTCTGATGCTGGTTTCGTCTCGATCGGACTAGCGGTTTCGAAGATATCAGCTAATGTTTTTAAAGTGCTAAATTACAACGCTGCACAAATAATACACCGAAACCTGGCAAGTCTGGTATCGTTGAACTCGGCGAGGATTCAGGACACAAAAAAAGTTACTCTCATGAAAATAAGTCAATCTCACCTAAAGTTATAAGCATTTGAAAAAAAAAATTCTCCACTAGGTGGCGCTGTTTCGAAACTTCTTGGGCTCATTCAGGGCACCGTGTTGATGACCCAAACCGAGTTTCGTAACAATCCGTTTATGTGTTCATAAAATACAGCATTTTAGCACATAATTCAAAATGGCCGGCAGCCAAAATGGCCGATATGGTAAAATTGAATATCAGACGACTCGGCATGCCGTCCTGAATGTAACGAGACCACTCTTATGATTTTTGGACAAACAGTTCAGAAGTTAGAAGCAAAAATAGCCATTCTTTGTATCTCCGGACCAGTAGGTGGCGCTACGCCGAAACACTGCATGTTGCCTCAAGTCATGCTTGTGATGACATGTACCAAGTTTGGTTTGAATACGATAAAGCGTTGTGGAGATATTGCCTTAAGAGTGTTTTTGCAACCGCTACGTAAAATTTGTTTGCGCGTTTATCGCAAATGATTTGACGAATCAACTTGATTTGCAAGATTTTTTGTCAGCATGGTCTGAAGATGATCTGGTTCAATTTTCGTGCAAATCGGATGAACCGTCTAGGACGAGTTCGTAAAAGTAGGTTTTTCGGAAAATTCAAAATGGCGGGAAAATTTTTATGACGGAAAATGACGTCATAGGGTGCAATCGAATCGTCTTGAGCCAAGGAATCAGAGGAAAAATTTTGTTTCTAGCCCTTATGGTTCAAAAGTTATTAGCATAAACATGAGTCAAATTTTGGACTGATGGTGGCGCTAGAGGGATTGAGTTTGAGACTCCAAATTTGCTACGGTGACATTTCAGACTGTCCTCTATGAGTGTGCCAAATTTCACAACTTTTTACCATACGGTTCTATGGGCTGCCATAGACTTCGTGGCGGAAGAAGAAGAAGAAGAAGAAGATGAATAATAAATATAGCTGCAAGCAGCAATACCGGGGCCAAGCGCAAAGAAGAAGACAAGACATGCCAAAATGGCTGGCAGTGTCAGATCAACTGGAGCAATGAGCAATTAATCACGTTTTAAGATGATTTTAAGCAAAAGGCTGAAAATGCATTGTAGTCTGAGAGTGTCAGACCAACTGCAACAATTAACAATTATACAGTTTAAGAAGATTAGGCAAAATGGCTGAAATATCATATATTGAGTCACTGATAATGTAAGTTAATGGTTTATCACTTTTGACCAATAGGTGGCACAGATACGAAATTGATGTGGTGTGGTCAGAATAAGCGAACAATGACACATGCAAAGTTTGATGCCAATATGTCAAAGCATTGCAGAGATACAGCCTCAAGAGTAATTTTGGCATAATGGCTCAACTTCGTCGCTGCGGTTTACAAAAATGGTTTCATCTATTGATGCAAAATCCCTAACTTTTTGTTGACACAGTCTGAAGATGATACGATTCGATTTTGGTGGAAATTGGACAAACGGTCTAGGATGAGTTTGAAAAAGTAGGTTTTGATCAAATAAAAACATTGAGGACAGGATGTTTGACCAAATATGGAAAAATTAGTATCTCTGTTCTCGGCATGAGCCAATGACTGTATTATGACCAGTTTCATTAAACTAGGCTAATTTAATCAAAAGTTATTAGCATGTTTGTAAATTTTGTTATAACCTCTGACCACAAGGTGGCACTGCCCCAAAACGTTTTGAGTACCTTCAAAGCATGGTGCGGAAGACATGATTTTTGGACAAACAGTTCAAAAGTTATAAGCAAAAATAGCCATTTTTTGTATCTCCGGACCAGTAGGTGGCGCTGCGCCGAAACGCTGCATGTTGCTTCAGGTCATGCTTGTGATGACATATACCAAGATTGGTTTGAATACGATAAAGCGTTGTGGAGATATAGGCTTATGAGTGTTTTTGCAACCGCTACGCAAAATTTGTGTGCGCGTTTATCAAAAACGATTTGACAAATCAACTTGATTTGCAAGATTTTTTGTCAGCATGGTCTGAAGATGATCTGGTTCAATTTTCGTGCAAATCGGACAAACCGTCTAGGACGAGTTCGTAAAAGTAGGTTTTTGGAAAATTAAAAATGGCGGGGAAATTATCATGACCGAAAATGACATCATAGGTTGCAATTGAATCGGCATGAGCCAATGACTCTATTATGACCAGTTTCAATATACTAGGCTAATTTAATCAAAAGTTATTAGCATTTTTGTCAAGTTTGTTATATCTTTTGACCACAAGGTGGCACTGCCCTAAAACTTTTTGAGTACCTTCAGGGCATAGTAAGGAAGTCACATACCGAGTTTAGTAACAATATACTAATGCATTTGTAAAATATAGCATTTTTTGACAAAATTCAAAATGGCCGACAGCCAAAATGGCCGATATGGTAAAATTGAATATCAGACGACTCGGCATGCCGTCCTGAATGTAACGAGACCACTTTTATGATTTTTGGACAAACAGTTCAGAAGTTATAAGCAAAAATAACAATTTTTCGTATCTCCGGACCAGTAGGTGGCGCTGCGCCGAAACGCTGTATGTTGCCTCAAGTCATGCTTGTGATGAAATGTACCAAGTTTGGTTTGAATACGATAAAGCGTTGCTGAGATATTGCCTTAAGAGTGTTTTTGCAACCGCTACGTAAAATTTGTTTGCGCGTTTATCGCAAATGATTTGACGAATCAACTTGATTTGCAAGATTTTTTGTCAGCATGGTCTGAAGATGATCTGGTTCAATTTTCGTGCAAATCGGATGAACCGTCTAGGACGAGTTCGTAAAAGTAGGTTTTTCGGAAAATTCAAAATGGCGGGAAAATTTTTATGACGGAAAATGACGTCATAGGTTGCAATCGAATCGTCTTGAGCCAAGGAATCAGAGGAAAAAAGAATTTTGTTTCTAGCCCTTATGGTTCAAAAGTTATTAGCATAAACATGAGTCAAATTTTGGACTGATGGTGGCGCTAGAGGGATTGAGTTAGAGACTCCAAATTTGCTACGGTGACATTTCAGACTGTCCTCTATTAGTGTGCCAAATTTCACAACTTTTTACCATACGGTTCTATGGGCTGCCATAGACTTCGTGGCGGAAGAAGAAGAAGAAGAAGAAGAAGAAGAAGATGAAATATAGCTGCAAGCAGCAATACCGGGGCCAAGCGCAAAGAAGAAGACAAGACATGCCAAAATGGCTGGCAGTGTCAGATCAACTGGAGCAATGAGCAATTAATCACGTTTTAAGATGATTTTAAGCAAAAGGCTGAAAATGCATTGTAGTCTGAGAGTGTCAGACCAACTGCAACAATTAACAATTATACAGTTTAAGAAGATTAGGCAAAATGGCTGAAATATCATATATAGAGTCACTGATAATATAAGTTAATGGTTTATCACTTTTGACCAATAGTTGGCGCAGTTACGAAATTGATGTGGTGTGGTCAGAATAAGGGAACAATGACACATGCAAAGTTTGATACCAATATGTCAAAGCATTGCAGAGATACAGCCTCAAGAGTCATTTTGGCATCATGCCTCAAATTCGTCGCTGCGGTTTACAAAAACGGTTTCATCTATTGATGCAAAATCCCTAACTTTTTGTTGACACAGTCTGAAGATGATACGATTCGATTTTGGTGGAAATCGGACAAACGGTCTAGGATGAGTTTGAAAATGTAGATTTTGATCAAATAAGAACATTGAGGACAGGATGTTTGACCAAATATGGCAAAATTAGTATCTATGTTCACGGCATGAGCCAATAAATGTATTATGACCAGTTTCATTAAACTAGGCTAATTTAATCCAAAGTTATTAGCATTTTTGTAAATTTTGTTATAACCTTTGACCACAAGGTGGCACTGCCCCAAAACTTTTTGAGTACCTTCAAAGCATGGTGCGGAAGACATACCACATTTCATAACGATAGACTAATGCGTTTGTATTTTAGCACATAATTCAAAATGGCCGAAACCAAAATGGCCGATATGGTAAAATTAAATATCAGACGACTCGGCATGCAGTCCTGAATCTAACGAGACAACTTTTATGATTTTTGGACAAACGGTTAAAAAAATGATAAAAGCAAAAATATCCATTCTTTGTATCTCCGGACCAGTAGGTGGCACTGCGCTGAAACGCAGCATGTTGCCTCAGGTCATGCTTGTGATGACATGTACCAAGATTGGTTTGAATACGATAAAGGATTGCGGAGATATTGCCTTATGAGTGTTTTTGCAACCGCTACGCAAAATTTGTGTGCGCCTTTATCAAAAACGATTTGACGAATCAACTTGATTTGCAAGAGTTTTTGTCAGCATGGTCTGAAGATGATATGGTTCAATTTCTGTGCAAATCGGACAAACCGTCTAGGACGAGTTCGCAAAAGTAGGTTTTTTGGAAAATTAAAAATGGCGGGGAAATTGTCATGACCGAAAATGACATCATAGGGTGCAATTGAATCGGTATGAGCCAATGAATGTATTATGACCAGTTTCATGAAACTAAGCTAATTTAATCAAAAGTTATTAGCATTTTTGTAAATTTTGTTATAACCTTTGACCACAAGGTGGCACTGCCCCAACACTTTTTGAGTACCTTCAAAGCATGGTGCGGAAGACACATACCAAGTTTCATAACGATAGACTAATGAGTTTGTAAAATATAGCATTTTAGCACATAATTCAAAATGGCCGAAACCAAAATGGCCGATATGGTAAAATTAAATATCAGACGACTCGGCATGCAGTCCTGAATCTAACGAGACAACTTTTATGATTTTTGGACAAACGGTTCAAAAGTTATAAGCAAAAATAGCCATTTTTTATATCTCCGGACCAGTAGGTGGCGCTAGGCCGAAACGCTGCATGTTGCCTCAGGTCATGCTTGTGATGACACGTACCAAGATTGGTTTGAATACGATAAAGCGTTTCGGAGATATAGCCTTAAGTGGGTTTTTGCAACCGCTACTAAAATTTGTGTGCGCGTTTATCAAAAACGATTTGACGAATCAACTTGATTTGCAAGATTTTTTGTCAGCATAGTCTGAAGATGATATGGTTCAATTTTCGTGCAAATCGGACAAACCGTCTAGGACGAGTTCGCAAAAGTAGGTTTTTTGGAAAATTAAAAATGGCGGGGAAATTATCATGACCGAAAATGACATCATAGGGTGCAATTGAATCGGTATGAGCCAATGACTCTATTATGACCAGTTTCAATATACTAGGCTAATTTAATCAAAAGTTATTAGCATTTTTGTCAAGTTTGTTATATCTTTTGACCACAAGGTGGCACTGCCCTAAAACTTTTTGAGTACCTTCAGGGCATAGCATGGAAGTCACTTACCGAGTTTAGTAACAATATACTAATGCATTTGTAAAATATAGTATTTTTTGACAAAATTCAAAATGGCCGACAGCCAAAATGGCCGATATGGTAAAATTGAATATCAGACGACTCGGCATGCCGTCCTGAATGTAACGAGACCACTTTTATGATTTTTGGACAAACAGTTCAGAAGTTATAAGCAAAAATAGCAATTTTTCGTATCTCCGGACCAGTAGGTGGCGCTGCGCCGAAACGGTGTATGTTGCCTCAAGTCATGCTTGTGATGACATGTACCAAGTTTGGTTTGAATACGATAAAGCGTTGCGGAGATATTGCCTTAAGTGTGTTTTTGCAACCGCTACGTAAAATTTGTTTGCGCGTTTATCGCAAATGATTTGACGAATCAACTTGATTTGCAAGATTTTTTGTCAGCATGGTCTGAAGATGATCTGGTTCAATTTTCGTGCAAATCGGATGAACCGTCTAGGACGAGTTCGTAAAAGTAGGTTTTTCGGAAAATTCAAAATGGCGGGAAAATTTTTATGACGGAAAATTACGTCATAGGTTGCATTCGAATTGTCTTGAGCCAAGGAATCAGAGGAAAAAATAATTTTGTTTCTAGCCCTTATGGTTCAAAAGTTATTAGCATAAACATGAGTCAAATTTTGGACTGATGGTGGCGCTAGAGGGATTGAGTTAGAGACTCAAAATTTGCTACGGTGACATTTCAGACTGTCCTCTATTAGTGTGCCAAATTTCACAACTTTTTACCATACGGTTCTATGGGCTGCCATAGACTTCGTGGCGGAAGAAGAAGAAGATGAATAATAAATATAGCTGCAAGCAGCAATACCGGGGCCAAGCGCAAAGAAGAAGACAAGACATGCCAAAATGGCTGGCAGTGTCAGATCAACTGGAGCAATGAGCAATTAATCACATTTTAAGATGATTTTAGGCAAAAGGCTGAAAAACGCATTGTAGTCTGAGAGTGTCAGACCAACTGCAACAATTAACAATTATACAGTTTAAGAAGATTAGGCAAAATGGCTGAAATATCATATATTGAGTCACTGATAATGTAAGTTAATGGTTTATCACTTTTGACCAATAGGTGGCACAGATACGAAATTGATGTGGTGTGGTCAGAATAAGGGAACAATGACACATGCAAAGTTTGATGCCAATATGTCAAAGCATTGCAGAGATACAGCCTCAAGAGTAATTTTGGCATAATGGCTCAACTTCGTCGCTGCGGTTTACAAAAACGGTTTCATCTATTGATGCAAAATCCCTAACTTTTTGTTGACACAGTCTGAAGATGATACGATTCGATTTTGGTGGAAATTGGACAAACGGTCTAGGATGAGTTTGAAAAAGTAGGTTTTGATCAAATAAGAACATTGAGGACAGGATGTTTGACCAAATATGGAAAAATTTGTATCTCTGTTCTCGGCATGAGCCAATGACTGTATTATGACCAGTTTCATTAAACTAGGCTAATTTAATCAAAAGTTATTAGCATGTTTGTAAATTTTGTTATAACCTCTGACCACAAGGTGGCACTGCCCCAAAACGTTTTGAGTACCTTCAAAGCATGGTGCGGAAGACATGATTTTTGGACAAACAGTTCAAAAGTTATAAGCAAAAATAGCCATTTTTTGTATCTCCGGACCAGTAGGTGGCGCTGCGCCGAAACGCTGCATGTTGCTTCAGGTCATGCTTGTGATGACATATACCAAGATTGGTTTGAATACGATAAAGCGTTGTGGAGATATAGGCTTATGAGTGTTTTTGCAACCGCTACGCAAAATTTGTGTGCGCGTTTATCGAAAACGATTTGACAAATCAACTTGATTTGCAAGATTTTTTGTCAGCATGGTCTGAAGATGATCTGGTTCAATTTTCGTGCAAATCGGACAAACCGTCTAGGACGAGTTCGTAAAAGTAGGTTTTTTGGAAAATTAAAAATGGCGGGGAAATTATCATGACCGAAAATGACATCATAGGTTGCAATTGAATCGGCATGAGCCATTGACTCTATTATGACCAGTTTCAATATACTAGGCTAATTTATTCAAAAGTTATTAGCATTTTTGTCAAGTTTGTTATATCTTTTGACCACAAGGTGGCACTGCCCTAAAACTTTTTGAGTACCTTCAGGGCATAGCAAGGAAGTCACATACCGAGTTTAGTAACAATATACTAATGCATTTGTAAAATATCGCATTTTTTGACAAAATTCAAAATGGCCGACAGCCAAAATGGCCGATATGGTAAAATTGAATATCAGACGACTCGGCATGCCGTCCTGAATGTAACGAGACCACTTTTATGATTTTTGGACAAACAGTTCAGAAGTTATAAGCAAAAATAACAATTTTTCGTATCTCCGGACCAGTAGGTGGCGCTGCGCCGAAACGCTGTATGTTGCCTCAAGTCATGCTTGTGATGACATGTACCAAGTTTGGTTTAAATACGATAAAGCGTTGCGGAGATATTGCCTTAAGAGTGTTTTTGCAACCGCTACGTAAAATTTGTTTGCGCGTTTATCGCAAATGATTTGACGAATCAACTTGATTTGCAAGATTTTTTGTCAGCATGGTCTGAAGATGATCTGGATCAATTTTCGTGCAAATCGGATGAACCGTCTAGGACGAGTTCGTAAAAGTAGGTTTTTCGGAAAATTAAAAATGGCGGGAAAATTTTTATGACGGAAAATAACGTCATAGGGTGCAATCGAATCGCCTTGAGCCAAGGAATCAGAGGAAAAAAGAATTTTGTTTCTAGCCCTTATGGTTCAAAAGTTATTAGCATAAACATGAGTCAAATTTTGGACTGATGGTGGCGCTAGAGGGATTGAGTTTGAGACTCCAAATTTGCTACGGTGACATTTCAGACTGTCCTCTATTAGTGTGCCAAATTTCACAACTTTTTACCATACGGTTCTATGGGCTGCCATAGACTTCGTGGCGGAAGAAGAAGAAGAAGATGAATAATAATAATAAGAACGGGAACGGTTTCAATAGGTGCCTTCGCACCTTCGGTGCTTGGCCCCTAATAATAATAGGAACGGGAACGGTTTCAATAGGTGCCTTCGCACCTTCGGTGCTTGGCCCCTAAATAATAATAAGAACGGGAACGGTTTCAATAGGTGCCTTCGCACCTTCGGTGCTTGGCCCCTAATTATACAGTTTAAGAAGATTAGGCAAAATGGCTGAAATTTCATATATAGAGTCACTGATAATATAAGTTAATGGTTTATCACTTTTGAACAATAGGTGGCACAGTTACGAAATGTATGTGGTGTGGTCAGAATAAGAGAACAATGACACATGCAAAGTTTGATGCCAATATGTCAAAGCATTGCAGATATACAGCCTCAAGAGTAATTTTGGCATCATGGCTCAACTTCGTCACTGCGGTTTACAAAAACGGTTTCATCTATTGATGCAAAATCCCTAACTTTTTGTTGACACAGTCTGAAGATGATACGATTCGATTTTGGTGGAAATTGGACAAACGGTCTAGGATGAGTTTGAAAAAGTAGGTTTTGATCAAATAAGAACATTGAGGACAGGATGTTTGACCAAATATGGAAAAATTAGTATCTCTGTTCTCGGCATGAGCCAATGACTGTATTATGACCAGTTTCATTAAACTAGGCTAATTTAATCAAAAGTTATTAGCATGTTTGTAAATTTTGTTATAACCTCTGACCACAAGGTGGCACTGCCCCAAAACGTTTTGAGTACCTTCAAAGCATGGTGCGGAAGACATGATTTTTGGACAAACAGTTCAAAAGTTATAAGCAAAAATAGCCATTTTTTTTATCTCCGGACCAGTAGGTGGCGCTGCGCCGAAACGCTGCATGTTGCTTCAGGTCATGCTTGTGATGACATATACCAAGATTGGTTTGAATACGATAAAGCGTTGTGGAGATATAGGCTTATGAGTGTTTTTGCAACCGCTACGCAAAATTTGTGTGCGCGTTTATCGAAAACGATTTGACAAATCAACTTGATTTGCAAGATTTTTTGTCAGCATGGTCTGAAGATGATCTGGTTCAATTTTCGTGCAAATCGGACAAACCGTCTAGGACGAGTTCGTAAAAGTAGGTTTTTTGGAAAATTAAAAATGGCGGGGAAATTATCATGACCGAAAATGACATCATAGGATGCAATTGAATCGACATGAGCCAATGACTCTATTATGACCAGTTTCAATATACTAGGCTAATTTAATCAAAAGTTATTAGCATTTTTGTCAAGTTTGTTATATCTTTTGACCACAAGGTGGCACTGCCCTAAAACTTTTTGAGTACCTTCAGGGCATAGCAAGGAAGTCACATACCGAGTTTAGTAACAATATACTAATGCATTTGTAAAATATAGCATTTTTTGACAAAATTCAAAATGGCCGACAGCCAAAATGGCCGATATGGTAAAATTGAATATCAGACGACTCGGCATGCCGTCCTGAATGTAACGAGACCACTTTTATGATTTTTGGACAAACAGTTCAGAAGTTATAAGCAAAAATAGCAATTTTTCGTATCTCCGGACCAGTAGGTGGCGCTGCGCCGAAACGCTGTATGTTGCCTCAAGTCATGCTTGTGATGACATGTACCCAGTTTGGTTTGAATACGATAAAGCGTTGCGGAGATATTGCCTTAAGAGTGTTTTTGCAACCGCTACGTAAAATTTGTTTGCGCGTTTATCGCAAATGATTTGACGAATCAACTTGATTTGCAAGATTTTTTGTCAGCATGGTCTGAAGATCATCTGGTTCAATTTTCGTGCAAATCGGATGAACCGTCTAGGACGAGATTGTAAAAGTAGGTTTTTCGGACAATTAAAAATGGCGGGAAAATTTTTATGACGGAAAATGACGTCATAGGGTGCAATCGAATCGTCTTGAGCCAAGGAATCAGAGGAAAAAAGAATTTTGTTTCTAGCCCTTATGGTTCAAAAGTTATTAGCATAAACATGAGTCAAATTTTGGACTGATGGTGGCGCTAGAGGGATTGAGTTTGAGACTCCAAATTTGCTACGGTGACATTTCAGACTGTCCTCTATTAGTGGGCCAAATTTCACAACTTTTTACCATACGGTTCTATGGGCTGCCATAGACTTTGTGGCGGAAGAAGAAGAAGAAGAAGAAGAAGAAGAAGAAGATGAATAATAATAATAAGAACGGGAACAGTTTCAATAGGTGCCTTCGCACCTTCGGTGCTTGGCCCCTAATAATAAGAACGGGAACGGTTTCAATAGGTGCCTTCGCACCTTCGGTGCTTGGCCCCTAAATAAACCGCTCTTTCCAGGTTTTTCATGTAGGTCTAAACTAGATTTTTAGGTACAGAAATAGTAATCAAAAGTAAAATATCACTGCTTAGTCCTGTAGCGAATTAGCTCTGGGGAAATATTAATAATGATTCATAACTCATTATGATTATTCAATATGATTAATTATGAATATTTGAATCAGTAAAATAGATTAACTTGATGTAGCTACATTTACATTACAATCATTCACTCAGTTCATCCTAAGGACGTTCAGTATTGATTATTAATTTAATTCTTAGAAAAGGATATTTTTCATGGCCACAAATAATTTACCTAAGCGCTTAGAGAAGGAGAAGAGAGAGAGGGAGGGACGAGTGCATTGCTCCTTAAGAAGTCTCCTGGAGGTCACCACCTCCAGACTTGACCAATGAGATTGTTGGGATGTCCAAGCGGGAAGTTCCTTTGGAGATTTTATGGCCCTTTGTTTTAAACATGAAATCAAAAGGGTGTGTGCCCATTTATACTCTAATTAATGCAACAAACACATATTGCCTCCTATGAGAACGTGGCATACATGAAAGTGTAAGTCGTGAAGCGACCATTAATTTGATAGAAGACACGACATATATGAGGTTACCTGAAATAGTAAGTTGTTCATAAGACATTCTTAAGTGGCATACAATGCTGCGGACCCTTTACAAGACAGTTATGTGTGTACATACAAGGTCCTAGGGTGCTTGTTTATTTAAAGATGGTTTGTCTATAACTTGGGGCAAAAGCGTGTGTTTTACAGGCTCTGTGGCTCTCCCCTGTGGACTTTCCATGTGGCCAAATTCTTTTGGGGTCGTAAAACATACTATCAGTTTTGTTTCCAGGGTAACCAAGGATCCTTCTCTGTTGTGTTGGGGGAAGGTCTGTTACTAAGCACATAGTATTTAAAACATATTTGTTAAATGTAACAGGCAATTATGTGTCTGATTTGCCTCAATCACTACAGTCCTCACTGTATAAATATAGATTTACCCGTATTGAAGTTATTCAGTCAAGAGCAGTCTTTTGTTTGATTAACATAAAAACAGACAGCAGCAGGAATATTAGGCTGCTGTCACTTTAAGCATCACATTCTCACACCCAACTCGTCACATATTGACACTTGGTCAGTAGTGATGCACCGATCATGATTTTACATGGCCGATTCCAATACCGATTTTTTTTCAAGAAAACTGGCCGATTCCGATACCATTTCCGATTTTTTTTTTTTTTACACAATAAAGTAATAAAAGTATACATGAACAAGATGTTTATTTGGTATTTAACAGGCTAAATTGGCTTTTGGCTCATGAAAACAAGTCCGCAATCTGAAATTAACAGGAGATTGAATTGGAAATGAAAAGGCTGAAAGGTGAAATTAAAGGCAACAACTGCATATTCTGCAATCCAAACAAAGATGTTACTTAAATCAGCATTTGTTTTTAAATTCAGTGTAAAGAAAAAAAGTCTTTACCAGTGAAATTACATAAAACCAAAGTATATAATTGTTCCAAAATGTTAAATCAAATAATGTTTAGTGCAACGAAAAAAAACTAAGATGCTACAGCAGGTGCTTTTTAAATCAAATTAAGTAAATGTAATTTTAAGGTAAAATAAAAGGTAACACTTTAGAATAATGGTCATTAGTTAACATTAGTTAACGTATTAACTAACATGAACTAACCATGAGCAGTACATTTGTTACTGTATTTGTTCATCTTTGTTAACGTTAGTTAATATAAATCCAGCTGTTCATGGTTTGTTCATGTTAGTTCACAGTGCATTAACTAATGTTAACAAGATTTTAATAATGCAGTTATCTCTCATTAGTAAATGTTGAAATTAACATTAACAAAGATTAATAAACGCTTTATAAGTGCAGTTCATTATTAGTTAATGTTAACTAATGTAGTTAACTAATGTTAACTAATGACCATTATTCTTAAGGTGTTACCAAATATAAATGATCATCCTATAGGCTACAGGACTGATAGTATTTCATTTCTAAAATGCACGCATGTTCTTCTTTAGGCTACAAAAAGAAGTATTTCGGCTTTTTCACAAGGTAATCTGTTTCAATCTCATCCGATCCAACACGTGAGTATCTGAGCTGAACAAACGCTCACCATCTACACTTGTGCAGGACGCGGAGAGATGAGCTCGCGCAACTTCAGCTCACGCAGGAAAGCGGCTCTTCATTGCCTTCAGCGTATCTCGTCTCTTCCCTCAGTTCTCCAGTTTCCGTTTGTAAAACACAAGTGACATGTTCGCGAATGATTGCAATATAGGCGTATGTGCACGCGGGCGCACTTCCGGATAAATCGGCAGAAAAATACAAAGAATCCGGTTTTTGGCCGGTCAACCGGTGCATCCCTATTGGTCAGGGCCCTTTGGCGTCACTTTTTAACGGACAGATACGAAGATCATGTACAAATTCAAAAATTGCCGCCTGAAGAAACGTTACGTCAGCTTTGATAGTTTGATAGGCTCTTGTATGTCACAAGCACCAAACTGAGATACGTGGGTACTTTCGCGGGTACTGCGCTTGCATATTTAATTTGACAAGGCTTAAAAACACGCACAAATCAGCTTCCTAGCAGATGTAAGCAGCACTGGCCCGATCGGGCAAGTGAAGAGTTTCGTCAACTGGCCCGCGTGTCTTTCACGCTGGCCCCGGGCCATCGGGCAGTCCTTATTGTCAAGCCCTGCATTGTCAATACAAGATCTTGGGCAAAAATTGATGCGTCTCTTGTTGAAAATAACATCACAGAATTTAACATTTAAGACTATATTTAACTCATTTAAGACTGTGCTTATGAGGATACTTATGAGGACAAAACAGTTCTTTTTCTAACTTCGCTCGGTGTTTCACTTATGGGAATCGCTTTGGGCGTGACCAACTACGGAAGCTCCTATGGCACCACGTCTGTCTTTGACAGACAGGTCGACCTGAGATCAGGCTCCGCCCCCACCTATAACACTCAGGTCGACCCCTATCGAAGTCATTCGCGCTTTCTTCCCGTGAGGGACTACAACAAGCTCTCTCAGCACGTCCGACTTCGTCGCTGATTTTCGCTAAACTGTTCATCAGGCGGACCGTCATTGGATTACGCCACCGAACGCGATATCAGTGGATTGGACTGTGTTGAGTGGCATCGCTAAACACTGAATAGTTTCCGCGTCAAGGCGAGCTATTCGGTTCGGACTATCACGTATTAAATTAAGTCGGTAGTATTTTAAGTGACGTTAAGTCATCTTAGGCTTTACGCGTTAAGGCGAGCCGTTGAAAGGGCTTATACCCTACGTGAAGCTTCAGACTAACGTGTAGTGACGAGTCGTTGAATCACTCTTCTCCAGCCATCATGTCGACGGTCATTACCCCCGCCAAAGGGAATGAGTCGAAAAGCAGGGAGGTGGCACCCCGCCCGTGTCCATCGTCATGTGGAGCAACCATCTCGGGCAGGGACCCCCATCCCATGTGCATCGTGTGTATGGGCACAAAGCACGCTCAAACGTCGCTTGCAGACCCACAAACATGCGTCCACTGTGCGTCAATGCCGGTGAAAATTCTGGAGAGAAGGCTGAGAGTGGCGGTGGCTAGCCAGCAAGACCCATGTCTGGCCGGAGCGGCCGCGAAACCTACGGCTACTGACCATCATATGCGAGCTACCACGAGCTGGGCCGAAATGATGGAAGCCGAATCCCCGGATATGCCTCCTCTGTTCGAGAACCTGCTCGCGCACGAGGAGGAAGAGCTGGGTGACGAGGACGCAGAGGGCGACGCCAACTCTGATCTCCTCGACTTGGATATGGAGGACGAGGAGGAAGATGACAACTCTCCCTTCCCGGTCCAACAGTCTAGACCCCCGAGCACAACTGACACGGGCTCTCAGGCAGACAGTAACCTGCACGAGGTGTGCAAACGAGCCGCGGCTAAGCTAGGCCTAGCATGGCCCGCGGCACAAGATGCAGAGGGAGCAGAGCGGGACCTTTACGATGGAAAAAGGCTTCCGCCTGCTCAACCCACAGCGAGACAACTCCTACCAGCCGTGCCAGCGTGCATGAAAGAGATGTCCCGCCATTGGGGTACCCCCTTTAAGAGCAAGCTCCCGACCAAGGGATGTTCTAAACTGGAGGTGCAAGGGATGGCAGAGCTGGGGCTGGCCGGACCCCCAGCGGTAGAGTCTTCAGTGGCCTATCACCTCCATCCGAGTCGACGCTCTATCTCTGCCTCCTCTCAAATCTCACTGCCAAGCAAGATGGAACGCCTAACCGCGTCCGTCTATCAGCGAATGTACAAGTATGCAGCGCAGTCAGTGTGCTCACTTAACGCGGTGACTTTACTGTCAGCGTACCAGGCAGAGATTTTGGAGGAGATGGGGCGACAGCTGGATACAGGAGTGCCGAACCCAGCACTCTGGGATGAGATCTGTGTGGTGAATGATCTAATTCTCCGCTCTTCCCGTGGTGCGGTTCAGGGTTGTGGCCGCGTGATGGGCCTAGCCGTGTCAGGTGAGAGGGCGTTATGGCTAAACCTGTCAGGGCTGAGCGACGCTCAGAAAGCGGAGGTGATGGACGCGGCGTTCGACCCAACTAAGGGCCTGTTCGGACCGGCTCTCGAGAAAATGAGAGAGACCAGCACCCTTAGGAAACAAGAGGATGAAGCGTTTAGCCTCTGTTTACCACGCAAGCAAACACCGCGACCACCCTCTCAACCACCGCGGCAGGGCTTTGGTGCAGCCGCTGCAGCGAGAGGGAGACAAGCGGGGGCCAGGAATGTGAGACCTGCGCCCAGTGGACATCAATCTGGCCATCGTCCGAGGTCAGATGGATCCGGACCATGGGGTAAGCATTCATTTGCGGCCGCGGCGGCGAGGAACCGCCCGCCCCACCCCGAGGAACGGAAGAAGAAGCGTGCGACCTAACACACGAATGTTCCCCTGCACTTCTCTCTCCGCCCACAAAGAGAAGGAAGGGATCCAGCCCTGTTGTTCTAAGTTCAGTAAGGGCTCTAAGTTACCCAGTTCCAAAACAGGGAAAAAATGTTCAACAGTGTCACCAAGCACTCACACGGTGTTTTCAAACGCCCATCTTTTCAGGGGAAAACACAATAAAGATTGCTCTATCGCATCCAAGCCACGGGCCAAGGGCGATAAGCTCCCCAAATGCAATAAATGCACTAATAAATGTTTCACTATCGCAGCCAGGCAGACAGCCGAGGGCGATAGATTGCAAAATAATTCAAAAATTGAACTGTGTTTCCCCAGTTTCACCGCTGGGGGGAGCGCACGCTTCTCCAGCGGGGGTCAGCGCAGATACGGTAATGACGTCATCAAAGCGTGCCCCCGAGGGAGAAGTATACAAAGGACCCCTATCGGCTCGTATACTCAATTGGCGAGCATGCGCAGCTCATCCGTGGGTTATAAAGACAATCTTACGGGGATACAGACTTCAATTTGCCATGAAACCACCCAGATTCAATGGTATTATAGTCTCAGTGGCCGAGGGAGAATCAGCTCGCGTCCTGACGGCCGAGATAGACACTCTTTTAGTCAAACGAGCCATCAGAGTGGTGCCAAAGGAAGCGACCTGTCAGGGGTTTTACTCCCGCTACTTTGTGATTCCAAAGAAGGGGAGCGCATCTCTGCGTCCAATCTTAGATCTCCGTGTGTTAAACAAACACCTACGGAAGTACTCATTCAAAATGTTGACACACAAAACACTTTGTCGATCCATCCGCCAGAACGATTGGTTTGTGACGATCGATCTGTCAGATGCATATTTTCACATAGACGTTTACCCGTCTCACAGAAAATATCTCAGGTTTGCATACCGAGGCACGGCTTACGAGTTTCAAACCATCCCATTTGGTCTATCTTTAGCACCAAGAGTTTTCAGCAAATGTGTGGAAGCAGCACTATTTCCGTTGAGAAACAGCGGGATAAGAATATTGTCGTACATAGACGACTATCTGATATGCGCCTCGTCGAAAGAGCAAGCTATCAGAGACGCACACAGGGTGTTAACTCATCTCGACAGCTTGGGATTCAGGATAAACATGAAAAAGAGCCGCTTAGAGCCAGCACAGGACACAGAATATCTGGGGCTCAGTATAAACTCCCTCTCTTATCGGGTCACTCTGACAGAGGGGAGGATCACGTCCTTCACTCAGTGTCTCTCCCGTTTTCAGACGGGGAAAATTGTCCCGTTCAGGCTGTGCCTACGAATGCTGGGTCTAATGGCCTCAGTGATTTCGGTAGTACATCTGGGGCTACTCATAATGAGAGATTTTCAGCGCTGGGTCGCGCACCTGCGTCTATGTTCTCGGCGTCATCTCGGTCGGCCAGTGAGAGTAACGTATGCGTGCGTCAGAGCGCTCAGACATTGGAGAAGTCCCGCGACTCTCAGAACGGGGATTCCCTTGGGGGCGGTGTCGTCGAGAGTCGTCATGACGACGGACGCGTCGTTAAAGGGCTGGGGAGCAACTCTGATGGGCAGAGCGGTGAACGGTGTGTGGCCTCCACAACTGAATCACAAGCATATAAATTACTTGGAATTGTTGGCAGTTTTTCTAGCGCTGAAACATTTTCTGAGCTTCATCAAGGGCCAGCATGTTTTGGTGAAAACAGACAATTCTACAGTGGTCGCTTATATCAACCGGCAGGGAGGCACACGCTCTCTTCAGCTGCATCAGTTAGCGAAAAAGCTGATCGTGTGGTGCAACACAAGGCTCTTATCCATCAGGGCAACCCATGTTCCAGGGATATTGAACAGGGGAGCAGATTTATTGTCCAGGGGAAATCCTCTATACGGGGAATGGAAGCTTCATCCTCAGGTGGTGAAGCAGATATGGCAGAAGTACGGTCAGGCTGTCGTAGATCTCTTCGCCTCGCAAGAAAACGCTCAATGTCCTCTGTATTTTTCTCTGGCGGACGGAAATGCACCGCTGGGTGTGGATGCTTTAGCCCACCCATGGCCGAACGTCCTGCTGTATGCATTCCCTCCTCTGAGCCTGATTTCACCCACTCTGGCCAGGGTGAGGGAAATGGGATTATCACTGATACTGGTAGCTCCACGTTGGACATCCAGACATTGGGTAGCCGAGATAGTTCAACTACTGTCGGGTCAGCCATGGCCCCTCCCTCCCCGGAGGGACCTCCTGTCACAGGCAGGGGGGGAAATTTACCATCCTCACCCAGACAGGATAGCTCTCTGGGCCTGGCCCGTGAGAGGTGGAATCTGAGTGCAGCAGGTCTGCCACCATCAGTCATACACACTATACAGAGTTCCAGAGCCTCTTCTACTCGCTCTCTTTATAATAATAAGTGGCGAGTCTTTGAAGAATGGTGTGGACGGAATCATATTGTCCCTTTTCAATGCTCAGTGAGGGACATATTATGTTTTCTCCAGGATCTGTTGGATAAGGGGAAGGCTTTCTCTACACTGAAGGTGTATTTAGCAGCCATTTCTGCTTGTCATGTTGGTTTTGGTGACAAGACGGTTGGTCAGCACCCTTTAATAAGTCGTTTTATGAAAGGGGCACGGCGTATAAGGCCAGTGGCCAGGCGGATGGTTCCGTTGTGGGATTTGTCTATGGTTTTAGAGGCCCTTTCTCAACACCCGTTTGAGCCGTTAGAGGGCATAGGGTTGAAGTTTCTCTCTCTTAAAACAGCACTGCTGTTAGCACTGGTGACAGCGAAGCGTGTGAGCGACTTGCAGGCCCTGTCTATCAGCCCGTCTTGTTTTCAGTTCTCCCCAGGGCTCACTAAGGTTTCCTTTCGCCCTAATCCGGCTTTTGTACCTAAAGTGGTGGACTCGTCTTACAGATGTCCAGCTACAGAGCTTACAGCTTTCCACCCTCCTCCATTCTCTTCTGCAGAGGATAAGAGGTTAAATTCTTTATGTCCAGTACGGGCGCTTCATTGGTACGTGGAAAGGACAGCAGTTTTCAGAAGGAATGACCAGCTGTTTGTGTCTTGGGCTACTCCTCACAATGGGGAAACCGCTGTCGCGTCAGCGGCTGTCCCATTGGATTGTAGAAGCTATATCTCTAGCATATAAATGCAGAGGTTCTCAACCTCCTGAGGGCTTAAGGGCCCACTCCACTAGGGGCATGGCTACGTCGTGGGCCTTACTTAAGGGAGTGTCTGTTCAGGAGATATGTGCGGCAGCAAGTTGGGCTACGCCGCACACTTTTGTGCGGTTTTATAGACTGGATGTATCTGAACCTTCCTTGGCTCATGCAGTGCTAGGAGCCAGCAGGTCGGGACCCGCATGATTAGGCATAGCGTACATTGTGCAATCCGGGAGTGGTCTATATCTCCCATAAGTGAAACACCGAGCGAAGTTAGAAAAAGAACGATGGGTTACTTAACGTAATCCCGGGTTCTTTGATAACAGAGTGAGGTGTTTCACCAACACTTCCCTCCTTGCACAGGAACGGGAAGAAATCTCTCTATAATGACTTCGATAGGGGTCGACCTGAGTGTTATAGGTGGGGGCGGAGCCTGATCTCAGGTCGACCTGTCTGTCAAAGACAGACGTGGTGCCATAGGAGCTTCCGTAGTTGGTCACGCCCAAAGCGATTCCCATAAGTGAAACACCTCACTCTGTTATCAAAGAACCCGGGATTACGTTAAGTAACCCATCGTTATTTTTGCATAATTGTGTGTTTTCGTCCGTTCAAGGGCTGTCTGAAGCAGTTTTCTGTATGCATGAGTCGTGAGTGTGTCACATGCACAGACAGCTTCAGTACCGCACTGCATTCTATTTTGTCTCTTATCACGTTTGAATGGTTTAAAAGCATTCGCATGAATAAGAGCATAATAAGAGCATACATGTTGATATCTTTTGCAAGTATCGCTAGTGTGCGGGATTTCCTTTAACTTTTGAGATTTTGAAATATTTTTTTATCCTCTTTCCTACCTACCTATCTATTACCAACAGGTGTGCGATGGTAATTGTCAATTAATGCGTTAAACTTACGATGTAACACATTACATATATATAAACAAATAAACAAAGGTCAAATGTCTTAAATGAATCTAATGATGTCCAGCAGACAGTCAAAATGGAGAAAATGTATATCGTAAGAAAAGCAGGAGGCTCTATTTTTCTCAGTCTCCCTATGTCATCATAAACTCAGCTCCTTGTGAATAGAGACTTTGTGGAATGAGTATCACTTTGGACACACTTTTAATGGTTTCCAAACCCACAGGCCTTTTGGATAGCGAGCTGGAGAGAGGGAGGTCTTAATCTGCAGTGGCATCACTGGCAGATTCTGCACACTTGAGGAAGACGAATAAGGAGCTTGAGGGAAAAACTTTTCACATCATAACCTGGCATCATGATCATTTATTTATTATTATGCAGCATTATGCAAATGCATTTTCACACTGATCGCCATAACTCATTACAGCCATGAGTGAAGTGGTGGAGGCGCTGTATGAATGACAGAAGGGTTTCGGGGTTTAGGCTTTTTTTCCCTGCACCCTGATGCTTCAGCTGTTCCAGGAGATCAGTTCATTTTTTTCCCTCTTTATAAAATAAACATTTCACAGTCTTTGATACCGACAGAATACTGATTTTCTTATTTTCGATCAATTACGTTTTAATAATTTAACTGCAGGTAATTATTTTTGTTGCAATCACAGGCTGCCTGACCATTGAATAACCTGCAGAATATTAATACTAAAATATTAATATTATTATTCTAGGTTATTTCCAATGTTTTATTGAATATACTGACCCATTCAGGGATCTACAAAGAGAACCCTCAGATATATAGACATTTAGCTACAGTATTCTTTTTAGTTTCTTTGCCGAGTTCTCATTCATTATAAGTTGTCATGGTTTCTGACTATTCCTCAACTTTACCCTATTTCATTAACTTCCTCTGTTTATTTAAGCCCTCAGTTTTACTTAGTGTCACGGGATGACTGAGGAAACTGAGGTGAGGACTCAATTGCAGGAAAAACGGATGAATTTATTATAAAAGTAAACATAAATACAAACAAAGACCCACGAGGGGGGAAACATACAACTAAGAAATAACTAAATCAACTAACATACTCAAACCGGGAACAGGAGACGCTAGACATCACAATGAACCGACCAGGACTGCAAACACAAAGGAACTTATAAAGGGGACAAATAAAGCAGGTAACGAGGGAACACAGGTGGGGCAAATTAAACCAATAAGATGATAACAAGGAGGGTGGGAACTAGACAAGGACGGAAAATAACAAACCACCACATGTGCTACACAAGACAGGACAGGCATGTGACACTTAGTCATTGTCTTTCATTAATGTTTATGGTTTGTTGTGTTGTATTACTGTTCTCTGTGTTGATTATATTCTTTACTACAGCTCACCATTACACATCTATAATCATTTGAACACTTACTCTGCACATAAAATGTATGAATTTTTTTGCAATAACTTTTCTTTTTGTCAGACAACATAACAAAGTGTCCTGATTTTTATTTAAAAGAAATTAATACTTTTATTCAGCGAGTATGCCTTAAATTTATCTAAAGTGACAGTAAAGACATTTATGTTACAAAGGATTTCTATTTTATTCATCAAAGAATCCTGACTAAAATGTATCACATTTTCCACAAAAACTATTAAGCAGTTTAACTGCTTGCAACATTGATAAAAAAAAAAAATAAAAAAAAATTCTTGAGCAGCAAATCAGCATATTAGAATGATTTTTGAAGGATCATGTGACACTGAAGACTGGAGTAATGATGCTGAAAATTCAGCATTGCCATCACAGGAGTAAATTACATTTTTTTTTTAATTTATATTTCACAATATAACTGTTTTTGCTGAACAAATTAATACATTATTGGTAAACATAAAAGGCTTCTTTCAAAAACATAAAAAAATTCTTACTGACCCCAAACTTTAGGGGTATAACAAGCTTATTTTTGTGAAATATTTAGCTTGTGCTAATGTTATATGCCCTCATATTTTGTTATCTAATATGTTTACCTTCATAAATTATTAAAATAACTTTTTGGGGGGATAGGCCAATGGCAAAAACCTGCCAGAAAATATTTTAGCACGATTTCTTTTTGAAGCGTAAACACACAGAACTAAAGATGGCCAAAAATTGGAAGAACCCAAGCTTTTTAGTGTGTGTGTGTGTGTGTGTGTATGTGTGCGCTTCTCTGCGTGTGAAGTCTTTATAGCCTACTGTAATTTAAAAAGTTTACCCTGACTGATGTTTGAGGAAGTGGAGCTGAAAGGAAAGTGAGCGAGATGCCAGTCTTACCACCCATTGCTTTAAGTGTTTCAGGCTGGCTGTGTATGAACCTGGCACACTCATCTGTCACAGAGACCCGCTGAGAGTTTTAATAAGAGCTCTGGACTCAAGAGATTGTAGGGAACAAAGGGGAATTTTGCTCCGATCTAGGATCTTATACACCTGTCAGTCAATTTTCATTGAGCTGTGACGAGGGAAATGGAGATCAGGATCTTATTGTGAACATTTACGAACATCAGCAGGGCTGCGAATTAGTTTGTATTAACACATGAATACAATAGCAGCGTACTAGGCCCAGGACAGTGAGGTGTGGTCTTGCATTGCTAAACACCTGTACTTCCTCCCATGCCGCAGGCAAGTAACCATCACTCCACCCCTGCCTTGTCTCCATGGCAACCTATTTCAAATTCTATCAGGATGCGCCTTATTTTTTTATTCCCCCTTGAAGCAAAACACACTTACTGTAAGATGGACTGCATGATCTATATCGCAGTAATTACGAAAGGATGCATTTTTTTTTAAATAATAATAACATGCCTTAGAAGACCTATGATGAGTCTGTCGAGCGATATATTTACATTATGATAAGCAACATACAGTACACTGCCGTCACATCTCCCCGGGTGGAACCCATTAAGGATTTACATCATTCTCGCTCTCAGGCAGCCCCCTAAAATTACATTTGCCTCACAAGAGTAAATGAGATGGTTCAAACGAAAGCCCCTCTGTCAGTGGACAACAAAATAGAGTCATTTGTTTCCGCCACATCATAATTTAACACACCGTCGGCTCCAGGAGTGTTCGGCAACAATGGAAGTGATGAAAAAAAAAACAAGGATGAGAGCGAATCCAATTTTCGAGGATCCCAACCATCCTTTTAAAACAATAACCACTGTGATTAAGATACTAGCAGAGTCTCACCTCAGTGGTTTGGCTGTGAGCTGGGATGAAAAGCTTTGTTATGGTGCAGTAGTGCTGAACAAGTGAGCCCTCAATCTAATGCTGATTTCAGTCTGTGCATTGGTACAATGCAGAATCCTTACATTTGTCATCATTTAAACTTTGGCATTACGTTTGCATATCCGTGTTCCACGAATAGAAGGCGGCCGTTCTTTACAGTAATTGCTGGTTGCCCAGAAAGGTGATACGCCTCCCTTTCTCCTTGTGAGCAGGCATAACAAGCGGCCGGCCAAGTTTCTCACCTGTTACTGCCCAGAAGGGAGTTCTGTGAGACCTGTTGTTAGTCTGCTTATTATTAAAGGGATAGTCCACCCAGAAATGAAAGTCTGTCATCAGAAGATATTTTGAAGAATGTTGGAACTCAATGGGAAACATTCTTTAAAATTTCTTCTTTTATGTTCCAAGGGAGAAAGGGCTGTTTACACCTGGTATCTAGAAGCGTTTTTTCGTCGTTCGCATCAAAACGCTTTGAGCTTGTTCACTTTAGACCACTTCAAAAGGTAGTTGAAAACGCATTCGATCGGATTGCTTTTTTAGTGTAGACACTCATGTGGTTGAATGTTCAAATATCCCCAAAAGACCACCTACTCTCTGCCTACTGACCTAATACTTAAACATTATCGGAAGCTCACTAGTCAAACAGGATATAAACTTTGTCGACTGAAGACCCAAGTTTGGTTTGAAGACGAAAAACATACCAAGCACAATGTTCTCTCACCATTCCTGATTTCTAACACACACTCACAGCATTCGGCGTGATCTTGCGGCTGTCAGAGCAGAAACGAAAGCTGATGCGCTCCGTATGTTTTCCGTCGTCTCCTTTCGCATTCATATGTAAATTGTGCTCGCTTATTTTGTCCATTAGATTGAAAGATCTGAAAAAGCCCATACATTTACCCGCCCATAGACCCTCCCCTCAAAGAAACAAGGACAGAAGTGGTTAAAAGTGAACAAAAGAGACGGATTAAAACACCAGGTGTAAATGGGAATGTCTCCCTTGTCTACTTGCGATCCAATAGACCAAAACAATTCTTAATACCAGGTGTAAACCGGGCCAGAAAGCCATACAGGTTTGGAAGGACATGAGTGTGTGTAAATTATGACCTTTTATTTTGGGTGGACTATCTCTTTGAAAGAAGATGAAGATATCTCATCCCTTTGAATTTGTTTTGTTTTCTTAATATACTGTATTTCCCAGGGTAGTGTAAAAGTTTGGATTTAACTGCTGTATTTTCCCTGACTGTACATGATTTTTCTCTTTTTGTTGACATTTTTGTGCAGGAATCCTCAGTTTGCCGGACAGTTTGAGCCTCCACAGGAACCAGCAGCGCTCAAATAAAGCTGGAGACGCCTACAGTCAGTCCGAGCAGCGTACTATTGAACAGTCCCTGCTGGCCACACGCGTGGGGAGCATCGCTGAACTCAGTGAGTAACCAAACATCTATTTTTCAACTTAAATTGAGCTCTTCTGCACCATATACTTTTTCTACCAATCATTCCTTGCTCAGAAAAGCGGAAGCCGCCATTATTCTTTGGGTTATTACTTGTTTGAGTATGTGTGCATGCACACACCACAAGCTTTATTCAGTAATAGTTTTGTTGGGTGATCTACAGCTCTGCTTGATTTGCATGTACAGCACATTTTCACAGAACTCATGAACCGCTGCATGGTGGTGCAGAGTGGTAAAGATATAAATTTTGATGCAAATTCATTTCGTTTGAAGTAAGAAGTAGCCCCAGGTTGCAGTCATTTCACACCAGAGTGGTATGTGTTTACTAGTAGGAATCCATCTTCTCAGGATTCAGGTCTCTCTCTCTTCAAACAGGGCTTTAGCTCTCAACATCCCATACACACAGTCCACTCTTATACAAGAGCCATACACTGTGTTTGATTTTCCCATGAATGTAATGCTTTATATATATCTGTGTTTAAAAGGGTCGTTGTTATTCAACAGAGCACTTAGTTAGACAGCATGCAATTTATCCTATGTGCGTGGTTCGTCAGTACAGTTTAATATCAAATAATTAAATAATTAGGCAACGGCAACACTTTTGTGTGTGTGTATGCAGCTGTAAAAATGGTAATAGAAATTTAAAATAGAAATTTTGATGGAATGTTCATCATTCAGGTATAGCTTTCAGCTGTGCCCAAATTTCCATTGGTATTTTTCCCTACATTTATTTGCATATTGAATTATGATTGGTCTTCTTTCTTGCATATACTGAATTGTTATGGCTCTCGTCTTCCTTGCGCATGTTTTGCCAGTTATAGGTGCCTGTACACTGCACATTGACTGAAAACATGCTAAGTGTCATGAAAAAAGAAGCCTTAAACTCATTTAGCCTAAAAATGTAACACTTTTGCTGCCTTGCAAACGCTGGTATTTCCTTCAGGAAATGCAAATCTAATTAGATGTAAAGCTCTCTTACTTAGGAGATTGGTCATGTAATTCAATATATTTTACAGCAGAAAGCTTGTTCTATTCTGGAGAACATTGATTTTGAATGCAATACTATATGTTCTGCAGTGCAGAAATCTTTGTAGCCACAATGCCTGCCTTATCTGAATTCGGCAACAATTCCCATAAAATACAACATGGGTCTTCAACGTTTTTCAGGGCAAGGACCCCTTAGGCGATAGAGACATTGAGCAGGGACCACCGATACAAAATTTGTCAAATAGAGCTACATATTAAGCGTATACACTTCAATATCAATAGAAACTAACCACATTATGATTACAAATAAGTTATATTATGTCAAGACAGTAGATCAGAACTATGAACATTGTTGTTTCACATGCATCACTGTCTGTATATTACTTGCCACTGTTAAAATTGACATTATGCATCAAAACAAACATGTTGTGATAAAAATGTATTAGTTTATTAGTTGTTGTAAATTATTTTAACGGATTTGCAGAGTCATACATTTTAATTGACAGATTATCAGATGGATAATTAAACATTTACATGAGCTTTAGCTACAAGTTTACTAAAACTTCAGATTTTAATTTCACTGTCAGATGGACAAATCACACACAGTATCTGAAACTAGTGGGGGTTCTCTAAAGTTCATATGTAATATGTAAGCAGCAGCTCCACCATAACAACAATAGCAATGTACAGTAAGACATTTAAGACGATTTAAGTCATTACTTTTACAATTAATTTGAATGGAATTTCAAAAATATATTGTTGGGGTAACAGCTTAGGACCCAGGACCAGTAGTGAAAAATGAAGACCAGGAGTCAGGAGTCAGATTAATTAAAGAAAATTTTACTGAAGAATAGTTTGCAGTTTCATCAGCAGAAGCCAGCTCTTAGGCCGCACTCCCTCCAACAGTCTCCCCGCCTCCGTCTAACGTACATACAATTTTCTGAACAGTTATACGGTTTTCAAGGTCTAGACACGTCATTACTGCCATGTGGAATGATTCTGATTCGTTCTAACAACATGCAATGTAAGCAACTTTCCACACGTAGACAGATAGGAGCATATATCACTAAAAATGCGTAGACTTGATGTCGCCCAGGCCCAGATTAGTCCCTAGCGACCTCGGAGGTCATAGAAAAGACGCCTCCAAGTCTAGAATCGTCTGCCGAAAGGACCATCTCCAATACTGGATCTGCACAGAATCATGAGACGCACACACAAAGCTTCACAGAATAACAGTTTCCATCAAGGTCGGGAGCATCTTAACTAACTATCAACAAAGCACTTCTCCAAAACATGCTGATACTAACTGTACATAGCTGATACTGAAGTGAATTTATTCTATTTAGTAAGAAAGAAAAGTATATCAAAGTCTGGATTCAAAAGCACAGAGCAACTAAAACACTACAATATCCTAAATCACTCCTTGAATATAGAGAACTGATTTATCAAATGTAGGACACTGTTATAACTTGATTATCATTAATTCTTATTTTAATATTGAACATAAAATCATTCTTGAAGGATATGTGTCTGATGAAGAGACAAGTGATGTTTGGCTTGACCTTGACCCTTCAATATTTATACAAAAAAGTTGTTTATACACACTGCATAATGAATCTCTTACTTACATCGTGTCTTTGTTTGTTACTGAGAGGATTTGCGAGGATTTGGCCATTGCGTTCAAGAGATCAAGAAACATGTCTGTGATTGGCCACATTTCTCACCGCTGTAAATAGAAATATTTCACATTCTTCAGAGTGCAAACTAAAAAACACTAGGGCTGTAATCAATCAAAGAAAATCTTGGTCGACTTAAGTCCTGAAATTTTCGACTAAAAATCGACTAAAAATTACGTTAGAAAAAAAAAAAAAAGTTAAATTAATTAGCTGCGCACTGTGCGCAGTACTTGGTAGCCTTGTTGTCTGCCTAAATGAATTATAAATAAACATAAAAAACTAGTAGGCTATTTGCAGTATATTAAAATGTTTTTGACCTGATTATTTTGCACTGAAATTACACACGACACAAGAGTCTGTCGGCTCTGACAGCGTTGCATCACGTGCACCTGCGCAATATCATAGCCTATGATTTCCGAAAATATAGTACTATGTTGTCAACTAGTGATATCATCACAAGAACATTTGAGAAATATGCAACATAATTTAGACAATTGTTTTTGTCATATGTATTATAATAACTGACAGACACTATAATTTCAGCCGCTCTGTGCAGCTCGAACATAGGATCAGCTCAGCTTCGCGGCTGAGACACAAATTGACTATTAAAGGGTTAGTTCACCCAAAAATGAAAATTCTGTCATTAATTACTTACCCTCATGTCGTTCGACACCCTTAAGACCTCCGTTGATCTTCGTAACACAAATGAAGATATTTTAGTTGAAATCTGATGGCTCTGAAAGGCCTCCATTGGCACAATGCACGGTTCACTCTCAAGACCCTTAAAAGCTACTAAAGACGTCGTTACAAAGTCCATCTCACTACAGTGGTTCTACAATAACTTTATGAATCGGCGAGAATAGTTTTTGTGCGCAAAAAAACCCTAAATAACGACTTATATAGTGATGACGATTTCAAAACACGGCATCATCAAGCTTCGAAGCGTTATGAATCAGTGAGTCGAATCATGATTCGGATCGCCTGTCAAACCGCCAAACTGCTGAAATTTGGCGATCCAAACTGCTGAATCGACTCACTGATTCATAACGCTTCGAAGCTTGATGATGCCGTGTTTTGAAATCGTCATCACTATATAAGTCGTTATTTAGGGTTTTTTTGCGCACAAAAACTATTCTCACCGATTCATAAAGTTATTGTAGAGGCCTTTCAGAGCCATCAGATTTCAACTAAAATATCTTCATTTGTGTTCCGACGATCAACGGAGGTCTTAAGGGTGTCGAACGACATGAGGGTAAGTAATTAATGACAGAATTTTCATTTTTGGGTGAACTAACCCTTTAACTTAAAGCTTTTACTCTTAAACACAAAAGGCACGTCCACTTTAATAAAAAAGGAATATTTATTAAACAAGCCAGATCAAGAGCAGAAACAAAATAAAGTGCATAACTGAAAAATAAAACATAGGCTCAAAACTAATACAAACAGTGGCCACACACATCGCGCATTAGGCTCCAAATAAAAAACATTGAAATATGGCAATTCTGATATGTTCATATAGCCTACTCAAAACAGACGGGGCAACCTAACGCAGACAAGTTAGCTTACCGTATAGCTTATATTTAAGTGATATGACATGTTTGTCGTCGAACGGTTGCTTGCAAAATTTGCTTTTTGTCTTTTTTACCCATTTTCTATTTTTTTAAAATGCTGCCACACTGCTGATGTCTTTGTTGACATGGTAGAAGAGGACTGACTAGGAAAACGCTCTCACGATTAAATAAATAAGATAGCCTACTACAGCAAAGAAGCCTAACGGTACTTCAATCTGTCTCTCTTCTCCAGAGGGTTGGGCTAATCCAAAATATGTGAAAACAAGGGGGGGGGGGGGGGGGGTCTGAAGACAGACTGTTAACTGTGAAACAGGGGTGCTCTGAAAACACCCCCATTAGCAATTAGTGCTTTCCATCTGATGAAATGAACGCGGCTAAACTGATGAAATGAACGCAGCAAAAAATCGACCAATCAGAATTTTGGTCGAGCCAGAACGTATCGACTAATAATCGACTGGGAGATTACAGCCCTAAAAAAACACAATGAAGTGTTTGCCAAATCTATTTTGCCAATATTATTATATTATTAAAATATCAACTGAAGGTGGTCTCGCTTCGTTTCAGGGTACTTTGGGACTTTGTGATGTTTTTTGATATTTAATTTTTTTAACAAAATTTATTTTTGATCAAACACTAATTGGCAGACCCCCTAGAGGTCGCGGACCCCCGGTGAAAGACCCTTGTCAAATACAACAAATATGCATGCATGGCCCTGTTTAATATCTGAAAAGTACAAAGAAAACATAGCAAGCCCGCAGAAGCAGATATGCACAAAATGCTGCCGTCTGTTCCTTCAAAAATGCATGTGCTCTTCAAAACTTAAATATCAAATCTCCATTAGTACTTTTTTTATAGACACAGTATCCATGGAGATTTCTATAAAATGCTTAGTCTATTTCCAGCTCTTCTCTTCTGTCTCTCTTTCTCGTGGCTGTCCCCAGTGACCCTGCAGGGGAAGTTGAGGGCAGTTTGAACCCTGGGTAGGGACAGCGCTCCTCCCCTGCTTTACACATCCAGTGCACTGCCTCCAGCAAGGGCAGGAACAACAACTGTCACATAGAGAGTCTTTCTGCATTTGGAAAGTCACAACAGAGCACTCTTACTCAAAGGGCAGAGTTTATTTTAAGTGAAAGCTGAACTTGCAAAATGTAGATCTAATTATACAGTTTTTTCATATTGATGTAAATGAGTTTTTGTGTGTTGCCGAATTTTTTTTTTTTTTTTTACCGGTTTTGCCTGTCCAGAAAGCTTTGAAATATTATAAACTTAATGTGAACAAGTCTTTATTCAGAAAATGTTTCATAAAATTTAATTACGTAATATATATTTACAACTACCATGCTTTTTCAATATGCACGATTAGCAGTAGGATTAGGGTTATTATGAAATCAAATCTGTAAGTTATTAAATCGGAATGGAAGGCATTCAGACTGTCAAAGTCAATGCCTCTCAGAAAATCGTTGTAATCTGAAGTACGTATGACCTTTATAGGCACAGCTGTATATATCCAGAGGGAAGTCTGAAATTCCATACGGTAATTGTACTTTAATATAATTACATTGCTCGTATAAATCCCATAATATCAGAGCATGACAATAGATTAAATCTTCCTATTACAGTACATAGCAGGTTTTTTATGTGTCACTCATGAGCCAGTTAACTAGAAGACATTTCTCCCTGCAGAGCACTAGAGGGTCAAAAGGTCAGTGCATTAGAGGCCTTTTTTTGTCTTAAAATTCCATTGTGTCCTTGAGTTAGCGGATCTTGTTCCTTAATTATTCCCTCGCCGGATTTGCCTGGAAAATACATTTTCTTACTGTTTAACAGTGCTTATTTTAATGCAGATTGAGTAGCTTTTGCTTGCTGTATAGAAAAGATAAGTGATGGATATTTAAATTTAGTATTCTATTATTTAAAATGAACTCTCTCTAATAAGTAAGGGAAGGGACAAATAAATTTGAGAAGCTAAGCTCATTTGCACTTTTTTCCTTCATACTACATTTTGGTTACTTAATGGTTTGTTTGATCTAAATAAGACTAATTCTCTGTTTTCAGCATTTGAGTGTGCGTAAGAACTTTACTTTGGGCTATGGGAGTTACTTCGCCATTAACAGCTAATTGGGAAATGTACATTGCTGCATTAGTCTGCACCGATTCTAAAAACAGCCCTGAAGGAGAATCAAGTCTTATGCAGAATAAATAGCTGTTTAAGTGTCTCACATTAGGCTCTGTCTGAATGAGACCTGCAACAGTCAGGAGGGTTTTTGTTTTTTTCTTAGGTTGGCCAGACACCAATCAAAGACTTTGAAGCTAAATTGCCATCAGTGAGTGTTTCCATGCCGTCTATAACATTTTCCCAAGTTTTCCTAAAAGTCCCTGTTTCCTCCCATAGCTCTGCTAATGCATCTATTCCCTCTTGCGCCATAAAACGCTCATTACATTTCATTGCTTCATTGCTCTGGAGCACCGCTGGTGCCCAATGACTGGTTCTTAATTGTTTATCTACACTTTTCTTACAGGATATACAGTAATTCTGCTAAGCAGCAAGTTTTCTGTTGAATATGTTTCTTTGACATGTTTGGAAAAGCCAACTGCATTGCATTGGTGTGATGAGACCCAGACCTTTTTAAACAAACAATAAAAGAAAACTATCAGTGGAACTCATGAAAAGAGTAAATATACAGTGTCAATTTTAAATGAATGCAATATATCTAAAAGGAAGCAAAACTCAAATGGTCCTAAAAATCGATATTATTATTAAAATTACGAAAGCTTATATGTACACATGCGCAAAATGTGCTCATATGTCACAAAAAGTCCTAATAGTCATAAAATATTAAATGCAATTAATATTACAAACTGTATTACTATTATTATTATTAACATTTTCTAATATTTATAGTTTTCATATTTATATTTTAGGGTCATTTGTTTATTTTTTTAAGAGTTTTGCTTTTGTTAGTTATACTTTAAATTGTATACTGTACTTATTACAGTAATAAGAAATGTGCATAATTGTGACAATGTGAAAATTATATTTGTTTTAATTTTGATTTAATTTGATATTTTATAGGTTTAATGATTGTTAAGAATAATTATTAATTAATAATTTAAATGGTTTAATTTTAAGGGATGATGGATGGATGGAAATCTTTGTGTGATAGTGTTTTGGATGGATGATAGATAGATAGATAGATAGATAGATAGATAGATAGATAGATAGGTAGATAGGTAGATAGGTAGATAGATAGATAGATAGATAGATAGATAGATAGATAGATAGATAGATAGATAGATAGATAGATAGATAGATAGATAGATACTCATGACGTGCAATTTTCCAGACATTTTAAATAAAACAACTACAATTAATCCAGCTAATCCCAGTTTGATGGTTCAAAAAAGCCAAGCAGAGCACCTTTCTCTCTCATGGCCTTTTCTTTGTAATTTATGTCGTGGCTCAGGGAGGATAGCCAATCGATTCTGCTCAGTTTTCACAGTAAAACACCATTCTGCATCCTCCATTCCCAACGTCTCATTCTCAGTCTGGTGATGAAGGGCACCTTCTCTGAGAGTATCATATTTAACCCGAGACACTCAAGCAAACAGAAAATGTTCTGCTGTGTTGTTTTCTTACGTTGCCATGCTTACTCATACGAATAGCCTGAAGTACCTGTAGATGATTAGCCCTCTTGGTAGTGAGGTTTACGGCCATGACTAATCGGCAAAGACCTTTTGCTGTTGCTGTGTTTGTTTAGCTGGTTAATCTTGAGCATATCTCTCAGTCAGTTCCTCTTCTGCCCCTCTGACTTGAGGAAATGTCACACGCTATCATGAATAAGAGATGAGTGTCGGTCACAGAAGTGCCCCAGGTGGCTTCCAGACCCTTTCCTCCTCTCGAGAGCCTCCTGCCACCACCTCTGACTGCTAACGCTGTGTGTTTCTGTGCTGACAGGTGTACTCTTACGCTTAATTGTTTTGTGTGTGTAGTTGCGGCTCCTGATAATGTATTCTGCATAATCCTGTAATTACTGTGCATAATTACAGTGCATATCTTTGCCCTCCGCTGTCATAGTCCACATAACTTCCTCTCGAACTCATCATTCCCTCTTTACAATGGCTTCATTCTTGCTTTGTTCTGTCATTATTTACTCAAGCTCATGTTGTTTCAAACCCATAAGAAGTCAACTTTTTTTGTCTGTATCATGAAAGTCATTGGGATCCAATGGACCCTGCTTACTTTCATTCAGTGAACAAAAAAAAAACATTGAGACGTTTTTCAGAATACCTTCTTTTATATTCAGAATAAAGAAAGTCAAACAGGTTTGGAACAACACAAGGTTGATAGAATGATGACAGAATGTTCATTTTTAGATGGGCTATTCCTTTGTGTCTGCCTTGGCCAAGGAAATCAGAATTACATCAGTAAAACAAGCCTTTTATTCTCTAAATGAATGCTTATCTCGCACGGGTGGCCTTGTTAATTCAATTGGAGTAACAGAGATTGGAAATGTTCTTGAGAGAAAAAGTGCAAGTGCTGCAGTTATTTAGCAATGGATGAGGCTGTTTCTCAGTGTGCCTTTCAGAGTCTATTATTGACTTTACTGAAAACACTGCTGTTCAGTTGAACGCATTCAGAAGAATTAAGTCTCATGGACTAAATTAGACCGTAGATGATCTGAAAGTTTCACATATGAAAGGAAATAGTCATTGGAGCGAGAGGGAGAGTGTTTAATGTTCTGTGTAATGAATGCCACGCTTTGTGTGACCTTGTTTGAAAAGAGGTTTGTGACATTTCTCATCCATCAAATGAGATTACAAAAAATATCATGCAAACGTGCGCACAGTTGTAGAATATCTTGTATGTGGTTTAGCTATACATGCAATTATATGTATACATATATTGTTGACAAATATATATATATATATATATATATATATATATATAATTCAGCACCAAATCAGCATATTAGACTAGAGTAATGACTACGGAAAATTCAGCTTTGCCGTCACAGGAATAGCCTACACTGCATGTAGAATGCAGTATTAAATTAGAATTTAATTAAAAAAAAATTTTTTAAACTTCACTGGTAGTATATGTATATATATACAGTAGTGGCCAAAAGTGATGTACAGCTTAGGAAAATGTACATCTTCACCCTTTATTTAAAAAAAAAAAAATCTAATTATTGTGTAGTTGTGCTTGGAGTCAATTGTTTTATTTGTGATAATGCAATGAAACATGCAAAACTGTGTGGACAGAATTTTTGGCCAGGCTCTCATACAAAGAAATTATGAACACCTGCAAAAACAAGAGAAAACCAACAAAATATTAATAACTGATTATGTTGTAGTTAATGTATGATTTTTTCCCTGTGAGATAAAATAAAATCTGTAGCTATAAGTTGCCCCTTTTTAGCTAAACAATATTGTCAGATAAATACCTTAACCAATTTTAGTGCTTTGTTCTTCCCTCATATAGAAAAATCAAGCACCTATAGCCATGTAATCATTTACAAACATTTGAAAAAAATGGGTTGTTCTAAAGAGCTCGGTGAATTCAAGCGTGGTACTGTGATAGGATGCCACCTTTGCACTAGGTCAGTTGATGAAATTTCATCTCTGCTATTCCACGGTCAACTTTAAGTGGTATTATTGGAAAGTGGAAGCGTTCAGGAACAGCAGAAACTCAGTCACGAAGTGGATAACCACATAAAGTCACAGAGTGGGGTCATCAAGTGCTGAGGCACATGGTGTTTTAAAGTCGCCAACGCTCTGCTGATTCCATAGCTGAAGATTTCCAGACTTGCGCTGGAATTAATATCAGCAAAAAAAAAAAACTGCAGCGGGAGCTTCATGGAATGGGTTTCCATGGTTGAGCGGCTGCATGCAAGCCTCGCATCACCGAGTTCAATGCAAAGTGTCGGATGGAGTAGGGTGAAGCCAAAGTCCCTTTAAGAAAAGTCATTTCACTCGGCAGCCATCTTTGAAATGCCTCTTGGGTATGCAAGTGCAGCTCCTATCTCTTTGAATGGGGAAACATCAAATTCTCCAAAACTGTTAGCCAAGCTTACGATTAACTTTCATATTTGAAATCAGTCAACAACTGTCTAACAAATTTTTTTCTAAATACTCGAATCATGACAAAAAAACTGCATTTTTCAGCCTGGCCCAAGCTAATGCGCATACGCAGTCCTAAGCTCTCATCTCAGAACACTGGCTGTTTCTATAGGAAATGGAATTTGCAATGGCAGCTGCAATGACACGATGACTCTTATTTAGAAGGCGGGACTTATTCCACCATATTGCTCGTTGCACTTTCTCCCATTCATAGTTATACAAGAGCACCGTATTAAAGTCTTTGGTAAAGCACACTGCCACTGGACTCTGGAGCAGTAGAAAGATGTTCTGTGGAGTGACAAATCATGCTTGTCTGTTTGGCAGTCTGATGGGAGAGTCTGTTTTTGGCAGATGCCTGGAGAACATTACCTGCCTGACTGCATTGTGCCAACTATAAAGTTTGGTGGAGGAGGGATAATGGTACGGGGCTGTTTTTCAGGGGTTGGGCCCAACTCCATATATATATATATATGTGTGTGTGTGTGTGTGTGTGTGTGTGTGTGTGTGTATGTGTTTAGAATGCGATGCCATTAAAGTATACAGCCTATATGCAAATAGAATTTGATAGAATTTGTGAATTAAAATTTTATATAATTACTTGTATATAAAATATAATTATTATTAACATTAGACAGATATAAAGGGTCCTGACAGGTATACTGTGGCCATATTACATAACTTCCTTGGGAAATATTTAGTTTGATGGACTGGCCAAGAATTTCATTACTGACAAACATGCTGCAGAGGACCTACAAACAGCTGACTAGCAGAAAATGATTGACGGAGTTGCTAATTTTTTATGCTGTAACATCAATGCAACGACAGTACTGTCCTTCATCATTTACATCATTCCCCGCAAACCAAAGGTCTCTTGTGCCCCGACAGGTGATTTAGTGTCCAGAGCCATGCATCACCTCCAGCCTCTGAGCATAAAGAACCACAGCAACGGCACTCCGCTCCCTCAGAAGAGCAGCCTGATCAACTGGGAGCCCGAGGCGTTATATACGCTCTGCTACTTCATGCACTGCCCTCAGATGGAGTGGGAGAACCCCAACGTAGAGCCCTCCAAAGTCACCTTACAGACCGAGAGGTGAGGGGACTTCCATTGTACCTACTGTAGGCGTTGCAAAGTGTCTGGGTATTTTTGTCAGGGAGGTTTCTGATTGATGCAGTCGCTCAAGGTACTTACCTTATGCCAAGTAGTCGTTTATTCAACCTGACACTGTAATATGATGAAATGCAGAGGAGTATAAATGTGAAATGCAGTGCAACAGACTGCAAGGCAAAGGCAATGCAAAGAAACGATGCCACGTTATGAATAAATGCAGAGTAGATGAAACACTTCCTGTATTTGCTGAAAAAGGATAGCGTCATTTTAAACAATATTAAATAAGTGAATATTTATTGGTTAATTAATTTGCTAGGGTTTTTTTTGGTATAGAAATGTGTTGCTCAACTGCTAATAAGATTTAGCTTAGAATGAAAATAAATCATTTTCGTCTTCCAAGGTCATGAAAAGGACTTTTGCTAGTTGAGCTGACTGAATCGATTGCTGTGAGATTAAATATAGCTTTTGTCTCTCTGTGATGTCAGGATTTAAAGACCAGTGTTGTTCTCATTCATTAAAATTAACTATCAAGAAACATTTTTGTTAATTGAAATAAATCTGAAATAAAATAAAATATCAATATTAAGTGAAAAACTTAAACTGAACAAAATTAGAAATGTTGCCTTGACAAGAGGTTGAAGTACTAAAATTGCTAACTGAAATAAAACGGGAAATTAAAATAAAACTATTTCTAATTATAAAAAAAAAGAGCACAAACAAAATCACTAAAATGAAACATTAAAATGAAAGCTGAAGAAGTAAAATAAAATCTAGTTCAAAATGTTCATCTATGATAATACTAAAATAACATTATGAAAGACAAATGTTTTGAATGTACAGTAATCATATATTGTCTCCCCCTGCAGGCCGTTTCTAGTACTTCCTCCTCTGATGGAGTGGATCAGAGTGGCTTTGGCACACACAGAGCACCGCCGCAGCTTTTCAGTGGATAGCGATGATGTTCGGCAGGCGGCCAGACTCCTGCTGCCCGGGGTGGATTGTGAACCCCGCCAGCTGAAGTAAGCGTGCTGCCATTAAATTAACATCCAGCTACCAGATATTGCTACCCATCATGAGTGAAATGGAAATGGCTCATAAACAGTATGTACAGGGAAAACAAGCTTAGTCAACCTCACACAAGCCCTTCATTGCACCATAACTGCTGCTTTATTGCTATTAGGCCGAGTGTTGTAATGAAAGATTCACGCACAGATGAATATTTAACTTGGAATATGTGACTCAAGCTTTTTTTGCAGAGGGTTAAGACATGAAAAGATGTTTTTGTGTGTGTGCCGCAGGACGGATGACTGTTTCTGCGTCTCACGTAAGCTGGACGCTGCCTCCACCGAGGCCAAGTTTCTGCAGGACCTGGGCTTCCGCATGCTCAACTGTGGCCGCACTGACCTTGTCAACCAGGCCATCAACTTACTTGGGCCCGGCGGAATCAACAGTATGAGTGAACAGGTTAGAATGAGAGTCAATTCAACACTAATGATTTTTACATAAACAGGCACGTTCATAAACACAAATACAAAACAACATTAATATTGTTTAAACAGCATGGTAGGGTCTTGATAACCAAAATATTATGATTCATCCACGTGGGAACCCCTTCCTTAAATAAACAGTACTGTTCAAAAACTTGAGAGGACGTTTTTAATTGATCAAAAGACGTTTACATTGTTACAAAACATTTATATTTCATATAAATGCTGTTCTTTTGAACTTTCTTCCTATACTGTAAAATCAAACAGTGATTCTAACTAACACTTTTTAGTTATCTTTACTTAACGTCTTAACTTAATTGTAAAAATCTAGTCATCTGTATTATTCACATACTATTCCTTGTTTACTCAGAAAAAACAAGTTAAGATGAATTGATTGGTTTGAGTGCCATTTTGTCAAGCAAAAAAAAAAAATTGTTCACTTTGGTTGGGCACTTGGAACTTTTATTTATTAATTATTATAACTCTCTTCCTATTGATGCAGCGATGCAACAAGAAATCACAGTTATTTGGTTTCAAAGGAAGAGAAGTAATACATAGGTTGCTTTTAAAAGTTGACCTAATTTCTGACTGAGTAATTAACTATAGTTAATGATTTAGTCAAAAATTAAGATCATCTTTTAAAATGAACCCATGTAATATTTCCCTTTATGTCATATAATGATCGTTTACAATTTTATTGCTAACACTTACGTCATAAACACCTGTGGAACTTTTAATTGGGTTGATATAATCCCTCTATATTTGTAACAATATATTGCAGTTGATCATGCTTGAGTCACACAGTGACTTCAACATTCAGCATCAAAACACAACAATGGTAACATCTAGCTATACTAAGTCAAGAGTAAACCTAAATTAAGTGCTCTCTACAGTTCTTTTTTAGTTTAGAGCAGAGGTGGACAAAGTACACAACTCTATTACTTGAGTAAAAGTAAAAGTACTACTGGTCAAATATTACTCCGTTACAAGTAAAAGTTCTAAAAACAGATTTTTACTTAAGTAAAAGTACAGAAGTATTTGTATTTAAAAGTACTTAAGTATCAAAAGTAAATTTCATTTTTTATGTCAATGCATTATTTTATTATTATTGTATAAATGCACATTATGCCACTATGGTGGTTTAAGCCAGCCAGTGAAGCTCAATCCGACATGTTAGCATACGACTACCTTAAACTCATTTCAATACTTGTATAAAAGTTACACAAAGCTGCTGTCACTTTAAGGCCAAATGCACGGATCCAATACACTGATACACATCCGATGTTCTCCCAACTGTTTACTTTTCCCTTTCTCCCAAACGTTTACATTTTTGATCAATTGTATGCCAACTAAACTCATCTTTAATCTTTTCAGAAAACTGAAACATACTTTTTAAGTATGGCCATGGGTGCACACACTTCACAGAGGAACCACTTTCTTCCATTTTGCTATAAACTGATCAGTGTTAAAAAAATGTTGGGAAACTTCACATGACCGTATACAAGCGTGATTACTGATAGGCTGTCTGAAAAAACAACAACAACAAAAAACTTTTAAAGAAGAAAAAAATCCTCCACTGACTTTCAAATCTGCTACAGAAATTACTTTTGACTTTGAGGACCTTGATAGAAATGTAGTGGAGTAAAAAGTACGATATTTGTCTTTCAAATGTAGTGAAGTTAAAGTAAAAGTTTCCCGAAAAAATAATACTCCAGGAAAGTACAGATACAAGTAAAGTGTACTTAAGTACAGTACTCGAGTAAATGTACTTAGCTACTGTCCACCTCTGGTTTAGAGACTCTTTGCTTGTTATGAACTTATGATACGGAATACCCGCGGAAGTGTTACTATCTCATACACTCATGGCGTTCACTCATGGCGTTCTAAAAACGCGGCACTCCCATTGAAAACAATTGAATACGCCAGCCAGCTGCGTGAAAAAAACGCTTTGGTGGACACGCTGCCGCTAAAATTCAGCTTTGCCATCAAAGGAATAAAGTACAATTTTAAAAGATATTTAAATAAAAACAGTTATTTTAAATTGTAATAATATTTCACAATATTATTTACTCTGCTTTTGATCAAATAAATGCAGATACCTTGTATAAACCCATTTATACTGTGTAGGAATTTTTTTTTTTTATTAAAAAATAAAATTCTATACATATTTCCTCAATTAAATTTTGGGCTTTTTTATTATCGTTGTACTGAAGCTAATTGTTAAAAAAAAATTATTGATCTGAGATTACAAAACTACTGTATATGCAGATTTGTTTTCTTTTAAAACATTTCTGTCAGTTGAATAAAATAAATCACAATTCATCTAAATTAAATTAATCTCATTATTCAGCAGGAATTAAATAGTTAAATCATATGTTGAATGTGCAGGGTTTTTCCTACAAGGCGGCCGCCTTTTTCAAATTTGATGTGCGCATGCGCAGTTAGCCGCGGTAGGACAATCTGACGGGTAGGATGAAATGAATCTCAGGTCAGGACACCGCCTCCTCCGTCTGTCGACAAAACTCAAGACAGGCAGTCACTTGCTCAGATTAGGCATGTCGTGATAGTAAAATAATCATCAGAAATATATATTTTCACATGATCCTTCAGCAATCATTATTAGTATATTATGATTTGCTAGTACAGTCATCTAAAGCCATTCCATAGCTGAATGTCTTTCCTCCATTGTAGCTGTCAATCATTCTCCGTTCAGCATTCAAACAGGTTACAGTCAGCAGCAAGGTAAAGCCATTTTTTACAGGCTATGGGTAAAGCTCACTCCAAGATGATATATTCCCGTTGTAATTCTTGATATGTAACGTTAGTTAAAATAATTTATCTTCCTTGAGTTTATCTAACGTTAGCGGTTTCTGAACGATGTTGTACTCGCAACCGGGGACAACAATATTAATTTTCATCACACGCACAATAACTGTTTAAAACTGTGAAGAAACAAATAATCAGTGAACTTTTGGAAATATATACATAGTAGACTAGGATTTGTGCGCTCAACATCTCTTCTCTTTGTGCCGTGAACTTTTCAATGCGCACTCGCGCTGCACTGCGCACTCTGATTCCATGTTGCTGATTAAGCGCATCAATCTGCACCCGGGATGCGCATAAGCGCTTTGTGCCGCTCTGTTTTGAAGCGTTTCATATATTTTTCATAGTTTTGTGCACTGAAAGATTATTTAAAAAATGATCTTGTTCTCACGTATCTATCATAGCTTTGTTGCCCCTTTACAGAGCTGCACATTACGTTTACAATAAACTATAAATCTTGTAATTTTATATTATTTGTGTTGGCCCATATAATTATTTACATTCATATATTAATATAAATTAAATAAAACATTAAATGTAAATTGTTTTCCATAAATGTATTTAATAAGAACACAAAGTAATTTGTACCTTTTCATTAACATGTTTAGATTTTACAAAATTAGTCCAAAGATTTTTCCCAAGAATTACTTTTTGTAATTGCATTTTTTTAACTATCCACTCACCTAATTTAATATATATTTTTGTCATAGCTTATGAGTATATATTTGTATTCATTTATTGTTTTCTCTATAATGAAGTAGTGTGTACTTAGTGGATTCTGGATTGTGTTTAACAAATAAAAGAGTGACTATTGGTTCCACAAACACAGACGTATAGATATTCTATAGTGATGTAGAAATATATGAATGATACATTTATAACCCTTTTATTTTGCCAGTTTGAGGTGCTTGTTTCAGTTATTTACTGAATTGAATATATATTTAAATATTTAAAGGTGTTAGCTGTAATCTTACACTGCAGTGATAACTTAAAAGGGATTCAATTCATAATTATCTAATGATCGAAGCACACAAAAAATGTATGACAAAGCCCTAAAACTGACAATTAATTGGCAAAATCGCGAGCCTTGGGTCGGCCTGGCCAATCATGATTTTACCACCTCCTCCTCATTTTGAGCCAGGAAAAACCCTGATGTGAATGCAAAAAAATATGTTTCAATAAAGGGATAGTTCACCCAAAAATGACAATTAGCCCATGATTTACTCAAAGCCAACCTAGGTGTATATAGGCATGTGCCGGTATCAAATTTTCATGTTGCGATTAATTGCTGAAGCTTTTATCACGGTATACGGTATTATCACGATATTTATAAAAAAAAGTTGCAAAAAAAGTGTTGTCATACTATAACAGGTTAAAAAACTTTCTTATAACAAAAGAACCAAACATTTAAATACAATAAAGCAATACACAAAAAATGTATAAAGTAAACAAATATTTGAAACAGATTAAAGTGCTAAAGAATTATAAAGAACAATAGTTAACACTTTACAATAATGTCTCGCCAGTTAATGCATTAAAATTAACAAAGAGCGAATAGCTACATTTTTACAGAAGTTATTCTTCTTTGATAATGTTAGTTTAAAAAAGCAACTGTTAGTTAGAGTAAGCTCAGGTCCATTAAATAATACAGTTACAACTTTTGATTTTAATAATGTGTTATTAAATGCTGAAATGTACATTTAACTAAGATTAATACATGCTTTAGAAGTATTTTTCATTGTCAGTTTGTTAATGAATGAACTAATGTTAAATAATGGAGCCATATTGTAAAGTGTGATTGAACAACAGTCAGAACATATTCAAACAATATCTAGGGCATGTAATTTAAAACTAAAAAAAAAAAAAATTAAGTTTGAAAATGACTTTAATTCTTTAAGTATTAGGTTATGTGATGACGAGCACCGGATTATGGTTACTGGGGAAACGGCTGTATTTCTGCTGTTCCATCAGCGCCCTCTGCTGTCTGAAAGTGAATGTGCACTTCAGTGCGTCTTCATGCCTTCCGCCATGTGCTCGACTCATGAACGGTCTGTTTACATCAGTGCACGTTCCTCGTTGACGCTCTGTTCATTTTAAACGGTTGATGGGTAAAGTATTCTTAAAATACATTCTAAAAATCTGAATAATTCGTAATAAATAATTATTCACGGTATTTTGAAGTGCCCATGATAACAATATTGTGCATGTTCATTATTGCGGTATATCGTATTACCGTTTACCGGCACATGTCTAGGTGTATATGACATTCTTCTTTCAGACGAATACAATCAGTTATATTAATAAATAGCAGTGAATGGGAGCCCAAAATTTGAAGCCCAAAAAAGTGCATCAAACGTATGGATATAAACAAATGCATCACTTCGCTTAAAAAGGCCTTTATTATATAGCCGTATGTAGGGATGAAACGATTACCGGTTTCACGATAAACCACGATAAAATGTAGTGACGGTTAGTAATATCGTATAAAATTTAATTATCATTAAAACCGCGTGTGATTATCACGATTTTAAAACTCGCGGTAAATCTTGTCCAGTCAGCGTTAGTCTGGCTGCAGCGCCGTTTTCTGAATGAGAAGAAATGGCAGTGACAGCGCCGGGAGATTTTTCAGCCTCTAAAAGGACCAAATCTGAGGCGTTGTCATATTTTGGCTTTTACAAAAGTCCTGAGGGAAACTTAATCTAAGATGGTCACCCTGTCTGCAGAACATGCCAGAATAAAGTCGCTGTAATAGGGGGAACACTTCAAAACTACGAACGCAAGGCAAGTGGACTTTGACCTCAATACCAAAACTACGTCTGAGAAATAATAACGTGAAGCGAACAAACAAGTTCAGACAAGACTAGGGTGACATTTAAGGGATAATAATCAGGGCTTGACATTAACAACCGCCATTTGCGGGTGTAAGTTAACGTTATTTCGGCTGCACACTAGTCACTCTGGCTGTTGAACTTATTATAGTCTTCTCAAAATCCATCTGTTATAATCGCGTTGCGCATTATAACCACTCACACGTGTTTATATTGAGTTTATGAATGCAATGTCTCATAATCAGAGGCGTTCAGATTATCCGGAATTTTGTTCAGAGCGCGCGCCGCTCACACGCTGAAATCTACACTAAAAGCAGAGATGTGTGTGTGATGTACGCAAGAGATTCACTCATCATACAGTGGTTGACTGTTTTTATTCTATTTCAGCAGCGAAAATAGTTTCAAACAAACACAGCAGAACCACAGCGCATCTGATATGACTGGCATAAAGTTGGTGAATTTAGGGACCGTCTCTAAAGTTACACACAACATTGGTAACGTTATACACGTTTGAAACTTTAATAGCATTTGAAGAGAATGAAAGTCATAAAACTGGCTGTAAAGTGATCATCTAGGTGTCAGGTATGATGCAGACATTTTGATATTTAATAAAATAAACTGTCAAATCATATGGAAATATGGATATGCATTATTTCACTAGGATACTGTTTGGGCTTTTACACAAAATATGCTAGATTTAAATGCATCATTGTTGAACACTGATGAGAATATTGCTTGAGAATATATTTACAGAGATAATATTAGAGATTATATTTACGATAAATTATTGTTATTTATGCGTTGATATTGACGACGGCCATTGTAAGGAAGAAAATCCCACAGAATCTTGCTTAAAAAAGTGCATAGAGCTGCTTTAGTTTGTTTGTTGATTTTCAAATATAAAACTTGAACAAAACCGTGATAATATTGATAACCGTGATAATTTGGGTCACTATAATCGTGATGTTAAATTTCCATACCGTTTCATCCCTAGCCGAATGGATTACTTTTATAATGGATAACTACAAAACAATTAAACACATTTAGCAAACTGTCTCCTGGGGGTTTGAAAACCTCTGTGGTAAGTGATTGCGTGTTGGCATTGTCTTGCCCTGGTCTTGTAACCTGAAAGTTACAGGTTCAGACCCCTAAAGCGGTTTGTTCATGAGGAACTGTCCCAGTACAAATGCTGGTGCAACTCCAGGTGCAAAAATGTATGTCACTTTAAATGTATAAAAGCAACTAAATGTAGATAAATGTATAAGTCGAAAGGTTGCAGAATTTAAATGCTTGCACACATTGCTATATTTTCCCTTTATGGAAGCCCAGAAAGAAAAAAAAAAAACAGATTTGCACTGCAGGTTTCTCTCAAGATTCACAGTGTTTAACGGTTGACTGTATTAATCAGAGCCAGCTTTTAGGAAACATACCAGTGCTCTTTCCATTACTGATTGCTTTGCTCCATTTTCGACCTCAGGGAGTGGAAATGTTTGCCATTACATTTGTTTCTTTGCTAGTTCACTTGTTATCTGATTTTCCAACTCTTGATTTCAGTAACATTACGGTTTTCCAGTAGAGTAGTTATCAGCACAAGACTCTTTCAGTGCTGGAAGTTTGTCCATATAACATAAACTAGAGCAATGCATTATATGGATAGAGAATGTCTGGTATATACTCATTGTCTTTTGTGTGTTTTCTAGGGCATGACCCCTCTGATGTATGCGTGTGTCCGCGGTGACGAAGCCATGGTTCAGATGCTGCTAGATGCAGGAGCTGACATCAACAGTGAGGTTTGTGACTACATCTCTGCTGTGTTCACACATTATGTACACTCATCTTGCTCGTCATGTAGTTTCATAGTGTTTGTTTTTTCTGTGTTGTGGTACAACAGGAGAAAACTCAGACTGCTTTGCATGCCCATCAGGGATTTGTCTGGGTAGAGTTCTTCTTTTTGTTGGAAGTCACTGTCACTAGGTGTTGTTCTGCCAAACTCGGCCGTAGAATCCAGTACAGACAGATTTCTCACTAATACACACACTCAGTATTTGTCACTATTTCCAGCAACGTCTCAGAGATATTTTCAGCACAAGTCATAGTTAGTCACCTTTAGCAAGGAAATAATATTGTTTTGCAACTCTGTGTTATAAAAATTGACGTTTGCTATGAGCTGTCAGGTGCTGTTTTCTTACACCTTTAGAAAAATCTGACAAGACTTTTGACTTGTTACTGTCGGGAGTAGGGATTAGGGCTGTAACGATTTGACCAAAAATAAAAACCTTGATTAATTGAACATTTTATCTCGATTAACATTAATGAACAATTATTTTATAATTATTTAGCTTTTTTTTTTTTTTTTTTGCTTTCCATTTTTTGCCCTCATAAGGTCTTTGAGCAAGTTCCTGATAAGGTTTTTACTGTAAATATTTAATAATTGATGTGACTGACGGGGCGGAGTCATGTGACTAAAACCGAAATAACCGACATGGGAAAAATACGTTGGTTAGAGGTTCTGAATTTTGGTTTAGATTATTTTTCGATTAATCGTACAGCCCTATAAGGGAGCATATTGATGTTATGAAGTTAACTTTCAATTTTTAAACTTAACATATCAACATAAGTTGACATAATTTGAATGGATCTGTAACAAAGGAGTCACATGATCATGAATCAGTGTCACAGTTTTGCGTAAACCTAGGGTAGGCATAACTACATAACTCTGGTCTCTGAGACAATGGTAGCTATAGGAGCCTTCGTTTAGGAACTTGCTAACAGGCACATTCATAGGAAAGGCGATTTGCTAATAATCACAAAACATTTTTTAAGTGTGAGACTTACTTCTTCTGGAGGAGCACCTGGATCACGAACAGTCGGTAGTGATCCATCCTTGAGCTTCAACCTTTAAGCAAAACCTGCCTTGTATTGCCCCTCGTTCACAAAGCAGAAACGAATTTAGGTGTATTCGCTGGCGAATTCGTTTCAAATACACAACTAATCCACTGCGTTCTAAGTGGCTCTGATGTCGGGAGATTTTTTATCATGGTAGGGTGGTTGTGTCCACACACTGCAAAGACACATTTATATGCAAACACCATATAAAAGTGAATTTTGCAGCCTTTAAAGGTGCACTGTGTAAATTTTAGCGGCATCGAGTGGTGAGGTTGCGAATTGCAACCGCCCACCGCTCACCCCTCCCTTTCAAAGTACATAGAGAAGCTACGGTGACCGACAAAGGACAAAGATGTCGTCATCTGAGACAGCAGAGAGTAGCTAGCGCTCTATATAGCAGTTTGTCCGTTTAGGGCTACTGTAGAAACATGACAGCACAAAATGGTGACTTCACTGTAAAGGGACCCTCGGTGTATGGAGATAGAAATGGCTCATTCTAAGGCAATAAAAACATAACGGTTCATTATGTAAGGTCTTTCAGCCACTGAAAAAAGTTATGTATATTTAATTGCATTTCTGTCAATAGATAATCATACGTATTACACACTGCACCTTTAACCAAAGAGATCTTGATTCAACCACATGAGAATGTGAAAAGAGATTCAAGATATAACAGTGTTAATGAAAAACATTGCCTACCCTAGCTTTAATTGATTAATGATCTAAAATAGTGCAAAATCATAAATATTTCTTCCCCCTTGTACTTTTCCTTCGTTTTACGTCTCCCTTGTTTTTTTTCTCCCTTTTCTTTTGTCCCAGGTTTTCAAGTGGTTTCAGACATTTGGACCCCACTATATAGACACTACATTTAAATGCTCACCAAGGCTGCATTTATTTGATAATAAAAGCAGTAAAAAACATAATATTGTAAAATAGTTTTAAGGCCTGTTCACACCAAGAATGATAACTATAACAATAGCTATATTAGCGTCCACACCAATGCATGATAACATTCTGTTTAGTCAAGTCAAGTCAAGTCAACTTTATTTATATAGCGCTTTTAACAATGTAGATTGTTTCAAAGCAGCTTTACAGTGTTAAACAGGAAAATAATGCAGCATAATTTTATTCAGCTGTATAGCCATTCTGGAGAAAACGCTGATGTCATCAGTTCATTTCAATTATCATACAGTGACAGTGTGGGCTTTAGATCAATAATTAGATCAGTAATTTAGTTTATATGGTTAATTTAGTTTATTAATTAGATTTATTTCGATGTTTAGTTGAAAAATGTAGTGTCCCTAAATTTAGTGTCCCCTATTTAGTGTTTACTATAAGCACACACCACAGTTTTGTCATTCATCAACTGGAAACAAAAAACATTATGGAAGTAATTTCAATGATATCATTCCTCTGCATCATTATAGTAATGGTGTGGACTCTGCTATCCTTTTAAATTTAGAACAATTTTAAAAAATATACCTTTATCATCCTAGGTAAGAGTGGGCCTTTACAATTATTGTTTATTTATTTTATTTTTTTAAAGTTTAATTTATTCCTGTGATAGCAAGGCTGAATTTTAAGCAGCCAATATTGATAATAATATTAATGTTGACAATAATATTTTTCTTATTATCAATGTCTTCAGTATCACATGATCCTTCAGAAATCATTCTAATATGTTGATTTGGTGCTTAAGAAAAAAATTATTATTATTGTCAAATGTCAGTGTTAAAACAGTTGCTGCTTAATTTTTTACCGTGATAATTTTTTTCCCCAGGATTCTTTGATGAATAGAAATTTTAAAAGAACAGCATTCATTTGAAATAGAAATCTTTTGTAACATTATAAATGTGACGTCTTTAATGTCACTTTTGATCAATATAATGCATCCATGCTGAATAAAATTATTAATTTCTTTAAAAAAATTTTTTTTGAATGATGGTGTATATATATGTGTGCATATACTGTATATATGTATATACAGTGCAGAAAGCTCCTATAAAGTAGCAAAAAGGCCAAACTCCTCTCCATATTTTCAGCTGAGCGCAGCATCTCTGTGCTTTTCCCAGGACAGTTTTTTTTAAAGGTTTCCATCTCTCTCATTTGTGCCCTGCTCTGTCCCCTGTACCTCCCGTAGGTGCCAAATACAGTGCAAAAGTACCCCTCAGTCTTCCCAGAGACCCGGCAGGCCACGCCTCTCACCTTCGCCGTACTTCACCAGCACATTCCCGTGGTGCAGGTAGTGACCTCTTTCTCCCACCCGACCTTTCGGCAGATTTTTGAGCCAAACAGCTGAGTCAGAATAAAATTCCAGTAGTGTATGCATCAGTTTTCTCCTGAAAATGTTGTCTGCATGAATTGGAGTGCTTGGTGCTCTCATTAAGTCGTACAACCATTATGATTCATTATGTGTTTGCTTGTTTCACTCTCATCTCTTGGCTGAGCTAATGCCTCTTATTAAAGGGATAGTTCACCCAAAAATGAAAATTCTGTCATCAATTACTCACTCTTATGCCGTTCCAAACCAAGCGGCAACCTCCCCCAGTTTCTTTTGAGCCAATACGGAAGTGACTTAAACTGCAATTCATCGACTGACCGCTAGAGACAGGCTCCAAAAAGGAGCAGAATCTCATTGAGCCCCATGTTAAAATGCCCAATTTTACAGCAGAAAAAAACATGTTTACAGCCTGGTACAAATTGTGGTTTTGGTCTATACTTCTAATTTTGCCCTTCATGACAACTGTGAGGGGGGGAATTTTTTTTTATAACTCATTCGTTTAAATTATATTAAGCCTTAAAGTTCTGCATAATTAAGTGCGTGGCCAGGTGGATTGCCGCTGCTGTCACTGCTAGCCGTTTGTCTGCTGTCTGTTCACGTCACCTCAACTACAATCCCGTCCCGCCGCTCTTTGCCCATTTTCTGTTATCCGGGAGTGACGCGCACAGTTTGTTACAGTTTGTGTTCCAAACCCATAAGACTTTCGTTCATCTTCATCTTCTAATTATATCTAATTTATAATCTATTTACCTATAACACTGATATGGAAGCTTGTTTTCGCCACAAAAAAAAAGGTAATTGCGACTTTTTATCTCACAGTTCTGACTTTGTATCACTTAATTCGGACTTTTTTCTCAGAATTGCGAGATATAAACTCGCAATTGCTTGTTATAAAGTCAGAATTGTGAGATATAAACTCGTAGTTGCGAGAAAAAAGTCAGAATTGCAAGTTTATCTCACAATTCTGACTTTATATCACACAATTGCGAGTTTATATCTCGCAGTTCTGAGAAAAAAAGTCAGGATTGCAAGATGTAAACTCACCATTTTGACATAAAAAGAAGCAATTACCTTTAAAATGTTTTATTCTGTGGCGGAAACAAGCTTCCATACACTGATAATTCAAAACATTCATAAAGAGATCATAAAATAAATCCATATGAATTGTGCGATTTAATCCAAGTCTTCTGAAGAGACACGATCACTTTATATGATGAACAGATTTAATTTAGGTTTTTATACACGTATAAACATTGATCTGCTAACATACACAGAGCACTCAGATATGCTATCAAATATAAGGTAGATTTGGGTGAATAAACTTTCAATAGAGGAACAGAAAGTCTTCAAAATATCTTCATTTGTGTTCTAAAGATGAACGAAAGTCTTATGGGTTTGGAACGACATGAGTAATACATGACAGAATTTTCCTTTTTGAGTGAACTAACCCTTTAATCTTAGCAGAAAGTTTATACACTAGTTAAAACCTCTCTCCTTCCTTTTATCTCAGCTCCTGCTGGATGCTGGAGCTAATGTGGAAGGCTCTCTGCAGGATGGGATGGAGAACTACACTGAGACGCCTTTGCAGTTAGCTGCCGCTGCAGGTAAGAAAGCTCACACTGCAGACCGGACAACAGCGCCTCTTCCTTCTCGAATTACTGAATTATAAGCCAGCGAGGCCACAAGAGAAGACTCAGCAGTTTGTTTGCTGTAGGAAACTTTGAGCTGGTCAGTCTGCTTTTGGAGAGAGGAGCAGACCCCATGATTGGAACCATGTACCGCAACGGCATCTCAACTGCACCACATGGGGACATGAACTCTTACAGCCTGGCTGCTGCGCATGGACACAGGTAACACACACACTTACATCAGTCAAATACACACACACACACACACACACACAGTCTCGTAATTTATTAATAAAACCTGCAAAATCGTCTCATCCTCGTGCTGCAGGAACGTGTTCTGCAAGCTTCTGTCGCAGTCAGAGAAGGGGAAGGCGGATGTTCTGTCTCTACAGGAGATCTTGGCTGAGGGATCAGAGATGGAAGAGAGGAATTCCCTCAAGATAGAAGCAAGCCGCACAGGGAAGGCCAAACTTAAAGCTCTAAGAGAGGCGATGTATCACAGCTCTGAACATGGTTATGTCGATATCACATTGGACATCAGAAGTCTAGGTCAGTGCTCTTATAGTATCTACAGTAATAAAATAATGGTATTACAATGAATTTGCAGAACGAAAGTTAGAATTTACACAGTGCTAATTCTTACTGTATAGTATGTGTAGCTTAAAGGGGACCTATTACGCCAGTTTTTACAAGATGTAATATAAGTCTCAGAATGTGTCTTTAAAGTTTCCGCTCAAAATACCCCACAGATCATGTATTATGCCATGTTGTAAATGCCCATTTTTGAGTGGAAGGAAAAACATGCTTTTGTCTGCTGCTCCCCACCCCGCTTTCCAGAAGAGGGCGGAGTCTTTACATCTCGTGCCTTATGCCGAGTTCACACTGTACGATTTTCAAAGTAGTCAGATCACTGTTCTTTTCACACTGCATGACTATCTGGGATAGCATTCAGTTGCTGCTGTGTTCACACTAACCGATGGATCGGTCGATAGGAGGTTTCACACAGCATGACTTTACAATAGGAACAATCGCCGGCAACTCTGTCTGGTCGGCAAACTAAACACAAAAAAATAAGTATTATTAGTATTTTAAAGCAGCACTAGGTAACTTTTCAACCTTCATAATATATTTTCAAAACTCTTGTGATGATACATCGACTTACAATAGGTTGAATGACACGCCTGCAATAGCCTGACGGGGTCTGTATCGTTTTTTATCGTACTTTTAAACTTCGGGTTTGGGGTAGTAACCCGAGAAAAAAAAGAACTACAAAATTCGACTGCTTCACAGCATATACGTCACTTCCACCACAATAAAGCCAGAGATGAACAGTATTTTTAAAATGTATTGTATGTGTCCTCTTCATGTCAGATTCTTACATTTAATCAATAAATTCAATCACAATAAAAATAATCTGACACTGAATCACTATTACCAATCAAATATCAACAAAATCCATCTTTGTATTTTCACTTAATACAGCTCAGACGCAGCATGAATTGATTTACACTGCAACTATAATTGCATAATTAGTGTTGGGTATAATGCATTACTAACTAATTAATTAATTACTGTTATTTATTTACTTTTCCTTCAAAAAGTAAAGTAAGAGATTAATTTAATTACAGTTACTTCCGATGTAATTCCATTAAATACTGTATAGACTATATAAAAATTGTATGTAAAACAAATGTAATGTAACCTCCCTTTAAAAACTTCAAGTTCAAGAATAATTTAGGCAATTTTATATTATTTATTTTAAAGAATAAAAAAAAAAAACATTTTCATGTCTATCTTTGCATTGTTCAACTGATCAAGGTTGACATGGGATTTAGAAAATAATGAGTATAAGCAATGCAATACTTTTTAGAGAGAGAGTGTGTAATTAGCAGTAATCTAATTACACTATTAAATATGTAATTAATAGCTAGTAATTAATTACTTTTTTTTTTGAGAAACTTACCCAACACTGTGCATAAATTATGTTAGGGGATTCATGTTTTAAATATAACAGTTTTAATGTAGAAATATTTATTGACTGAAAAAATGAAATAATAGGCTACTTTTTTAAATATGACCAGGAAACTGAATTTATTTCTGCTATCTCAGTGTAATATTCAATATTTAATTGGTTGCCATGGTGTGAATATGTTTGTTTGCTGCTTCTGGAGCTGCTCGGATGTTTGAGCTCACTATTGTGACATCATAGTGGAGATTCCGTTCTGGCAGCTGTAAACTGCAGTTCTGAATCTAGTTTGCTGTTGGTGTGTTAGGTGTGAACAGATCGAAAGACTTTCAAGACTTTCTGCAGATTTCAACGACCAAAATTTAATTTACTTGCAGCATTCAGTGTCCATAATGGCGCTGATTAGCAGTGTATTGAGGCAACTGTTTGAGCGTTTTGCTCACTTCTTGCTCAGAAGGGAGACAACTCAGAGAGCACAGCAGTATGCAGCGCAAGAACTAGCGGCAGAGAGAAAACTTCCAGAGGAGTGTAAGGCCTTCGACTACACTGTCAAGGACAGGAAGTACAGGAAGAGATGCCGCAAGGTACCTGAGAAGGACCCGCTTGGAGAAAGAGAGGAGAAAAAAGAGGAGATCAATAAGGGAGGCAGTCATGAAGATGAGGCTGAAATAACACTCAGCATTGAAAAGATAAAGCAGAGAGGACGTGTACACCCGAAAAAAAGAGAGATGCGCAGTCTGGAAAAGTTTATAGAGGGAGAAAGTGAGCTTAGAGAAGCTGGAGAAAAGAAAAGGAAGAAGAGAAAACGGAAGGAGCGAAATATCACAGAGCCAACGCCACTTCTTGTGGAGGTCAAACCTCTGAATACTACCATCAGATCTTCCTTCTTAACCCCAATAGAGGGAGATCTACCAACGCTTCCGAGTGTCTCTGGACACCTCGTTCTACCAGCCGCTCTCTTCAAACCCCTGCCGCCAGTGAGAAAACCTGATCCAGCACCTGAGGATGTGTTATCCCTCCCATGTTCTCCGCTTCAACTGGATCCTCCCAAACTGTTGGTGGTTTCTCCATGTCCCGATGAAGTTGTTTCGTTCCAATGCTCTTCATCCGAGATGCTTCCATTGGCGGATTCTCCACGCCCCACTCCAGCACCTGAAGAACTGTTTTTACTCCAATGCTCTTTATCCGATGTGCGTCATCCCAAAGGACTTCCTCCGAGCCCCACTCCTGCACCTGATGAAGTTGTTGCTCTGCGACGTCCTCCCAGCCGGAAGCCTCAGACGTTCACTTCTTCCCTGTCTGAGCCACCTCCACAACTCATGCTGATCGACATAGAGGATGAGGAGAACGAGTATGTGGAGTACACAGAGAAGACCATCCGGGCCAGTGACTTAATCAAGTCTGAACGCCCCCAAACGCCGGAGGCTGAAATCAAACCGAGGAAGATGTTTGCTTGGTTGGAGGAGGACAGCGAGGTGCAGGATGAAACGTGGGCGAGTGAAGCTGTGAAGGTCCAGGCCTTTGAGGAAGAGGAAAGTGACCCCAGCGAAATGGGAGACTCCAAGGCCATACAAGGCCATTCGGATGATGCCTCTCAGCTGGATGAGCTCTTCTGTGCAGCCTCTGCTGACGGTCCCAAGAACGAGACCCAGCACGATGTGAACGTCAAGACAAAGTGCAAAAGAAAAGTGCCACTTGTTCTGTTCACCTGGGCAGAGGAGAAAGCCAAAAAAAAGCAGGAGAAGAAAACAATCAAGGAGAAGGAGCGGAGAGAAAAAGAGTTGCTGCTTGAACGCTACAAGAACGATCCGAAACTAAAGCACTTGAGGATCAACAAGCACAACCGCAACTACAACTCCTCCTAATGCAGATCTTCGTCCCTCTTCACCTTTAACCTTTGTAAATAAAAAAGTCTGCATACTAAAAGCTGAAAGATTCATGTCTCTTCCTGACTATTAAAATATAAAACATGTGTATATGAAGTGAATCAGTTTAAACTTAGAACTCATTTGAATAACTATTTATCTAGAGCTGCAGCATAAAGTGAATCATTCAATTCAAGTTCACAGATCAATATTTTCTCTGATGGATCCTTCCAATTCATCACCTCCATGCTCATCTTTTCATGTTTCTTGTCTATTGTTGTTTAAAAAAAAAAAAAATTATATACACATTATATATTATATTTTTTTAAAGAAATTAATACTTTTATTTTGATAGAGTACATTACATTGATCAAAAGTGATAATCCTAAAAAAGATTTCAGATTATTTTCTATTTCAAATAAATACTTTTCCTTTCTCATCAAAGAATCCCGAAAAAATATTAAGCAGCACAACTGTTTTCAACATTGATAATAATAAGAAATGCTTCTTGAGCACAGAATATGTTGGAAATGTAGCTTTGCCTTCACAGGAATAAATAATATTTTGATATATATTAAAATAGAAAATAGTTTTTTTTAATTGTAATTACTGTATTTTTTGTAAATGCAGCCTTGATGAACATAAGAGCATAACATTCCTACTTGTTGAAAAGTAAAAAGGTGATTGTCATGTATTTTGTGTGTATCAGGTGTGCCCTGGACGCTGCACACGTGGCTAGAGTCCCTGCGAACTTGTTTCCTGCAGCACCGGCGGCCGCTGATCCAGGGTCTGCTGAAAGAGTTCAGCTCTATTGAAGAGGAGGAGTACACAGAGGAACTCATAACACACGGCCTCCCACTCATGTTCCAGATCTTGCGCGCCAGCAAGGTGAACTAACACACAAGCAAAACTCCAGCAGTTTCTACATTTGACCTCTCATTTCTTCACCTTGCAACAGGGTTATTAGTTTTAAAATGTCACTCGGTTTCATTTCAGTTTACACCTAGTGGTACATAAATAGTTTTTCATTAAAGAAAAACAAATCATTTTTCAAAATGAAATTCCGTTTGAGCCCAATTATAACAACTAAACAAGATTTCTTCCATGTTGCACAGACTGCAGTGCCAATATTTGATTGAGTTGCCACATACTTTGCTGCACACCAATTTGCTATTGTGGTGTTTCTGATTTTACACACCCCTAACCTTTGTTTTCAAAAAGTAGACTTTTCATTAGACAGATCATACAAGCCCTTGCTATATAATTGGGAATGAAAGATTAATCATTTAAGACAATCCAGCATTAAATAAAAAAAATAAAATAAAATAATAATAATAATATATATATATATATATATATATATATATATATATATATATATATATATATATATATATATATATATATATATATATATATATATATATATGTATATATATATATATATATTTCTTTAAGTTGTAGTTAATATTGCATTGAACATTTATAGTTTTATTTTTATTCTTCACTTCCAGTTTCCATCTTCATAATTTAGTTCAGGGTTGTTATGGTTAACTAAAACTACTGAAAAAATGTCTATAAAATATAAATATTAGATAAATAAATATTAAAAAGTATTTATTTTAATTTATTAAATACTTTTTTATATTTAAAATGTAAATAAATATAAGAAAAACTAATACAAATGACAAAATCACATAATAAAATTACTAAAACTTCTACTAAAATGAAAATGAAAAATAAAATCCAATTCAAAATATTAATATACCAACTATAATAGTATATTAATAATGCCAAAATAACACTGATGTAAACAATAATACCTTATTTGGCAGACACATTAATTCAGTGCGGGTTGCACTGCATTCTAGTTTCTAGCACCCTTTTATCAATATGTGAATTCCTTGGGAATCGAACCTCTGATCTTCGTGTTGCTAGTAGCTTGCCTGAGATTCATGATTACTTCCCTCAGAATCTTTAGAGTCCAGAACCCTGGGGAACACATTGGTTCTTCAGAACAGGAAGTGAAGGCAGAAACTCACATAATTTGAATTGGGCATTCTGTTGACGTCCTCCCACAGTGTTATGTAATAGTGAGCTTTTCTTTGAAACCTAGGGTGCTAAAAAGAATCCTTTGACACTGACCAATACATCTGCTTCACACATCCATATCTACTCCCTCTGCAGCATATCTAGAGAGTACAGGAAGTAAAGAATGTGGACTTCCTTACATTGGGCTACAGTAGGTGTATGTGCGAGTGTGTTTGTCAAGGTTGATCTATGGTGGAGTCAAGAAACCTTCCTCTAAATCCCGGCAGGGATGACTGACAGTTTCCGCTCCCTGCTCAACCTTCACAAATAATGTGTGTCTGCTTGTTAGTACAAAGAGTGAGAGACCAAGAGAAAGAACGGCGGAGAGAGCGAGGAAATAGTGGTGCTGTGCTGACAGCAGGTGATTTGTAGAGACAGATGCAGGCCGGGTGAGAGAAATGTCAAGTTGATGAGGAACCTCTAACAATCTTTCAGAGAAGCTGAGCGTTCAAACTGCAGAGGGAGCGATCTGACAGGGATTTAAGCATCTTCCTGCACTTAACGCACTTGTCTCACCTCTGTAACAAAGTACAGATCCCAAAAAAACACCATGCATCGATACTTCTCAAGAATAAATGCTGTGATTTTGCTATGGAAGCTCACACATACACATAACCCTCACACGTGCATTGCTAACACCCTCAAGGCAAGTCAAAATGTGTTGTTTGTAATGGGATTTGATGAAAGGGGTCTTACCAGTTACTCTTTCCCATGGTTTGCAGAATGAAGTGATTAGTCAGCAGCTGGCTGTTTTATTTACTCAGTGCTACGGGCCGTATCCGATCCCCAAACTCACCGAGATCAAGAGGAAACAGACGTCAAGACTGGGTATGTAGCACCAGATATCAGGTTGTGCCGTGCTCTCTGTAAAATACGATCAGTCATGACCAGAACAAATTTAACTTTTTGAATTAAACTGAGCACTCTCTTTGTTAATGAAATGTCAAGTGAAAATGTCATTTGTGGGCGGTTCTGCCATTAAAATGTTTTTTTTTTTAAATGCAAGTTGAAGGGATTGTTCACACAAAAATGAGAATTCTGTCCTCATTTACTCACCCTCATGTTGTTCCAAGCCATGTGACTATATTTCTTCTGTAGAACACAAAAGGAGAAATTCTGAAGGATTTACTGCAATTATATGTGTTTTTTTATTATTAATTTACATCTTCATAATAATTTTCGGAGTTATTTTAATAAATATCCTGACGCTTTATAATGGCAGTGACGGGGTCCACAAGTTTGAAGCTCAAAAAAGCACATCCATCCATAATAAATGCACTCCATGCGGCTCCAGGGGGTTAATAAAGGCCTTCTGAAGTGAATCAATTGGGTTTTGTAAGAAAAATATCCATATTTGAAACTTTATAAAATAAAATATCTAGCTTTCAGCAGACCGCCTTCCGTATTCAACTTATGCAGAAAGTGTACACCTCTCGCAGTTAAAAACACTTACACTACATTCTAGTGATACGTCGCTTTTTTCATTAGTTCAATACGAAAGGCGGTCTGCCGGAAGCTAGATATTTTACTTTGTGTTAAATATGGATATTTTTCTTATAAATACCTATCAATTCACTTCAGAAGGCCTTTATCAACCCCCTGTAGCCATGTGAAGTACATTTTTTATGGATGGATGTGCTTTTTTGAGCTTCAAACTCAATGGACCCTGTCACTGCCATTATAAAGCTTGGAAGCATCAGGATAATTGAATAATATATTCCGTTATATAATATAATCAGGATAATCCGAACTGAAACAAAATATAAATATTAGATGACAAAATAAGTTGCCTTGGCAAGCTGATATAAAATGTGTTAGTTGAAGTACTACATTTATTAAAATTAAAAACTTAAATTTTAAGCTAGTTAGGAATATTAAAACCACAACTAAAAACTAAAAATGGCAAAAGCACAAGCTGCATTCAAAAAAGGGGTGGGGCTTTCAAGCTAAGTCACATGAAAGCTTACGGTGACGAACGGAACAAAATTGGCAGTTGTTCAGTCAGACCCTCAAACACATAATTGAGATCACTTTTGTGAACTGGATCAAAAGAATAATGCATTCACAGGACAAACTTTACTCTCACATTCCAAGGAGATAATAGGGCTGATGTAAAGATTTTCAGTAAATAGAGGCTTTCTCACACAAAGCTGTCGCCTGGCCTCAGCGGACTTGCATAGTGCACAATACACTTGAAAGCTCCATTCCCCTTTCCCCATTCTAGATGGAAAACCAGCCAGTACATTCTTGAAAGCATTCCACAGCAGAAAGAAAGTCATACCCGTTTGGAACATTGTGAGAATTGAGAAATTAATGATGATGATTTTCATTTTTGGATGTACTCTTCGAGCTCTATTGACAGCAACTGTGGCATGCTGCTGATTTCCACAGATGACAGTTGAGACTAATAAAAATGCATCTGTGATATGTTTGTGTGTCAGATCCTCATTTTCTAAACAACAAGGAGATGTCAGATGTGACCTTCCTGGTGGAGGGAAAGCCATTCTACGCTCACAAAGTTTTGCTCTTCACCGCCTCCAGCAGGTCAGTTGATGTACTGCATCCAACTAAAAGATTGTGTTTTATTGTTTCAATTACAACTACACCTTATTAATAACAAAGATATGAGGCATAAGAACTTATTTTCCCTCTGTATAGAGTATGTTAATCATTTTTTTAACTTCTCCTTCTTTTACCCAAGGTTTAAATCACTTCTAGCAAACAGACCAGCTGCTGAGAACACCTGTATCGAAATCAGCCATGTCAAATACAATGTATTTCAGGTACAATCTGACTTCTGCACTAATGCTCTGAAAAGAGGCACGCATGTCTTGTTATTATTATGTAACTTGATTTGAGAGTGAAAGGAGAGCTCAGCATTTTTATATTGTGGTCTATTTGTCTGAATGCTTTCCCTTGCATCTGAAGCATTCCCTTATACTGATGCTTTCCCTTATAGCTGGTGATGCAGTATCTGTACTTTGGGGGAACGGATTCACTTCACATCAGAAACACTGAGGTTATGGATGTAAGTAATAACTCAAATTCAGTCCTTATGTTATATAATCTAGAATGTTTATATTTAAAGGGATAGTTCACCCCAAAATGAAAAATCTGTCATCATTTACTCACCCTCAAGTTAGTCCAAACCTCTATGAGTTTATTTCTTCTGTTGAACACAAAAGAAGATATTTTGAAGAATGTTGGTAAGACAGTTGACGGTAGCCATTGACTTACACAGTATTTTTCCCCCACTATGAACAACTTGAGGGTGAGTAAATTATGACAGATTTTTAATTTTTGGGTGAACTATCCCTTTAAAGGAATTTTACAGTGTATACTATACTGTACAGTTTTTGATATAGTAAAGGGATACTTCAGCGATTAGCATTAAGCTTTGTATCAGTAGAAACCCGGTAGTATATTCAAATGATCGTGCTTCCCCACTCATATTAGGGTGACCACCATCAAACAAACCAAATGTGGGATGATTACTAAGTTTGTGTGAGACATGTAACCAACACTAAAACATTACCTGAAACTGTTGTATAATCTTTATTTTACATGTCATTTAAATTCAACTTCACTGAGCCCAAAGGCAGCAGAGGCATCATGCAGATAACTATTTTTGAAACAGTTCTGACCAAGTCCTACTAAAATCCAACAAAATAAATGATGAACAAATAAAACAACATGAAATTAGTTAATTGACAGTCTTATATATTAATTTATATACAGAATTATCCATTCGTTTTCTGACAGGGAACACATGGAACGAATCACCGCTCCACATTTTGATTGACAGCCGTCACAACCTACTAGTGACCGTGTTTACTCCTTTCTTTTCAACCATTGGATAGGATTTAAAAAACGGCTGTTGTATTTGTGCAAGGCGGGATGTCACTTCAAGCGCTGTTAAATATAGGTGAAAAACGATGCCGCAAAAAGAAGAAATAAAATGTTTTCTTAAAAAGGCAAAAGAACGCATGCATGTTTTCTCAATATGATCATTAAAAACCAACAGACTGATGAACATGCGGGACATTTTCTCAATATGCGACATGTGGAACAAGGGGTGAAAATGCTGTGCGATACAACGCATAGTGGGATGGGTGGTCACCCTACCTCATATCCCCCTGAGACGAAAGATGTATGTATTTTATGTCTGGAACAAAAGCCTCCGATGATGCAAATATCGTCATTTTGCGTCATCGGAGGCTTTTTTGGCCAGAGGCTGTAGAGCAGGGGTGTCCAAACTCGGTCCTGGAGGGCCACTGTCCTGCAGAGTTTAGCTCCAACTTGCCTCAACAAACTTGTCTGGAAGTTTCTTGTATGCCTAATAAGACCTTGATTAGCTGGTTCAGGTGTGTTTAATTTTGGTTGGAGCTAAACTCTGCAGGACAGTGGCCCTCCAGGAGCAGGATTGGACACCCCTGCTGTAGAGACTACAGCCAGTAGAAGGAGCTAGTTCCGCATGTTTTCAACCCGCCCACAGGGGGTGGGATCTCACACACAGAATGTAAATGAGCACGGCCGCTCAGGTATTGATAACGGAGTGGTCGGAGCAACGCAAGTGTTTTGAATGGATGAATGACAATGCGGCAGTGCTCATTTTAGTTTCGGTTTTTAAATTAGTACCAATTCTTGAATTGTGGGTTCATTAGCCTATTATTCTTAATGAAAAACACAACAACAAAACAGTACAATGACAAACTCACTTAAATAGGTACTTTTACATTTCGCTTTGAAACCAAATCTTGTGGTCTGTCAGCTCCTCACTCTCTGATGAATGAAATCTGACTCCTGCTGCGTTTGTGCTGCGACTCTTGTTTGGCTCGTGCTGTATTGAGCAGACACGTTCAGTTTGTAATTGTAGTGTTTGTTCTCTAACTGAACTAAATGATTTTATTACTATAAAAATCAAAACAACGGTGGGGGTGGTGCCGCGGTGGGCAAGTGATATATCCGGTGGGAGTGGCCTCGTTGGGCATGCGAAGCAAGTGCATTCTGGGAGTTGTTCTCTTTCATCCATATGAGACAAAAAAAAAATATGGCTTTTCTCAGTCTAGACGGCACCAACTTCTAAAATAACTTCATATTTCTACTACATAAATGACCCAATTTAAATGCACATTCATCTTTCCAGCGATGAAGTACCCCTTTAAAATGTCCTTTTATTCCTGTTATGGCAATGTAAAATATCAGCAGCTATATACTGCAGTTACTCGAGAATCATTATTATCAATGTTGAAAACAGTTTTATGTCCTGTTTTATATATTTTAGTGGAAACCATGATTTTTAATGAATTTTCAAAAGAACCGGATTTATTTGAAATAAAAATATAACATTATAACATTATAAATGTCTTTACTCTCACGTTTAATCAATTTAATGCATCCTTGCTGACCCCAAACATTTGAATAGTAGTGTAAATAAAATTAGCCTTATATTGGGGTTTAAATTAGTATATTTTCAACTTCTCTCCTTCTCCCCTCTCTTCCAGCTCCTCTCTGCATCTAAGTTCTTCCAGCTGGAGGCATTACAGAGACACTGTGAGATCATCTGCGCCAAGAACATCAACACCGAAACTTGTGTGGAGATCTACAACCATGCTAAAGTAAGCAGTCTATTTATGTTGTCCTCAGATTTAATTTTCCATGTGGTATGTATATGAAATATTCTCTACATTCTCATATTTTCTTTCCTCTGTTTCTCTCCTAGTTCCTGGACGCACCTGAGCTGTCGGCCTACATCGAGGGCTACTTTCTGAAGAACATGGCGGTTCTCATAGAGCTCGAGCCATTTAAACAGTTGCTCTATAACACTCCGGTGGAGAACTGCTGCCCCGACGTGTTACACGACCTGGAGAAGACGCTAGCCACGCGCATTCGCTCCATTCATCTGTCATCCTCGAAGGGATCCATCGTCTAAAACGCACAGACCTCATCGAAGCATGCTGAGATCCCAACACGTGCACTTCCTCCAGGACTCAGTGCGGTCTAAATGTGTTCATTCAGTGGCAGTAGCAATGCACTTGTAGTTCTCCATCTAAGACTGTGGTGATCTCTTCTCAACAGACTAGATCTGTGTTTTAGGTTACAGCCATAAAGGAAACAATGCCATTTTACACGTTGTCTCGAAATTGAATAACACCTGTGACAGATTATGATTTTGTTAAATGCAGTACCTCTACTAACCTTGTAATATTGAAGCAGACTGAAGAAATACAGCAGCAAATGTGATGATCCAAAAAAGTGGCATTGTTAGGATCGCTACAGCAAGCGGGTTCCACTTTCTGGTACAAGACATCATGGCTAAGGGGTACAAAGAGTTAGTCCTCTGGAACAGAAAACAACTCAATCATTGTCAGCACTGATTATAGATGTTACTAAATATGCTTCCTAGATTTGTATTTTCGAGCATTGAAATTATGCCTCACAGTTGTACAGATATTGCTCTTATCACCATGTGTGTAAAATGTGGGCAGAAAATGGGGCTGCCAATGTAAATATCCGATCGAAATCTCTCACTTGGAGTTGTTGATCTCCAGCTGTAAGTAGATGTATATAAAAGGTCATCATCTTAAGACTTCCATCGAGAACTCACAATAATGTACAAGAGAAGTGTTCTTGAAGTCTTGTTAACTGTTGTAAATGTAGATGAGCATGTAAGTATTTTCATGCTTGGGTTTTGTTGCTGTCGTCATGTCTTGCATTGACTTTACACTCTTGTGTGTGTGTGTGTGCGGGGGTCTGTTTTGTCTGGGAAAATGAATTATTATCAGCATGGAGTTGCAGAATTGTAGCTGTGAATCCCCTGACTGAAACGACTGATTCAGAATGTGCCTGCAATACGTTCTGATGTGCTGTGTCTCTAATGACATTTGTGTAAAGCCACTCTGTGACTAAATCAGTGTTCTTTATAAAGATTACTACAAAATACTCATGTTTCTTGTCATATTTTATAGTCTGGGATTTGTTTAATAGAATGGAGGTCCATCATTTTTGTTTGCTTGTGTTGCAGAACCCAGATTTGACTGTATATTAGACATCAAGCGGTGACCCAAAACCAGGACTATATTGCAGAAAATAGGCTAAATAGAAATATTAATCATTTTGGTTTCTAAATGATTTTTGTATTTCAGTGGTTTTATGCTCTCTGCAACAAAATAAAAAATGTCTCTTATTCAATATACATAAAATGTAAAACACCTATTTTTTGTTTTTCATTAGGCTAATAAACATATGGTAATTTAATTGATTAAATTAATTAAGATATAAAATATAAAAAGGATAAAGAATGTTCTCTTATATCTTAGACCCATAGCCCCGCCCTGTTTCAGCGTTGCCCTAGTGTTCTGTCTCCCGGTTTGTATTTCCACGGCATGAAGGTAAGAAGAGTTTACTGATTTAAAATCATCCCGGTTTACAGACTTTGACATCCGCTTCAAACATTACAATGCTCATGATAACTTTAGTTAACTTTACAATAAGTAAATCCACTTCACCAACTAACTACTCTTCCACAGCGATCAAGTTCAACTGGGAATTTCGTGTTTACGAGGTGGGAAGTCGTGTTTACAACGGCAGGTACGTTCAAGCAGCGCTCAAGAGTAAAATGGCGGTGTACTTTATCTTAATTAATTACACACAAAAATACAGCAAGGTTCTTAAACTCTACTTCTAGAAAATGAAGAACAAAGAATGGGCCACTGTAAACGTTATCGTATATATTGTTCTACTATATATATTTTGTGCAGGAAATTAGCTTAACTTACTTCGCTGTAATAGAAAATCTTAACAATATCACTGCTAATGATGTTTAATGCTGCCTTCACGTGTTATCGGAAATTTATCCTACTTCCCAAGTTCTGAAGTCGTGATGAGCTCATCGCATTCAAATTTTGACTTGAGAGGGCGTGTCCAATTTTTTAACTAGGAACTTGTATTTACGATAATTCCGATAGCACGTGCAGGCAGCATAAGATCGTATTTACGAGTTGAACGCACATAAAGTCGTAAATTCGAGTGGGAAGCTCGGGATTTTCTTTAAAGCAGCACTAGGTAACTTTTCAACCTTCATAATATATTTTCAAGACTCTTGTGATGATACATCACCTTACAATAGGTTGAATGGCACGTCTGCCATAGCCTGACGGGGTCTGTATCTTTTTTAATCGTACTTTTAAACTTCGGGTTTGGGGTAGTAACCCAAGAACAAAAAGAACTACAAAATTCGACTGCTTTACGGCATACGTCACTTCCACCACCACCCCCACTTCCTTAAATTCGGACGTGCGAGCCCAACTATCGTTTGTTTGCCGGATGTTATAGTCATGGCCGAAGCAGCACAGAAAAATAAGAAAGCAAAGGTTTTGTCGGAGGAAAGCAAAAAGAGGAAACGGGAAAGTGATCGGATTAAAGGCTGGACGAGGATCAACATTGGGCCAGCGTTTGCTCGTTGGAGTGAGCTGAAGGAGGAGGGGCTACATTCTTGCAAGTAAATACATAAGACTTGCAAAATCATATTTTAGGATACCTAGCATGTATGTGATATTTGTTTATTTGTCTTGCCTCAAGCTATAATGCAAATCGATTTTTCAAATTTGCAGATTCATCTATGGTAGCTTGATATTATAATATTGACGATATATGGTTATTACCTACCACTCAAACATTGAATTGAAGTATCATATAGATTCCGTAAAACAGTAACCAATAGACTAGGCTACTATAATGACGCTTGTAAACGTGAGCATCGCGATCATTTGGCGTTTGAAAAAAATAAAACCCATGAAATTATATTCATATGACATGCTGAAACATATGCCACTGTACCTGGGATGAAGACATTTCACACGCGACGCAAGCAGAACACCTGCATGTGAACTCCTCCTGCAGTGTTCAGGGCTATCATGGATGTAGGATGACAGAGTTTATGACAGTAGTAGAGGACAATACTGTTTCCCAACTGTAGGGGGACCCCGAGAGCAAAACCTACCTAGTGCTGCTTTAAAGGGGTGGTAAACAACGATTTCACTATTCTAACTTTAGCTAGCGTGTAATGTTGCTGCTTGAGCATAAACAACATCTGCAAAGTTACAACGTTCAAAGTTTAAAGCAAAGGGAGATATTTGCTTTTAAAGAAATCAGTTTCTAAGAACTACAGCAAACGGCCAGTAGGCGACTACACACATTCCTCCAGGGTTGGTGACATCAACAGGCTCAATATTTACATAAACCCCTCCTCCGAGAATATTAAATAAGGGGGGGGGTGAGGCCATTTTGTATCGCGGCGCTGTTGTGGTTAGTAGGCTGGAGTGTTGTTGCCGCGATGCAGAGGAAACGCTGTTATTTTCATCCGGATTGCAGGTCTGGGGTACTTGCTCTGTTCAGCCTTCCTTGGGACGGGGGTGCGTTGCAGAGCGTTTAACATACAGCATGTTATATGCACGTGTGTTTGAGTCAGCGGGGAATCAGGCGCGCGCAGGGCTCCCTGCAGCACATCTAACAGAGGAAAACATCCACCGTCTTCGCGATTTCAATGCCAGATTTGCACAACGTCAGCTGCGTGAAAAAAACACTGCCGGTGCGTGGATGCACGACGCGCGCGCTGCACATTTCACGGAGGACAACACAAACTTCCACAAACTTCGCGAGTTCAATACAGGATATGCACAACGGCTTGTCCTGAAAGCTGGATTTACAAACAGAAGCTGTTTACGGGCCACAACCTGTAAGTCTGATTTATTTTTCATCGATGTATTTTCCTGTAATAGGTTAATTGTACGTTGTAGCAAGGAAGTAAACAGATGACAACACTGTTCTGCAAACCAGTCTGTTAAATGCTCATTCATACTTAACGTTATCCGACGAACACCTAACGTTACAAACATTAACGTTAAAATCTCAACAGCGAACCTGGCATTAGTGTAAATGATTCTTTGATTAGAGCTTTTATGTATTGTTTATCTACAGGCTTGCTAAACATGGTTCTGTGTGTGATTTGGCTAACTTACTAGTTAAAGCCAGTGCTTAGTGTTCGTTTTGGGTTAGTTCTTGCGACAGATATTTGGCTATAATCGTTCTAAAAATACAAAAGTTAAAGTGCCATTCAGTAGCGATCATTATAGATCCGCAGTCTTTACTCTCGAGGACTGAGCAGGTTCTGCTTGATCATCTTCACTCAAATGTTCTGGGTCTGATTCGAGCTCATATGGTTTTATTGACGTCGTTGTTTCTAATACTGAACAGCCTCCGGTAAGGGGCGTGACGTTTTCCGACGTTTTGTTGTCGGAGTGAACAGGAATCATGGTGGACACCAGGTTATCCTTGCCTATTTATTGGGAAAATCTTATTAAAACCATCATCATTTGTAGTCTCCCATGCACCGACAACCTAAACATTCCAGATAGTCCGCTTTCTGCTGATTCTGTAATTTCAGTCAAATGCAGGCTATTTTCGCTGCGTACCAAACATACAATAAGCTTCATATGATTACTCTTACATGTAAATATATACTACATTAATGTCAAGACAAGACAACCAAGTTGTTTTGGAAAAAAAATAAAAATAAAACCACACCTGCCACAGCAGTTCTCCCCGCCACCATGTTTAAAGCTTATGACACGCCCATCTCGGGAATTGGGGTATCAAAATTATTTCCGAACTTCCCAGTGGTAAACACGACATCAGAGGGCGTTCATGTACAATTTTTACCTAGGAAACTCGTATTTACGATAATTCCGATAGCACGTGAAGGCAGCATAAGCCCCGATCTTTACGAGTGTCACTGAGAATGGCAGAAATTGAGACAGAGCTAATTCCCTTCACAAAATATGAATGACATTGTAAAAGAACAATATAATATGTAACAGTAAAGTTTACATTGACTTCATAAATTAATTTAAAACATTAAAAAGTAAAACACACCTGATTCGCACATTCTTCATTTTCTAGAAGTTGCGAACAAAAACCTTGCTGTATTTTTTGTGTGGGTTAAGAGAAGGTGGCTTAATGAATATCCTGATTTTCCCACTCGTATTTATGACATTGTGGTGGCCTTCATGTGCGTTCCCTCTCGTAAATACGATCTTTACGACATGACTTGACCAGAAACTGCACCAGAGCTACCGCAAAAACGGAAGTTCAAAACACAAAATTCTAAAGATGGCCGCGTGCTTGTTTTTCTGGCGCATATTATAAGGCAATTTATGTTGTTATTACATTAAATTAATAAAGAAATCCCAACTTAATTTATTAAATAATGATAAAAATGTCACAAAGATAAAGAAATTTCTCCTGTACACTACCTTTTGAAATGTAATAAGGCTGTTTATTTTGTTATTTCACTATATGGCTGGTTTTATTTCTTGCGTTTAGCATTTCCCCCTTATGTCCACGATCAGAAGAACAGACCTGGCTTTGACCCATAACCACCTCACCAGCTGAGAACCACTGAGCTTAATAATTCTAATGCTGCTTGCTGAATTTTAATGCTGCTGGCTTATTCGACAGCACTGCGATTTCTCTTGATTTATGCTAAATGTTTTTTGTAACTTTGGAGCGCAACTCAGCCCTCAAGTTGTTTGTACTGTGTTAAAGAAGACTTAATCTCAGCAAACCAGACGATGTTTACGGGCACAACAGATGCGATTGAGGGAGAAGGGCAGGGGAGGAGGGAAACATGAAGGGATGCTATGATGAGTCGGAAAAGTGAAAAGAAAGTGGGATTTAAGGACAATGGAAGCATTGTCCTTTTATGTGGAAAGTGGTTACCAAATGGTAAGGGGTCTGGGCTGATGAGACACAGTTTGCAGGCTAATATAGAAAGGGGTAACCTGTTCGCCCTCCGTGATGTGATGCCCTCCATTATACCTTTTAGTTTGTTTTACCCAAGATTGTTAATGGTTTACAAGAGCATATTTAGCTTTATTAGAATATTTTTTCATATTTTACATAACGCAGCGTTCTCCTTTTATGTCAATGGCCTTGAATAGAATATTAGGATATATGATAACCAGCACAAAAATTACCCAGTTGCTCCACAAAAGCACGAAACTTTGAACAATAAATGCAATGTTTCCATTAAAGTTAAAAAAAATTCACGCGGTACAAGTAGGAGGAGCTCTAAGACAATTCCCATCTTACAAGCTGTAATTACGAGCCATACAAGGACATTAATACTTTTTACAAGTTGCAATCACGTAATTGCTGTAATTACGACATGCCGTGAACGCACCTTAATGCTTTCAAAGCTAGCTTGCTATTGCTAGCCTCTCCAAAATGACCTACCCTACCTTTAAAGGACCACTAGGTATTTATGGTGTGTGAGCTTTCCCATCAGGCCACTATAGAGAATTTTTTACTTATGATTTAGGTAAAAATAAAAAGAAACATTTAAGTTTCTCTTTGCTACAGCTCACAAACTTTACACTCTCTCTTGCACCATAAACCCCTTAAATGACTTTTGAAAGCTGAGTTACAGTGAATCAATAATGCTTCTGCAGGGATTTCAGTGGTTTGCCATGCCTCTGGTGTGTGTGTGTGTGTGTGTGTGTTTGTGTCCACAAGAGCGTGTGATCTTGTTGTTGAGCATATTCAGAGGGCAGTGAAGTGTGGTGGCCAGCCATTGGAAGGGGGCTGTTTAAAAGGTATCCATGGATACTGCCTTTCAAGGACACTTTTGAACAGTCGCATTGCTACAAATACAGCCGTGAGAATTTTTACACAGAAGGTCACTCTTTTCTTATTTATCAGTTTTATACCTAAAAATCAAAATAGGGTACACAGTTATATTTATGATTCTCAAAAGAAATGGATTAGATTCAATCACTTCAAAGGTATGTGTGATGAAATACTGTTTATGAGCCCACTGGTTATAGTCTTCTGAAGCTCAATGGGACGTCCCAATCCTCTGGTCTGTTTTGTGGCACGAGTGGGAGGAGCCAAAAGAGAAGTGCAGGACTAGACAGCTTTGAACTTGTTATGTACAAGAACTGTATGCATGTCTTGTTTTCTGCCATATACTACAGGTCAGTTTGCGATCATTACAATTGTTTAATGTTTTTTTTTAAATAGGTCTCTTGTGCTCTTAAGGCTCCATTTATTTTGATCAAACATACATTAAAAACTGTAATATTGTAAAATATTATTACAATCTAAAATAACTGTTTTCTATTTTAATATATTTAAACATGAATTTATTCCATTGATGGCAACGATGCATTTTCAGCAGCGATTACTTTACTTTTGTCTTTATGACCCCTACAGAAATCATTCTAATATGCTGATTTGTTGCTTTAGAAACATTTATTATTATCAATGTTTAAAACGGTTACGCTGCTTCATATTTTTGTGGAAACCCTGATACACTACCATCCAAATGTTTGGGGGATGTAAGAAAAAGAAAATAGTACTTCAGCAAGGGTACACTGTAAACCCCAATGCTCAAAATAATTAATTGGTTTGAGTAGAGCCAACTCAAATTAGAGTATTTAGAACTTTTTTTTTGAGTTCTCAAAACTGACACCTTTTAAGTAATCTGGATTGTTTCATTGTTTTGAGTTTTGTGAACTTGTTTCTTTTAATTTAGACTAACTTAAATTTAACAGAAGCTGGCCTGGGATTTCTATTTCCCAGCATGCTTTGTCATGACACTCAAACAGTAAATGCCAAAATCAAGTGTTATATTATGTTTTTTTTGTGCAAGATTAATGTTAAGTGGGAGATTTAGTATAGTGTTTAATGTTTTGTTATGCTAGTTTAGAAGAGTTTCTGTTATGTTGTTACCATCATGGTGACGAGTGGAGCATGATTTAAGTTTGAGAACAGATATATGTTAAATGTTTTATATTGCTGTACTCATTTAGCAAGTGCTATGCTATGCTAATGCTACCAAAGCATCGTGTAACCAATTAGAAAGGTGGCATTTATTGAATTAGCTAGTTAAAGTCAAGTTTCCACTACTAAAAATTTGAGATGACATGATATTTTTAAGTTAAATGTATGAATTAGCTTACTCAAATATTTCAAGTACAGACCAAATAAAAATCTGCAAGTTCTGCTTACTTAAACTCAGAGGTGTCAAGTAACGAAGTACAAATACTTCGTTACCTTACTTAAGTAGAAATTTTGGGTATCTATACTTTACTGGAGTAATTATTTTTCAGCCTACTTTTTACTTCTACTCCTTACATTTTCAAGCAATTATCCGTACTTTCTACTCCTTACATTTTAATAATAGCCTCGTTACTCCTATTCCATTTCGCATGTTTTCATTCCGACTTGTCGTCAAAAAAAAAAAAAACTATCCAGATAAATCGTGCCATCCGGATAGAGTGAATTTGATTGTGGTTGGATGAGAAGGATAAACACAAACCATTCCGACACCCTATTGGTTGTACGCGCTCAATCACGCCTGCACAAATCACACACCATGTTACCAGATAGGGCGGGTTCTCGCCGACGAGCACGCACTTTCAGCCAATCAGCGATCAGCAGGCAGACGTGCTCATTCATGACTTTAGACGGGTTTTTAGCGCGATGACTCGTAGCTGTATATTCCAGTGATCGCTATTATAAAGACTCTTTATAAATATAACCCTGACTCCTGTCCATCGTCATATACACACTTAGGACATCTGCAACTAGCAACCCCTACAGCTGCTGAAAGAGATTTAAATCAACGATTAATCCATTTTGACTGTGCTAAGTGCATGTGCCATGTACTTCACGAAAGACATGCTGTAGTTTTGTCAAAGCAAAGTGTAACACAAAGGTAAGCGCATTGTTGTTATTTTTTGTTGGCGGAATATTGTACAGTATCAATGAATTACGCATTTTGGCAGTGGTGTGTGCATTAACGTGTGAAATGCGGAAATTGCTTTTTCCAATCTCTATATTGGGCACTTTTTGCACATAAATTGGCTTCTTACTGTTGACAATGAAAATGATGCATGTGTTTTTCTGAGGGATTTCCGTTTTGACAGTTTCTACCTGGACATATAGTCATATTTGATCCGTTTTACTGGGAAATAGATTTTTTTTTTATCATCAATGTTATGTTTTAAGGAGATAAAATGGTAACTTACCTATCAACCTTGATTGGTATGGCAATAAAATAATATCTCATTATTTTGGCAGTTAAAGTAATAACCCCCCCCCCCCCATTACATTACTTTTACTTTTATGCTTTAAGTAGTTTTGAAACCAGTACTTTTACACTTTTACTTGATAAAAAGCTTGAGTTGATACTTCAACTTCTACAGAAGTCTTTTTAAACCCTAGTATCTATACTTCTACCTGAGTAATGAATGCAAATACTTTTGACACCTCTGCTTAAACTTTAAGTTTCTTAACTTAAAAAATTTGGGGCAATTGATTGCCTCAATGTATTTTTTTAGTTTTGCCAACTTATTCAGGTTTACGGTGAAAATTGATCAGCAGTGGCATTAGAGACATTTATAATGTTTCAAAAGATTTCTATTTGAACTTTCTATTTATCAAAGAATCCTAAAAAACAATGCATCACAGTTTTCACAAAAATACACAACTGTTTTGATTGGTAGTTTACATGTACTCATACGCATGAGAAAAAGAAAAGAAAGGGTGCCTGTTTGTGTGTGTACATAGGAAAACTCGTTCTTGGTTGTGTGCATTCTTTCTCTGTGTGTATGGCAGCGAGGGGGTGTTGATTTATGTGTGAGTTCTCTCATTGAGTTGAACAGAGCAGTAAGAGGCTCTGGCCTCAGCAGCCCCTGATCTGAGCCCCATCTCTCCGCTCCATTTGCATTCACTGGCTAAAACTGGCTGGCAGGGCAACACTCTCAACTTTCTGTTCCAGGCTTTGAAGCATTCCAAAAGTTTTTTATTGACTTGGAGTGGAGGGGACAGAGAGAGAGAGAGAGAGAGTGAAGAGAGGAGAATAACAAGAGGAAGAAGACAAAGATAAAGTACAACTAAACCTTAGACTTCCTCAGGAACAGGAGAACAGGTGGGCTAAGCAGAAATAAACGGTGTCTTGAAGCTGGAGGCAGGTGAGTGGGAAGCAGAGATTAAGATAAAGAGGGTTGAAGAGATAAGATGAATGAACGGAGGGAAGAAAGTGAGGCTCAGAATGAAGTTGTGGAGCAGAGGTTGAGGGAGGGTTGGTGTGTTTTCAACATTTTTATGAATCATTGCCTTCATGCATTATCCTTACACTGTATCCTCTTTATTGCTCTGTGTTCCTGTGGCTGTTTACGTAATACCGTGAAAGTGCTTTATATTCATTGTGCGTGTGGGCTTTCAAGAGGGAGCTGTGTGATTGCATTTTATTTCTTTATTGTTGACCAAAATAGGTCATTTTGCAACGGATGGAGATATTGGTAGTTATTAGTAAAATGTAGCATTCAGAGCTCATATTATAGGTCTCGTATGATTTTATCAGTGGTGTTTTTAGTGTGCGTTTTTGTTCTTGGAGCTCCTTCAAGGCCCTGCTGTCTCAAAATTTTCAAAAGCAGGTCACGTAGAGTATAACTCAGTGGTTGCGGTTATGTATCTATAAAGCCAGAATTTTATGGTCCATATGTTTTCTCAACTTCGTCAAATTTTATGTAAATTTATTTAATGAAACAAGATGCTAAAAGTAAATCTGCTCAGTCTGACACTTTTCAAATCTGGGAGAATGTTAACCATGTGTGATTGTCATTAGTGGTTTAGTTTTTTGTTGTTGTTGTTGTTAAAAATGACTTGAGATATTGAAAATCAGACCAATATCGTTTTGCAGATAATTATTTATTATTTGTTATGGCATGACATGACATTATAATGATGCCTATTTATTTCTTTATCCATGCATAGATCCATCCATTCATTCATTCATTCATTCAGTTTTGATTTAAACCTGGCTATGGTAATGGGGTTTTCATGTATTTCAATGGTTTTGATTTGTTAAATTGTACATACTATCTACTATAAATATATTATAAACTAAAATAGGGAAAAATATACTATTTTGTCTAAATAAAATGCTAACTAAAATAAATTGTTTTAATTGCCACATACACACACACACACACACACATATATATATGGTGCATCTCAATAAATTAGAATGTCGTGGAAAAGTCAATTTATTTCAGTAATTCAACTTAAAAGGGAAAACTAATATATTATATAGACTCCATCAATGCAAAGTGAGATATTTCAAGCCTTTATTTGTTATAATTTTGATGATTATGGCTTACAGCTTATGCAAACCCCAAATTCTAAATCTCAGAAAATTAGAATATTGTGAAAAGGTTCAGTATTGTAGGCGCAAAGTGTCACACTCTTCAGCTAATTAATCCAAAACATCTGCAAAGGGTTCCTTTAAATTGTCTCTCAGTCTGGTTTAGTAGAATTCACAATCATGGGGGAGACTGCTGACCTGACAGTTGTGCAGAAAACCATCATTGACACCTTCCACAAGGAGGGAAAGCCTCAAAAGGTAATTGCAAAAGAAGTTGGATGTTCTCAAAGGGCTGTATCAAAGCACATGAATAGAAAGTTAAGTGGAAGGGAAAAGTGTGGAAGAAAAAGGTGCACAAGCAGCAGGGATGACCGCAGCCTGGAGAGGATTGGCAGGAAAAGGCCATCCAAATGTGTGGGGGAGCTTCACAAGGAGTGGACTGAGGCTGGAGTTACTGCATCAAGAGCCACCACACACAGACGGATGGGCTTCAAATGTCGTCAGAAGCGTCTTTCCTGGGCTAAAGAAATAAAGAACTGGTCTGTTCAGTGGTCCAGTCCTCTCTTCTGATGAGAGCAAATTTGGCATCTCATTTGGAAACCAAGGTCCCAGAGTCTGGTGGAAGAATGGAGAGGCACACAGTCCAAGATGCTTGAAGTCCAATGTGACGTCTCCACAGTCTGTGTTGGTTTGGGGAGCCATGTCACCGGCTGGTGTTGGTCCACTGTGCTTTATTAAGTCCAGAGTCAACGCAGCCGTCTACCATGACATTTTAGAGCACTTCATGTTTCCTTCAGCAGACAAGCTTCATGGAGATGCTGACTTCATTTTCCAGCAGGACTTGGCACCTGCCGACACTGCCGAAAGTACCAAAACCTGGTTCAATGACCATGGGATTACTGTGCTTGATTGGCCAGCAAACTCGCCTGACCTGAACCCCATAGAGAATCTATGGTTCATTGCCAAGAGAAAGCTGAGAAACATGAGACTGAACAATGCAGAAGAGCTGAAGGCCGCTATTGAAGCATCCTGGTCTTCCATAACACCTCAGCAGTGCCACAGGCTGATAGCATCCATGCCACGTCGCACTGAGGCAGTAATTCATGTAAAAGGGGCCCAAACCAAGTATCGAGTACATATGCATGATTATACTTTTCAGAGGGCCGACATTTCTGTATTTGAAATCCTTTTTTTTTTATTGATTTCATGTAATATTCTAATTTTCTGAGATTTTGAATTTGGGGTTTTCATATGCTGTAAGCCATAATCATCAAATTACAACAAATAAAGGCTTGCAATATCTCACTTTGCATGTAAGTCTATATAATATATTAGTTTCACCTTTTAAGTTGAATTACTGAAATAAATGTACTTTTCCACGACATTCTAATTTATTGAGATGCACCTGTATAGCCTATATAAAAGAATACATTCAGCAGTGTTATAGATCTTACACTTCTTAAAGATTAATTTTAGATGAGTGTTAGATGATGGCAAAGGTGAAAGCGGAGGAAATGAGCGTGAACAATTAGTTACTAATCTTTATTTAACCAGGATATAATGAATTGAATAAATAAACCTCAATTAATTTTATCCTTATTTTCCTTATTTTTTTCTTATTTTCAGTATTATTATTAGTATAATTTAATGTCTTCCACTCATTCCATTACTGGTCTGGTAACCACTTATTTTGTAAGGTTATGCTATATTGTAAATGCTCCTTCAAATCAAATCAAATCACTTTATTGTCACACAGCCATGTACACAAGTGCAACAGCAGGTGAAATTCTTGGTGCAGTTCCGAGCAACATAGTAGTCACGACATGACATGTACAACATTTAGAGCAGCATCAGATTACACTGATGCGCCCACAATTACTCACAGCACAGTAAACTCTACAATAAACAATAAATAATTTACACAATGTGAGTGTGGTTCTCACAGCTTTAACTAATATACACATACTTACAATATACATATACTTTAAACAATATACTTTAAACAATATACTTTAAACAATATACACACTAAAACATACATTAAACAATATACATTACGCTATAATAATAATAATAATAGTATACAATGTACAGTATACATTATTATTCACAGTAGAGATCCAATGTGCAATAGGTGCTATATGATAAATAATAAATTATATAAATGTGTATATAATGTGTGTGTATCGACAGTGGGTTGTGCTGAGTGATATTCTGTCCAGTGTGTGTTATGATCCTGATGGATCAAGAGTTCAGGAGTCTAATTGCTTGTGGGAAGAAGCTGTTCTGGAGTCGGCTGGTGCGTGTTCTGATGCTGCGGTACCGTCTGCCTGATGGCAGCAGTGAGAGCAGCCCATGGCTCGGGTGGCTAGAGTCTCTGATGATCCTCTGAGCTCTCTTCACACACCGCCTGGCGTAAATGTCCTGGAGGGAGGGAAGCTCACCTCCGATGATGCAGCTGGCCGTGCGCACTACCCTTTGCAGGGCTTTGCGGCTGCGGGCGGTACTGTTGCCGTACCAGGTGGTGATGCAGCCAGTCAGCAGGCTCTCTGTAGTGCTGGTGTAGAACCGTGTGAGGATGTGGCGGTTCATTCCAAACCTCCTCAGCCGTCGCAGGAAGAAAAGGCGCTGATGAGCCTTCTTCACAACGGCCTCGGTGTGGACGGACCATGAGAGTTCCTCTGTGATGTGGACACCGAGGAACTTGAAGCTGCTGACTCTCTCCACCGGTGCTCCATCGATGGTGATGGGGCGGTGTTCTCTCTCATTCCTCCTGAAGTCGACCACCAGCTCCTTGGTCTTGCTGACGTTGAGGGAGAGGTTGTGCTCCTGACACCACCGTGTCAGAGTGTGCACCTCCTCTCTGTAGGCCGTTTCATCATTGTCAGTGATGAGACCTACCACCGTCGTATCGTCAGCAAACTTGATGATGGTGTTGGAGCTGTGGGTTGCCACACAGTCATGTGTGTACAAGGAGTACAGGAGTGGGCTGAGAACACAGCCCTGAGGGGCTCCAGTGTTGAGAGTCAGTGGTGAGGAGATGTTACTGCCCATTCTGACCTTTGTTGGACAAGAACTTCAATGGACAATCATTCTCGGGAAGATCTGGATTTAAAGGGACAACTGGGATGGTTGGGTTGGTGGGGTATCTTTCATATTGGTTAATATTTGTATTATGCAGCCATAATATTTTTTTTGTATGCATGTGATCAACATTGTGCTGTTGAAAATGCTACATGTTCAAGAAAAAAAATCCAATAAAAATTAATTGAGATAAAAACCTTTTTTACAAGAGTGAGCTGACCAAGAAGGCAGCTAAAGATATAAGAACAATTAACATATTCTGAAAAATAAAAATAAATAAATCCAACTAATGAAAACAGAATACATTATAATAAGCCAAGTATCACAGAAGCAATTTCCGACATGGCTATACTCATTATTTTTTCATTATCATTTTTATAATTGTTCCTGTAAGTTGTTCCATGTTGCAGCATTAAAATTAAAACCTTTTTTCCCTCGCTCAGACCTAACATGAGAAACAATGAGTTGGATATGTTTGAACATTGTTACTGAAATGATGGATGGCAAATTAGGCAACAAACCACATTAATACCCATTATTATTAATTATCCAATATCAGCCAATATTTTTACATTTGGCAAATGCGTATTCAAAACGACTTGCATTGCATTCAAGATATACTGAACTCTGATATACAGAGTTCAAATAAATCCATGACCTTGAATGCAACCCAATATATATTCATGTTTAACACTACATGTTTAATGCTTCAAACATGTAGGTTTGTGATTGGTTGGCCTTCAGATAGACTTAGAAAAGTAAAAAGTCTCATGTGTTGAATGCCATTTAAAGGCAATAGGGATGAGGTAAATTTAAGCGTAAGGACCACATGACAATCTCAATAGTATGTAAGCCATATGCTTTACCTCCTTCTGTAAATGTTTGCACACTGCATTTTTTCTCTCCTATAGGTGATTTATATGCATTGGTTCTCTAGGGGTCATGGATATCAGGATGCAACGAGACGAGGCATCAGCCCAGGAAGTGTTCAGCTACGCCCAGATGTCCACCCTGGAGCGAAACAATGGGGTAGGGACTCTAAGTCGGCATCTGGAGCGGGAGAAGTTGGAAAGAGACAGCTACACGGTGGATGTCAGGGCCAGTGACCTGCAGCTGGAGCAGCCTGGGCCATTACATCCCTGCTTTAGCTACAGAATCTGGCTGTACAGCGTTGTTATAGGGGTAAGAGCTTTGGCTCAGCAGACTTTCACTCCTTTGGCTAAGAGACTTAACACACTCATTGTCTTAAATTCATCTGTATCTGACCCCCCCAGAGCAGCTTGCTGATAGCGGCAGCTTTCTCTCTCTATATGGGCAATGTGTTCCCAGCTGCAATGGACTACTTGCGTTGTACTGCTGGATCTGTGAGTGACTCTTCTTCATCCTCATGGATTAAGCCACTGGTCAATTTGACATTGATGTATATGTTTTGCTTCTGGCTTGTAGAGTATTCCAGCTGCAGTGGTGAGCTTTGCTATTGCCAAGAACAGACACGTCGCAGTAAGTGGATATTTTTTGTAAATAATACAGAAAAAAAATCAACTCTTGTCTTGTTCAATGATGGATAGAATCTAACAAAATCGGTGGTCCTACTAACTCAACTATTCAAATCAATGTAGATTATTCAGTAAAAAAAAGCTATTTTTTATGAGTAAAAGGTTATCTGTAGTATTGCACAGCTTTACAGTTGAATGAACACAAGTATTAAACACACTCAACTGAAATGTTCACTTTATTGGAATAATTGTTTTACATACAGTAATGTGAAAGTATCAGTTCAGCCAATAAAAACAGAAAAATAATTTAAAAAAGCTGTGGTTCTCAACCTTTTCAAAGGCCCTCTTATCTAAGCTGATCTGAACTTCTGTTACACATTTTAATTAAGATTATGTTAATATAACACAATTTAAACCATTTTCACACTTCATTTGATTAAATCCATACAAAGGAAACATTCCCCACACTCATTTAAGGGGTGGTTTTTCAACTATAAACATAAAACGTTGTATGCGTTTTGGCCATTCATTTACACGAAAACTGCATTTTGGGGGCCTAAAAACACTTAAATGGGTTTAAAGCTGCAAGTTTTTTGAAAACTATACCGTTCTTGGTAAAAACTACAAAAATGCGAATTTGTGAAAACGGAGACGTCACGAATTTGTGAAAACGGAGACCATCCATAATTTCAGTAAAAATGTTCAAACATTATCCAACTCATGAATATTAAAAGGATAGTTCACCCAAAAATGAAAATTAGCCCGTGATTTACTCACCCTCAAGTCATCCTAGGTGTATATGACATTCTTCTTTCAGACAAATATAATCGTAGTTATATTTAAAAAGTCCAGGCTAATCCAAGCATTATAATAGCAGTAATAGTTTCTCTGTTTTTGAAGTCCATAAAAAATGCACCTGTCCATCGAATAACGTGCTCCAAGCGACTCCGGGGTGTTAATAAAGGCCTTCTGAAGCGAATTGATGTAAGAAAAATATCAATTTTTAAAACTTTATAAAGTAAAGTTCCAGCCGATCGCCTTCTGTGGAAAAGTGTTGAAAGTGAAACTCAAGAGGCGTACTTGACGTCATGACAAGCGTACCTGGTCATGTTAGTCTTCAGAAGGCCTTTATTAACACCCCGGAGCCGTGTGGAGCACGTTATTTGACAGACAGATGCATTTTTTATGGACTTCAAAAACAGGGCAACTATTACTGCTATTATAATGCTTGGATTAGCCTGGACTTTTGTAATATAACTCCAATTTTATTCGTCTGAAAGAAGAATGTCATATACACCTAGGATGACTTGAGGGTGAGTAAATCATGGGCTAATTTTCATTTTTGGGTGACCTAACCCTTTAAATGTTCAGTCTACTACTGGCCTGTCATCATAATACATTGTTTTAAGTTGTTTTCACAGAATCTGTGTGAATGGGGATTGTTTTGACAATGGTGCCTTCTGTACACAAAAGAAATGCAAAGGAAAAACTTTTTTTAGTACATATTTGTTGTGTAAACGTACCCTAAATCACTGCATGGACACCTGCATGACATTTTATGCGTTTACAAAATAATAGCCTTTAGCCTTTCATTTGTCTTTAGTGTCATTGTCATTGCCTGAGTTCTCATTTGTTTCCATAGCCCCTAATTGTTCTTTTGATTACCTTCCTCTAAGCCCTCTGTTCCCTCAGTTCTCTATTGCGGTAAAGGTTATGCGGTTATGGTTTGTTTTGTTGTCTTTCTAGTTTATTTAAAGTAGGCCTCTCATTCTTTCATCAATCTGCGTCATGCATCTTCCTTGAGATTTAAACTTCACAGCAAGCCGTGACAAATACAAAACAACATTATAATATTTATTACATAAATTCTACAAAGCAATACACTATTTAGTCAAACACTGTTCATCAAGTTTTCGATTTATACGACTATAAATCATGGCGCATTCTGTATAATCACCCTAATTGAGTTTTGAGTTGGTTTGTTTTTGGCAGATAAATACTACTTTTTTACAAATACAGTGTTTAACCTATATTATGTTTACAGGTTTCAGACTTTCAAATGGTCTACGTGTCCTCCTTTGCTGTGACAACCACGTGTCTGGTGTGGTTCGGATGTAAACTCGCCATTAGTCCCTCAGCCATCAATGTGAGAACATCACAACTCTAATACCCCTAAAATGTTTGTCAGGTAACCTAAAATAATAGTGCTTCATGTGGTAATCTAAATTAAATGGTTTTGCTCAAGTCTAGTATATTTTATAATATGACAGTAGCAAAGCGAAAGTCATTTTAAAGGATTTGGTAGAAATAGGTCTTAAATAAACTGCATGTTTACACTTGTTACAGTTCTCTATGGTGTTCATGTAAAAATATATACAATTAAAACAGTTACTGCTATCTGTCATCCTAAAGATTAACTTTAACCTGCTCCTGCTTATTGTGCTGGAAGTGCTCACGGCTAGTACTGTTATCCTATCAGCTCGCTCAGCAGAGGACTGTTGCATTCACGGCAAGGTGTGTATAATGTGTTCCTGACCATTTATGTGTATCGACTAGGGGTGTAGCAATATATCGTGTCACAATATATCGCAATACTAAATTGCAACATTATATATCGTGGATAGTGACAATCTGTATTGTGTATAGTTCACCCAAAATGGAAATTACTGCGTGAGAAAAAGTTTACAGCGTTTTAGTGTCAGTACTACATTAAACTTCTATATATAATGTTAGATATAATGTATAATAATGCAATTGGGGAATATTTGTGGGTCCTGATAATGCCATGTCTTATATTACCAGTAAAAAGTGAGCTGCATTATTTTCAATATATCTAGTTAGTGACAGAGTGCAAGCATATTCGTCTAAAATAATTCTGTATTTTCAGAATCAGAATCAGTCATATTTTTATTCTGGTGTCACCACTGTCCTGTTCATTACCAGCACCAAGTCCAAGCCTATTCATTTCCACCTGCAATGTAATACACATTTAGCATTTTAATCAACAGTACATTTTTTTGTTAACCTTTTACCATATCTTGGAGTATCGCAATAATATTGTACCGTGAGTTCAGTATTGTGTAATGTATCAAATCGTGACATGAGGGTATAATTACACCCCATGTATTGATATTACAAAAAATGTAGCCTGTGTTTACGCAAATTGTGTAATCGATCGGAGAATAGATGGATAGATTTCATTTTGAATTGTGCATGCTTAATGGAAATTATGATATCTAAGATATCTTAGAGATCTTCATATTGTCTCATCTGGCTCTGCATGAGACACTGTAAAAAAATATATTTTTTAAAACTATAGGCAAACAGAAAAGCTACTGGTAATTGTCTGACAGAACATTATCCTTTACATTTATGGACCTTTTCCTTTAAACTATAAACATGACACAAAATCAATGCGTAATTCAAAATATGAAAGTGACATGTGAAGGCCAAGTATGGTAACCCATAGTCGGAATTTATCCTCTGCATTTAACCCATCCAAGTTAGTGCACACACATTAGGACTAGACAACACACAGAGCATTAGGCAGCCGTTTTGCTGTGGCACCCAGGGAGCGATTGGGGGTTAGGTGCCTTGCTCAAGGGCACCTCAGTCATTTCCTGACGCTATTGAGAATCAAACCCGTAACTTTTGGGTTACCAGTCTGACTCTCTAACCATTTGGCCATGACTTCATAAAATTCATTATAAAGTACTGGTATATGCGACTATAAAATACTGATATAACACCTGTGAGAATGCAATACATTACAGACTTTTGCAGTAAAAATTGCCTTAATGCAAAATAACTGCAAGATCCTATGCTAAATCCCAGCCATGCTATTATCACCATGTGATATATGTATGACTTACTGTATTTGTCTCTAGCTTATGTGATTTGCATTTTATATGTGCTCGTGTCTCTCTGCTCTTTTCCTCATTGCTATCATCCATCTTTCCTCCAGCCAGTGTCTGATGGCCCTGTGGTTGTGACCCCAGCTTCGTTCCCCACTCGTCTTCTCAAGGCTTGCGCCGTGAGTTGCCTACAAATGAGATCATATGTGTATCCACTGTATATCAGCACGAAGTACACTGTAGATCTGCTGCTCTTTCTCTGGTGCAGGTAATTGAGGTTATAGTGGGCATCTCCGCTGTATTCGGAGGAATTATTGCTCTCAATTTGGGTGCTCTCCTCCCAGAGCCATACCTTTCTGTCACTTTCTTCTGGATTCTGGTAGCTGTGAGTTCAGCTTATTATATCAAATATTAGTCCAATTCAGATTATAAATGATTCCGTTCGGTTCCTGATGGTTGGTTCCTCTGCAGTGTTTCCCCAGTGCCATTGCCAGCCATGTGGTGGCAGAATACCCCAGCAAGAGTCTGGTGAGTCACCATCAGGGTCTCTCCAGCAATAAAGCAATGCAATCGAGCGTCCCTAAAGGACATTCGCTATTCTCATTCATTTAGCTGTCTGTATGCTTTTCCTGTAGAGTGATTTTCTCTAAGGACGGTCTCTCTCCTTCTTTTCACTGCTGTAGGTGGAGATGCTGATTGCTATAAGTAGTGTGACATCACCACTGCTTTTCTCAGCTACTGGATTCTTGTCCAGCAGTGTGATTAATTTTATTGAGATATTTCTGCATGAAGTGACATTAGTCAAGGTGAGTCATTTCTGTGCACCAAACCAAATCAAATCAAATTAGTTCCATTATGCCAGATTTTGACCTTTTTGAGCCCTTAAAGGGATAGCTCACACAAAAATGAGAATTATTTACTCACCCTCATGCTGTGTTGATATTGTTAACTACAACTATTAAAGCGATAGTTCACCTAAAAATTAAAATTCTGTCATAAATAACTCACCCTCATGTCATTCCCAAACCGTAAGAACTTTCCTCCTTGGAACACAAATGAAGATATTTTGGATGAAATCTGAGAGCTCTCTGACCCCTCCATAGACAGCAATTTAATCGACACATTCAAGGTCCCGAAAGGTAGGTAAAACGTACAACATGAAAATAGTCCATGTGACTACAGTGGTTCAACCCTAATTTTATGAAGCGACGAGAATACTTTTTGTGCGCAAAAAACAAACAAAAATAACGACTTTATTCAATTTCTTCACGTCTGTGTCAGTCTCCAATGCAGTTTACGTTGGTCAGCTCCTGCGCCAGCATCACACACGTGTCGTGGTGCTCACGTTAAATGCATCGGCACATCATAAGCTGACGTGTTGGCGTAGTTCTAACATAACTTGGAAGCACTGCACTAAATTTACTACGTCAACAGCGTAGGAGACTGACACAGATGTGAAGAAATTGTTGAATAAAGCCGTTTTTTTTTCCTGCACAAAAATGTGATGTTTTTCTGCTTACCCCCAATGCATCCAAGATGTAGGTGTCTTTATTTCTTCAGTAGAACACAAATTAAGATTTTTAAACAGACTGCCGTCTGTCAGTTGTATAATGCATGTGATTGGGGTCCAATTCTATTAGAGTAAAAAAAACATGCACAGACAACTTCAAATTAAACCCTGCAGCTCGTGACGACACATTGATGTCTTAAGCCATGAAACGATCGGTTTCTGCGAGAAACCAAGCAGTATTTATGCTATTATTTCACCTCATATCAGACAAATGTCATCAGCTCTCCAGACCGCCATAACTTCCTGTGAATAAGGTCAAAATACCGGCGAGATCATAGAAATATATACGTAGATTCCTAATTCGACCGATCCGCACAGGCACTAATGAGGCATCTATGTATATATCTATGACCGCGCCGGTATTTTGACCTTATTCGCAGGAAGTTCTGGAGAGCTGATGACACTTGTCTGATATGAGGTGAAATAATAGCATAAATACAGTTCGGTTTCTCGCAGAAACCAATCGTTTCGTGTCTTAAGACATCAATGTGTCGTCCCGAGCCGCAGGGTTTAATTTGAAGTTGTCTGTGCATGTTTTTTTTACTCTAATAGAATTGGACCCCATTGACATGCATTATACGACTGACAGACAGCAACGGTTGGAGTTAAAAATCTTAATTTGTGTTCTACTGAAGAAACAAAGACACCTACATCTTGGATACCCTGGGGGTAAGCAGAAAAACGTCAAATTTTCGTTTTTGGGTGAACTATCCTTTTAAGGTTGAACCACTGTAGTCACATGGACGATTTTAACTATGTTTTTTCTACCTTTCTGGACCTTGAAAGTGTTAATTAAACGGCTGTCTATGGAGATTTCTCGGATTTCATCAAAAATATCTTCATTTGTGTTCTGAAGATGAACGAAGGTCTCACGGGTTTGGAACGACAGGAAGGTGAGTAATTAATGACAAAATTTTCATTTTTGGGTGAACTAACCCTTTAAAAAAAATTGTTTTTGGTAATTGAAATAAAATAAAATATAAATTTGAAAGCTTAAATGAAAATTAGAATATTTTCTTGGCAGCTAATTGAAATAAATGTTCACACTGAAGTACTAAAATTACTAAACCTAAAACTGAAATGAAAATTAATTAGAGAATTATAGAAAGAATTAATAGAAATGACAAAAGCACATAACAAAATGAATAAAACTAAAATTTTAAAATAAAAGATAATTTAAAATAATAATAAATACTATAATAGTATATAAATAATACTAAAATTACAGAATAATACAAAATAATTTGTTCTCCTAACAGAAGAAAACAAAATAATTTGTTCTCCTAACCCAGTAATATGATGTTATTTTTCTATGGAAAACCATACTTTTCCATATGACCGTTCATAGAAAAAAAAAACACACACAAAAAATGTGTGTAAACTTAGTCCATTCGGTGTACATTCATACTGACTTTTAAAGGTCCCATTCCGCATGATCCCATTGTTCAAACTTTAGTTAGTGTGTAATGTTGCTTGTTAGAGCATAAATAATACCTGTAAAATTATAAAGCTCAAAGTTCAATGCCAAGCGAGATATTTTATTTAACAGAAGTTCCCTTTCAAAGCCTACAGCGAACGGCTGGCTTGGACTACATCCTGGTACTTCCTTCTTTAATTACGTCAGTAGAGCAGTAGAACAGACTTACCTCCGCCCACAAAGAAACGCGAAAAAGGGGGCGCGGTCTTGTTGCTGTCCCACGTGGAGAAGCGGACGTGTCGCGTGGAGAAAAGGAACTGTTGCGTTGAGTGTGTTTATCGCCATGTCGTCGAGACGCTGTTATTTTCATCCAGGAGTCAAATCACCTTTGTTTGGCTTTCCCAGGGACGCTGTAGAGATTATTGAACGCATACATCTCTCCGTTAAGAGGCGTGACCTTTCCAACATGCGCTAAGCTGCTGTCGAATCACAACACAGGAACTGCTGGCACCTGCGCTAAAGCTGCGGTCGAATTACAACACGGTAAGCGCTTGCACAATCAGAACTCGTTACGTGTTTCTGAAGGAGGGACTTCATAGAAAGAGGAAATCACCAGCCGTTTTTAGGACAGTGAAAACAGCGGTACACAGATAAGTACATTGTATGAAAAATACTGTGTTTTTTTACACGCGAAACATGAACACATGTTATATTGCACACTGTAAACACAATCAAAGCTTCAAAAAAACACGAAGAACGGGACCTTTAAGTTGTTAAATATTGAAAATCTTGCTCCGTGCTGCAGTAGTCAAATCAGGTTGGATATCAATGACATCATCAAACGTCATTGTTTCTGACATGTTTCGTGACCAAACAGTATTTTAATTGAAAGCTTTTGTAGAAACTTTTTTTTTTGTTTGTTTTTTTATATTTCTGTTTAGCTTTTAGTTTTATTTTAGTAGCTCACTTCAGAATTCAAATTGCCTGATAATTTACTCACCCCCACGTCATCCAAGATGTTCATGTCTTTCTTTTTTGTTTTTGAGGAAAACATTCCAGGAATTTTCTCCATATAGTGGACTTCAATGGGGTACAAAAGGTTGAAGGACCAGTTCCAATGCAGCTTTAAATCGCTCTTCACGACCCCAGCTGAGAAATAATGGTCTTATCTAACAAAGTGATCAATCTTTTTCAAAAAAGAAAGAAATATACTTTTTAACCACAAATGTTTGTCTGCGATGTGCCACCTATTACGTAATCACGTTGGAAAGGTCACACGTGACGTAGGTGAAAGTACCAATCAAGTGTTTACAAAGCAAACAAGTGCTTACCCACCTTCAAAAAAATACCAAATTGTGGCTAATTCAGGAACAATATTGCTATGTAGTTTTTACATAACATAAAAAAATTCTCAGTTTATTGTATTTGATTTCATTGTATTTTTATCTCATTTTTAATAATGTTAATCTGTATTTTTATTTTTATTTTTAACTAAAAGCCCAACTAGGTGTTGTGAATTAGCTTTAGCTAAAAACACTATGATGCATACACCAGGGCTGAATCCGAAATCGCCCCCTAAACCCTCATTCACTATTCCCTGCGTCAGTCCACTAATACAGTTCACTTGAAGGAGTGAATGAAAATGAGTGAGTGAATTCGGACAGCCGTTGTGTGTACAGCGACTGTACACTCGTTATTGTCGTGCAATGTGGGATAGAATGAGTGCACTCAATAACATCCACTATGGTTTCGGACGCACTACAAATGGCTGTCCCCTCAAATAGTGCCCTAGGGGGCGATTTCGGATTCAGCCCAGATGACTGTTTAAGTTTATGTTTTTTTTAATCTAAAATAAAAAAAAAACTTTCTTCGCAAAAAATTGTAAAACATTGATGTTGGGGCAATTTTAAAGTTGGAGGAGAAAATGAGATGGAGTTTTTCGCCCTACCGCGGTACTTCCGCCTACGTCACGCGTGACCTTTCCAATGAGATTACTTAATACGTGGCGCAGCGCAAGACAAACATTTGTGGTTAAAAAGTATAGAATTTTTTTACAAAAATGATAATTTCCCTAGATAATAAGACCCTTATTCCTTGGCTGGGATCGTGTTGAGCCCTTTGAAGCTGCATTGAAACTGGAATTTGGACCTTCAACCCATTGTACCCCATTGAAGTCCACTATATGGAGAAAAATCCTGGAATGTTTATCGCAAAAACTAAAAAGAAAGACATGAACATCTTGGATGACATGGGGGTGAGTAAATTATCAGGATATTTTAGTTCTGAAGTGAACCACTCATCTTCATTTAGCTGCAAGGCAACATTTAAAGAGCACCTATCATGGCATTTAAAATGTTCCAAATATTGTTTTAGAAGTCCCCAACAACAGTTTTGCATGCATGCAATGACAAAAAAGACTTTAGTTTTCTTATAATATGCATTTATTTTTACCTGTTCTCAAATGATTCCTTTAGTGATTCACTTTTCAAAACCCCGCCTTTACGTGACGCTAATCTGCGGTGATTGGTCCGATGACCCAGTCAGTTGTGATTGGTATAGTCTGTGCAGATATTTTCGGAAACGGAACGCCCATCAAAGTCTTATAATGACAGTAATTTGTTAATATGTGTCAGGAGTTATGAATATGAAAACCGCGTCGGTACTGTTTGATTGTAATATGAGCCTCAGCTGATCTCATTCATAAAAAAACTCCTCTATTCTCCTCACGAAGACTCGCGACAAATCAACATCCCTCAGGGCTTTTAGTTCAAAAGTGTGCAGATGAGGAGACATATTGATAGATTCTCATATGTCTGTGTCAAATTTCTAAACAGAGGAGTATTTTTTATTCAATACTTCCTCAAAATGGGCAGAAACAGCCTAATCATGAGCGATTGAGTCTCTTATGTGTTGTTTTCAATTCATACTGGCAGCCGGAGGGCGCTCTGTGCACACGTAATCCATATATGGTACAGACAGACGAAGAAGATACCATGTGCCATAATAAAAGTCCATAATAAAAGCTTCCTGAGATCGCGAAACATACATTTGACGACTAATAATAAACACTCAATCGCGACGATGTATGGTTTGTCTTCAAGCCACTTAGTCTTCAAATGCTCATCCTTGGGCAGATGAAAAAAGTTTGCTTTTGAGTCGCACTTCAGAACACAGCGTCTCGTGGCCATGATGTTTTCTAGTTTTCACTGGCGTCTTGGAGCGCAATAAGTGGGCGTATCGTATTCAAATAACTTGACAAGTTGACGTCATCTAGTCAGAGAAAAAGCTTCGGTCTTCTAACGATTCTTAAAAATGACTCCGAGTCGACTCTTACTTTTGAAAGAAAATAACTATATATACGGTGCACTGTCATATTTCAAACTTTGCAGGATGTTTTTGTTCACTTAGATCTATGTTACACACTACATGAAAGGTAAATTTCAAAATTCCATGATAGGTGCTCTTTAAATTTATAATTGTTTTATTTCAGCTTACCGAAAAAACATTTTTAATAGTTTTAGTTAACAATAACAACATTGCTGAATCAGTTCAAGAAAGCTGACTTTTTTGGCTGGGTGAACTATCCCTTTAAAATATGAATTCAGATATATTTTCACCTTCACACCCACCTTGAAGGTTGTTTGAAGCGTGTTAAGTTTGTGAATGTATGTTGTGCATGCAGCAGACGTATGACATACTGCTGCTTGTTCTGATGGGACTGCTGCTGGTGCAGGCGGTGCTGACGTTAGCCACCGTGATAAAATGTGCTTCCTACAAGAGCCAGCTCCGCATGGGAGGTACTGAATGGGGCACGCTACACAAAAAGCACTGTGAGGTAAACACACAAACATAAACTCTATACAATGACTGACATTCAATTTAAGAGTACAGGAAATGTGTTTTACTGTGCGTGTACGTGACTAGACTGTGCATGATGATGTTAGCAAAGAGACATTAATGAAGGAAAACTGTACTGTACGGTGCCAAATGTAGCATGAAACACAATCACACTGGAATGGAAGAGTTGTTCCGCTCCTTTGATTCTATGATGTTGTGACGATCTCAAGGTGGTTGTTGGGCCATTTCTTTTCCACCATCTCATTGTTTTCTTACAGCAACAGACGTCAAATGGCACACTAAGGGATTTTGACAAAGAAAAGGCCTGGAAAGCAGTGGTGGTCCAAATGGCCCAGTGACCAAAGATACAGGAAAAACACAGAGAAGTAAAGTGAATATACAAATATGGAAGATGAGAATGTCGGTTGGAAGAGAAGCATCACTTTTTGGGGTATGAAACTTACTCTGTGTCCGAAATCGCGTACTATGTGAGTAGGTACTACATTTGAATTTGAACTTACTTTGCGACCGTTAAAAATCATGTTCCCTATAGTATGAATGTGTGTAGTATGAATGTAATCCGGACGTACTACATCCGCCATTTTGTCATTATCACATGACCTACCAGGTCAGTTGCGTCCCTTCACCTCCATTCATAAATCCTCTCTCGTGGCCTCATGGGATAGTAAAGTGTCCATCGTATGCGCTCTTCAGAATCACTGAATTTGTACATATTACTCTAGCCATACTGGTTTTCGTATACTATATAGTAAAGGGAAGTGTTCGATTTCAGACTCGGCTTTAGAGTTCTGTCATAACTGTCAGCTGATCTGTCATATTTATTAGTCATACACTACCGTTCAAAACTTTGGGGTTAAGATTTTAAAGATTTAATTTTTTTAAGGAAATCGATGCTTTTATTTAGCAAAGATGCATTAAATTGATCGAAAGTAACAGCAAAGGCTTCTACATTGTTATACATTATGTTCTTGTTCATCAAATAAATATTTAATATTAAGCAAAATTTGAACATTTATAATAATAAAACATTTTTCTCGAGCGCCAAATCAACATATTGTCATATTTTGTTATGATTTCTGAAGGATAATGTGGCAACAAGACTAGAGTAATGGCTGCTGAAAATTCAGCTTTGCTATCACAAAAATAAATGATATTTTAAAATGTATTCAAATTTAGTTATTTTAAATTGTAATAATATTTCACAATATTACAATTTTTTACTGTATTTTTAATCAAATAAATGCAGCGTTGGTGAGCATAAAAGCGTAAATTAATTAATGACCCCAGACTTTTAAAAAGTAGTGTATGTTTGTCAAAGATATTATTTAATAAGGAAAAGAACCAAGGCGTCAAAATGTGGTGTGGGTTTTGAAAGTCCATTGTAAAGATCATTAAACTTGTGTTTCACAATCATGGATATAGCCTACCATACCAGTTTGAAATTAAAATCATATGTGATGAGCGAATGACTGAACAAGTTTATATGCAAATAAATGGTGAACACTAGCCTGGTTAAAACCAGACCATTCTCAGTTGTCTGGGTTTTCCCAGGCTAGGTGAACACACCATGCATGTACAATCCACAGCACTTGTAATGCATTATTTAGAAATCCCATATGTTGGATGTGGAAAGAGTAGGGGACCTAATATATGATGCATTTAATAATTCTAACACACTTTAATGGACCATAGTGCTGTTCACTACCTTGCTGCGTGCAACCATTTTTACTTTGTTAGATTTTATTTTTGTATAAATATGTGCATCTTGTGATGTTATTGTAGATCAATAAAATTCTGATTGTTTATATGAAATGTGAATACTAATTATTCCAGATTCCAGTGACATAACGGCCCAGTATGTTTAGTCCAAGTGCATTCTGAGTCTTAAATAAATACAGCAAAATAGAGACGTCTGTACTAACACTGAACACGGTTGGACACAATTAAAGAATAGTTCACCCCAGAATGAAAATTCTTCATTTATTCACCCGCGTGTTGTTCTAAACCTGTATGACTTTCTTGTATGGTGTGTAAATTGTGACACAATTTCCATTTTTGGTTGAACTATCCCTTTAATTGAGTTATTTTAGTTATGTTTTAGTTTTTTTTTTACATTAAGTTAAGAAGTTATCATATGTGATTAACAAACACTACATAACAATACAGTACTTATGTAAATGTCTTGCTATAGTATATCAAAAGTATTTGCGAACACAAGTAGGCCTATGAGGTAAAATACCACAATAGCTGCTTTTTAAACAAATTTATTTTAGGCTACTTAATTGTCTTTATTTGTTTTACATAAAATGTTTTGCCTCATAAATATAAAAAAAATTAGGGTTACACTTTATTTTACGGTGTCATTGTTACAATGTAATTATAAGTACTGAGTAATATTAATTAACTACATACACTTACTATTATGGTATGGTTAGGGTTTTTACGCAGCAACATAGAAAATAAAACATGACAGCTGTAGATTATACAGGAAAAGGTTGAGTATATATTAAATTACATATTATAGGCCTATATATTCTAATATCTTTATGCTTTTAATTCTGTCGCCTTTTGGTTAAGCCAATTTTATCGCGTTTCAACACACTCGTAGCCTGCTAACGATCGTCTTGTGTAAGGCTAAACAATGACAATATATATCGAAGGTCTGTGTGAAGATGATCGTGTAAACTGGAGAAGTGTGTGAGGTTTGTCAGGGGAGGATGAGCGGGATGGCGAAAGGCGGAACAAACCGGTGTGTGTGCCCGGATACACGCTGAAGCGGCTCGCCCGCACTGCAGATTAACTCTACAGACGCCGGGGATGCTCAACAATAAAGCACAAGTCACCGCATCCGCGTTCACTGTTTGTTTGGAGATCTGGTGGTCGTTGTGAAGAGATCTGTCCTGGTGTTGTTGATTTGAGCATGGGATTCAGACTCTGCGTGTTCCTCATAATCGAGTAATCTGACAGGTATGTGACATCATGACGATGAGAGTCAATGCAGCCTAGTCCTCTCCGTCTCTCTTTCACTCATGCCGTATGTAGTATCATGTATTTTATCATATCCATGTCTTAAGCCGCTGTATGTCTTTCTGACCAGTGATGATGCCGGATAGCCTGATGATCCGGTGATGGACAGCTCCTCGACTGAGCGTAAGTGATGTGCACCGCATGACCTTTAATGCACCTAAACACTGTCAGAATGTCAATATGTCGGGCAGTGTCGTTACAGCATGGTCGATAAAACTAGTTTAGCCTATATTTGAGGCTGTGTTATGTTAAAAGATTGCCTACTACTTAGGCTACTTCATGCTGCTTTAAGTTTGCATGACACATTGCTAATCACTATCAACTTCTTTGAGTTTTATCAAACCTGCTGTGAAAAGGAGTTTTTGTCATCTTTCCCCCCCAAGTGAGGAACTAAATTGACTATAACTAGGCCAAAGTAACACATACAAGACAGGATACGGAATACTACAATTCATCCCATGAGTATCAAAAAAATCCCACAGAATTTAGTCCTGCATTTAATACAAACAAATACATTTTGTGGGTTAATATTTATTTTAAAACATTTCTGCATATTTAGACTTTTTTTTTTTTTACATTTTACTTTTTGCATTTATTAGATATTAATAAACATCTATAATAATATTATTATATATTATATTTTTAGATTAACATAAAACATAAATTCATTTGAAGAAAAAAAAAATCCCAAAAATAAATATGTATTTAAGTTAACTTTCAAACTTGGAGTTCCCGCTGTTTTTTTGTTGTTGTTATTTTCATTTGTTAGAAAGCTGTTCCTTATTGATTTCTTCAGCTCAAAGCGAGATATATCGATCTCAAAATGTACGACAAAATGTGTTTGTGTTTTTATACCATGGGCAAAGACACACTGCAACATAAGCTTCCATCTGTAGTTCAGAAGAATGCAATGAAACTTTCTAGTGAGTTTAAAGACCAACAGGGCATCTTTGTACTCTAATCTGGACTGTCTTTATTGATTAAGCCTTTAGTAGGGATGTCCTTGTGTCCTTTTGTCCTTGTCACTAGTACATGCTCTCAAAGGACTCTGCAGAGAGACACACTCCATTGGTTACTGAATTAAAGGAATATGCACTTTCATAGAGAACGTGCAGAAGCAAATGCAATCTACTTTTATGGTTATAGTGCTTTTATGGTTATAGATACTACGTTATCACCAACATCATGAATACAATTTGAATTAAAAGTCTTTATTTTAAATGTATTTTTAATTTTGGTTTAGGAGCTTCGTTTTTTCTTGTTAAAGGGATAGTTCACCCAAAAACCCTCAAGTGGTTCCAAACCTGTACATTTGCCATTTACTTCAATAATAGGGGGAAAAAAATACTATGGAAGTCAATGTCTACCGTCAACTGTCTGGTTACCAGCATTCTTTAAAATATATTATTTTGTGTTCAGCTGAAGAAAGAAACTCATACAGGTTTGGAACAACATGAGGGTGAGCAAATGATGACAATTTTGATTTTTGGGTGAACTATCCCTTTAATCTGTATATGTTAACTCTGCTTCTGAATGAGCTCTCTTGTTCATTTACAGGTTTTTGCAGAATGGAATAAATAGGATGACAAAAGCTGTCAATATAAGCGACAACAACAAATCAGCTAATCTCTTCGATCTACCTCTGACAAGATCAGTCATCAATAACCCATCAACTCAGGCTGATCACTAAGCTTCCTTTGTGACTCTTAGAAGATCCACTTTCATCCTTCAAGTCAACACCTCTTACATATAACTCATTATATTGTTGCAGGGAAAAGCCCTCAGCCAATCCATTGGCTGACGGGTTAGGAGGAGGAGGAGGAGCTTCAATCCCATCAGGAGTGTTGTGAGGTTATTGGCGAGCAGGCTGCTGGGACCGAATGCAGAACATCTTCGAGCAGAACTTGGACATGGCCACGGCTCTGCTTGCGGGTGAGAAGCTGAAGGAGTTGATCCTGCCAGGTTCCTCACAGGATGAGAAAGGCGGGGTACTCGCCGGTCTCATGGTGCAACTCAAACTAGAGTTGCCCTTTGACCGGGTCGTCACCATAGGAACTGTCATCATCCCTATTCTGCTGGTCACATTAGTTTTCACACGGAACTTTGCAGGTTAGTGGTGTTACGCATTATTTGGACAAACGTATCTGATGAACACTTTACAATATGCAGCGACAAAGAGTTTTGAAAGCCATTCGTTTTCAAATAAAGGCTGATTTATACCTCTGTGTTGGACCTACGCCATAGGCTATGCGTCGGTTTTCATTTATTCTTCTGCGTCGTCTGCATCGATGTGCAATATACTGAAGAAGAAGCAACTTGTATTGTACGTTGTCGGAGAAGCAGCAGCAGTGATGGTGGCAAATAGACAGTGGCTGTGTTCGAAAACTGCCTTCGTAGGACACATTTCAAGGTAGGAAGGCATCAACATGCAGTCATATCAAGACTGGTTTCCCACTGAAGCTAAGCAGAGCTGAGCCTGGTCAGTACCTGGATGGGAGACCTCCTGGGAAAACTTGGTAGCTGCTGAAAGAGGTGTTAGTAAGGCCAGCTGGGGGTGCTCACCCTGTGGTCTGTGTGCGGTCCTAACACCTCAGTATAGTGATGGGGACACTATACTGTCAATAAACACCATCCTTCAGATGAGACGTTAAACCGAGGTCCTGACTCTCTGGTCATTAAAAATCCCAGAAAATCCCAAAAGAGTAGGGGTGTAACCCCGGCATCCTGGCCAAATTTGCCCATTGGCCCCTGTCATCATGGCCTCCTAATCATCCTCATATACTGATTGGCTTCATCACTTCGTCTCCTCTCCACCAATCAGCTGGTGTGTGCTGGGCATTCTGGCGCAATATGGCTGCCGTTGCATCATCCAGGTGGATGCTGCACATTGGTGGTGGTTGAAGAGATTCCCCCCCTTCCATCTAAAGAGCTTTGAGTACCCAGAAAAGCGCTATATACAGTAAATGTAACAAATTATTCAATGTTAAATTATTCACTTCCTGCCTCCTGAGAGACCTTCACCTGATCGATTTTTGAAGGCAGCATAGATGTATCCTTCGCTGCCTTTGATATCCCACAATCCTATGCGTTTCATTCGGCGACAGTTGAGCTAGAAAAGGAAAGATGGCATCTGAAAAGTTGCAGTTGCTGGTCAGTTTGTGTGTAAAATGTAGGTTTTTGTCCAATGTTTTCTACTTCTAATGTCATTTCTACAGAGAAATTACTACTGTTGTAATTAAATATTTGTTAAGTCCTCACCAAAGCTCGCTTTATTTTACTGTAGATCATTAAACTGTTACGCTGCCTCCGAAGTCTGTCCGAAATCAGTTTCGTGAGGTACCTTAGTGCGATTATGCTGTTTCACAAGTCATTGCCTTATAAGGCAGCGAGGCAAGAAGTCAGCTGCCTATGTTTGCAGCCAGTGACTTTTGTTGTAGCTTGAGTTGTTAAATATTGAAGAACAGATCATTTATAATCTGCATGCGGAAATGAGTATGAGGAAATGCAATGCTATCAGAGATTTTTTTTTTCAGACCAATCACAGCGCTTGCAGTCTGTGTAGAATTGAAACATTGTTACATTTTGTAAAGGTGCACGTCAGGCTACGCCATAGGCTACACGTACTACACAGCCTACGACATAGCTTTTATGTAGAAGTATAAATCAGCCTTAAGAGTTGGGTATTTCCGAAGACAGAGCTCAACGTTATGCAAGTGAGCAGCGAAACTGTGATAGTAGCCTCTAACCTGAGCAAATTATTCAATCACACGACTTTCAGTTTAATTTATAGGGATTTATTTGGGGAATGTGTCTCCTTAATAGTTTATGTGCTTATTTTCGATTATATCGTTTATCCACCTTAATTGAGTGAGAACATATGCATTTTTATTCACATCTTGGTTTCCATCCGTTATTTATGCAAAATCCTAAAATTTTCATAAAAATGTGTGGAAGGAAACATGCTTAGAGTGAACGCCCTTGTGACATGGCATAAAACTCTAAATCAGAAATATTTATGGATTTACACAACTTTTTAAAGTTGACCCATTATTAACAGCTCTATGGGACTTTCTATATTCCTGTTGTCCACTAATATCCAGCAGAGGAAGGGTTAAAGATTGTTTCTAGAGAGATTGTGGGGTGATTAACTAGGAAGAGAGAGAGAGAGAGACAGAAAGAGCGATAAAGAGGGGTTGTGGTGGTAGGAGGGGGTTTACTCTAAACGCTGAGTCAGTCTTACTGCATAGCAGCACCAACTGGCTGTGACTGAACATTGAGAACCCTGCTGGGCAAAAACATGCAGTATAGTTTAGATCTGAATAAGTGTTGGAGACATACAGTACAAATATTTACCCTTCGAAAAGTTGTAATTGGAACCAATGTGAGACTGCAGCTAAATTGCCTTTTCATATCTTTTGAGGGCTACTACATTACGATACTTTTAATAGGAACACTGATTATATCAGGAAAGAGGATTCGTGAAGGTCAAAACCTCATTGAGGCTGTTTGTAGGATAAAATGCAAGGACAATAAATAGAATCTGAAACTTGAAAGCACTGAAAGAAAAAGTACAGCCTGTGACCATAAAGAGTATATTCCCATCTAGGCTCTGCTTTATAAAACTAGCTTATGACCATATTATCTTACTTAACTTACATTATTGATTCTGCGCAGGAGTGTAATCTACTGAGACCCAGAGTAAGGCGTCTATAGGAGTTACAGCAGCTGTGAAAGAATTACCTCTATCTTTGTGCAGCTGGCACAGACAAATGTAGCATTTGTTTTGATCACTGATTCATCATTAGATTGGCCTGTGCTGCCTTACACTATGCAGTAAACATATTTCACTCAATAAAAACCTGATGACAGCTTGTGACTAGAAACAAATACCAGCGGGATGCACCAATTTCCAGATTTTCAGTCAGTTGTGATATACAATGTTAACTTTTATAAGTTTTTGTCAGTTTTTATCTTTTGAAATAAATTTAGTCAGTATTACATCATCTAATAGTCCTAAATAGACTAAAATGGCAGCCAAGTTTGGTTGATGAAAATAACATTTTAGTTGATGAAATCAAAAAGTCTTGTTAACAAACATTTTCTTCTGCAGTAATGCCAACAGTAAAGGCCGAAGCAACAGCTTAAACTTTCGTTTAGCTTAACACCCCCCCCCCCCCCCCCCCCCCAAAAAAAAATCAAGTTTTTAATGTTGTTTATATGTCAAAGATTCTGGTTGCTGGTGTTTCTAACATCACAAACTAGCTTGTAACCAATCACGTCAATGTACGGGCAGGCTTTAAATTAGCATATCAGCATTACTATGCTGCTAAGCAGGGAGGGGAGTCTCAAGCGAAGCCATACTGGTATATTTTTCTGTTGATATGAAAAATCATGTACATTTAGCACAGTATAACGGGTGAATTACGTATATGATGTATATTACAATGTTATGATAAACTATGACTTTCTTTACTGACGTTCTAAGATGTTCAAAACGTTTCTAAGGATGCTGATTTTTAGAAGGCAGACTGAGATGGGGAACGTGAACATGGTTTGTGTAACATTAGCAACACATTATCTGTTTGATACTTAGTCAAGCCAAAGTCGAATCATATTAATTAACGTTATGTAATTAATATGATTAATATAATATCCGAGTGGGTCCCTGAGCTTGTGTGTGTGAGTGGAGGCGGGGATAATTTGCATATTCATTGATCTATGTATACTAAAGGAAGTAATGGTGTGGAGTTATATTCAAGCTATTTTAAAGGGTTCACACAAAAATGAAAATCCTGTCATTAATTACTCACCCTCATGATGTTCCAAACCCATAAGACTATTTTTCATCTTCAGAACACAAATGAAGATCTTTTTGATGAAATCCGAGCGCTCTCTGACCCCTTCATAGAGACAGCAATTTAATTAACACTTTCAAGGCCCAGAAAGGCAGTAAAAACATCATTAAAATAGTCCACGTGACTCCAGTGGTTCAACCTTAATTTTATAAAGCGGCGAGAATACTTTTTGGGCGAAAAAAAACACAAAATAAAGACATTATTCAACAATTTCGTTTTAGCCTGTGCCAGTCTCCTACATAATTTATGTTGTAAATACAGTGCAACTCCTGCGTCATCATCACACATGCGTCGTGGTGCTCACGTGAACAACATTGGCTGCCGTAGAACTCGAAAGCGCTGCACTGTTTACAACGTAAACTGCATTCATAAAATTAAGGCTAAACCACTGTAGTCACGTGGACTATTTTAATGTTTTTACTACCTTTCTGGGCCTTGAAAGTGTTCATTAAACTGCTGTGTACGGAGGGGTCAGAGAGCTCTCGGATTTCATCAAAAATATCTTAATTTGTGTTCTGAAGATGAACGAAGGTCTTAAGGGTTTGGAACGACATAAGGGTGAGTAATTAATGACAGAATTTTCATTTTTGGGTGTACTATCCCTTTAAGGTATGAAGTTTTTTTCACAGGAAAAAACTTTAAATATTAAATATATTTAAATATTTTGGTGATCAAAGATGAGTTTTAAGGGATAAAGTAATTTACTACAGGCAGGGGCATTTTTTGATCTAATATTTATATATTTTTATTTCAGATTTATTTCAATTAACAAAAACATTTTTAAATACTTTTAATTTTAGTTAACTATAGTAACTCTTGATTAGTGTGCACACCAGCGGACGACAACATTCTGTTAATTTTAATCCTATGCAGTTATGTCATCTGTCGCTTTAAATGATTAAGCTCTTTAAAATCAGATAAATTCTATTTAGCTGTCAATGTTTTTTATTGATTCATCAACTGGGGGAAAAAATAGCTTTGTAACTAATTCCAACCCTCTGATGTTATGTGGACTTCGCTATTCTCTTAGAATTAGAACGATTATTTTAACTTTGTAGTTATAGTTATCATTCTTGATGTGAACAGGCCTTAACACTGGTGGTATCCAATTGATTGCTGAAAAAATCCTGATTATTTTGCGAAGTAGGATACTTATGTTTTCTAACTCCTTCTCTTTTAGAGGAATCCATATATTGCTACACCCCACACAACTTCACCCGAGACCAGGCCCTGTATGCCAGAGGTTACTGCTGGACAGAGCTTCGAGATGCTGTTCCTGGTGTCGACCCCGAACTTCGGCCCTCACTGTTTGAGCACAAGTTCCTGCCCTATGCTCTGCTGGCCTTCGCAGGCATCATGTACATACCTGCCCTTGGATGGGAGTTCCTGGCCTCCACTCGCCTCACCTCTGAGCTCAACTTCCTCCTTCAAGAGATCGACAACTGCTACCACAGGGCGGCCGAGGGCAGAGCGCCTAAAATTGAAAAGCAGATCCAGTCCAAGGGCCCAGGGATTACGGAACGTGAGCGACGGGAGATAATCGAGAATGCAGAGAAGGAGAAGAGCCCCGAGCAGAACCTGTTTGAAAAGTATCTTGAGCGCAGAGGGCAGAGTAACTTTCTGGCTAAGCTGTACCTGGGGCGACATTTAGCCATCGTCTGCCTCAGCTCATTACCCATAACATACCTGAGCGCTTACTATGCCCGTCAGAGGCAGAACGAGTTCACTTGCGCGCTTGGCGAGCCGCCGGACACTAGCAGCATCCCTGAACTGCGACTTAATGTCAACTGCAAGCTACCAGCCGTGCAGCTCCAGCGCATTATGGCCGCAGTGGACATCTCTCTGCTGTGTACTATGAACCTCATTATCCTTGTGAACTTGCTGCATTTGTTTGTAGTACGAAAGTCCAATTTCGTCTTCGACAAGCTGCACAAAGTTGGCATTAAGACACGTCGGCGCTGGCAGAAGTCACAGTTTTGCGACATTAACATTCTGGCCATGTTCTGTAATGAGAACAGAGACCACATTAAGTCTCTCAACAGACTGGACTTTATTACAAACGAGAGTGACCTCATGTATGATAATGTGGTGCGGCAGCTGCTGGCAGCGTTGGCTCAATCCAACCACGATGCCACTCCGACTATGAGAGACTCTGGTATCCAGACTATTGACCCCAGTATGGACCCCTCAGTGATCGGTGTGGGAGAGCTAGGAGGAGAGCCCTCAGTAATCAAAAGACCCCGCAAGAAGATTAAGTGGATCCCCTCATCTAACCCTCTGCCACAGTCTTTTAAAGTAAGACTTGATTGAGTTTCTTATTCATATTTAGTGACTTATTTAGCTTACTTATAGTATGGACCTTCTATTAGTGAAATGTACCTTATATTTCTTTGTTTTTATACAGGAACCCTTGACTCTAACCAGAATGGATAATAGTATAAAGGCAGATAAACCTAAACCAGTCCGAAGGAAGAATGTACCAGATAGCATTATGGCTCCACTTCTGGACAGCAAGAGCACACAACATCCTCCTACAAGCATAAGTAATGCCAAAGTTAAACCTGGTTTAAGTTAGTATAGCTAATGTGGTCGAAATCGTCCTCTGATCATGTTTCTCATTTTACTTTTCAGCCACAGAAACATATAATATAGAGAAGAAACACTCTCTTAACCTCACGTTGGATGTTCATCCCTACATGCTAACCATCCAGAAAGCGAAAGCAGAGATAGTCAACCCCGAGCCCCCCGCTGTTGAGCACTCTCTCAGTAATGTGTATATTGAGGGTCCACATACAGTTCTCCACGTCTCCTCCTCTCTTACTGGTATGCTTGAATTGTCTCTAGAGATGCACAGTATATCAGTACCATATCTGCTATGCTAGTCACCCTGCCTCCCTCGACAAAAAGCCAATAGGAATTTTCCATTAGCTTTTGGATTAATGCAGCAAAAAAGCTTTGTGACCAACATAAGTTTATAATTCTTACACGTACACATAAGGGTATTCTTCAGAAATTAACTTTAATGAATTGTGAAGCCTAAATACAATCGGCAGAAGTATCACAATCATGACTTCAACGTTACAACCACTTTATTCTTTATTTAAAAAGATTTTCCCTAGAAGTCTTCAGTCAGAATACTTTGCAAGAACGCAATAATAAACAAGGCTGTAAAAGCGAACTAGTAGGTAGACTTTTTCCTGTTTTATGTGATGATATTTAATGTCCTTGACAACCTCTGTAATCCCATTTAGCCACATGTTAGCAAATGCCTTTTCCAAGACACGTAAAAGCTTAGACAAATATTCAGAAAAAAACATTGATTTGGGACTATTGAACCAGAAGTGCAAAACTCCTTTTAAGTTTGGACTGCAATATTGCGCATGCAATAGAGTGCCCTAGTTTTCACACTTTCCCTATTTTTACATTACTTTCGCCATTATCTAGCTCACCCACTTAAAGGGTTAGTTCATCCAAAAATTATCCCATAATTTACCCCGACCCTCAAAGCCATCCTAGGTGTATATGACTTTCCTCTTTCAGCCAAACACAATCAGAGTTATATTAAAAAATATCCTGGGTCTTTGTCCTATGAAAAAAGCTTTTTGTCTGAAAGCTTTTTTGTAAAAGAAAATAACTTTATAAAACTGTAATCACTAGCTTCCGGGAACGGCCATCTGCGCGTTCTCGAAAGAGTCGAGTTCTGGCGTATGACGTAGGATGTAGGAGTAGCATAAGCTTAGACGCCTCTCGTGGTTCAAACACACAGAGCTGGGCAACAAACTCATGCTCCTCTGACACTTCTCTTTAAAAATTCTCATTCTAGAGTTCTAATTCGTGACCGGTTTTTTTTTTTTTGCTCTATCCTCTGCTCTTCCACGTTCGTCAATATGTCAGGTCAGAGTTCACTCTTCCATCAGAACTAGACTCACATATGGCAGTTACCGGAAGCCAGTCGTTATAGTGGATAAAGTTATAAATATGGATATTTTTCTTACAAAATGTATTGCTTCGCTTCAGAAGGCCTTTATTAATGATGATGGATGGGCTATTGGGCTTCAAAGTTACTATTCACTCCCATTATAAATCTTGGAAGAGCCAGGATATTTTTTTAATATAACTCTGATTGTTTTTGGCTGAAAGAAAAAAATCATACACACCTATGATGGCTTGAGGGTGAGTAAATTATGGGATAATTTCCATTTTTGGGTGAACTAACTCTTTAAGATTACTTAAATTTAATTTTTAAAAACAGTAATAATTTAGTAACACTGTTAGATGTCCTGTCTGTTAAATCTAAAAAAAAAAATGCTACTGTACAATGCACATTAATGTTGTGATGCCTAAATTTGCTTGTAGGATTTAAAACGTTTTTGTTATTATTTATTTAGACAAAGTAGTATAGCATTTTAGTATCAGACATACGTGTATCATTTTATATTATCACCTTTCTTGTCCCCTTAGAGAAGAAAGATTCTCCTCCACTGTCCACCACCACTGCCTTCTCCACAGCCACTCTCTCCACAACATCGTATATGAATGGTGGAACGACCAGTGTGCCTCCTCCAGACTCCCCAAAGGTCAAGGATCCTCTCAACCAGGGGGCAGAGCCTGAATGCCAGTCCGGGCCTTTTACTCGAAACCACTCACACCCGCTGCTGAGCATCCATCACACCTTGTATGAAGAGGACGAGGAGGAGCAAAACAGAAGGGACAGACTTGCCAGACCAGGCGAGTTGATTGCTGCTGGAGAGTGTTGAAAGAAATGTATACACACCTGCACACACACATACACACACACACACACAAAAGAACTAGAATATGAACTGAAGCACAAAGGAACACACTGTTTTTTTGGGGGGTTGTGTTAATGGTTTTGCTATTATCGGTGAATCTCAGATGATTTTATTTTCAGGGATGAAGATTATGGAACATTGGGGCAGGCAGTATTTTACTTATTTTATTATCTTAAAGGTGCACTTATTTTTGCTTATGTTGAACTGACAGATATGAAAGTGGTTGCAGGATGGATACAGGAGTTTTCGGTTACTGGTATCTCTGCAGAAATGGCCTATTCACAGTCTGACATGATTAATTTATTCCGCAAGCAAAAGTATCCCATAACAGGGATAATAATAAATCCCAAGTGAAATATTGAGCTGGTCATATGATCTTAATATGTCAACCACCATAACACTCCATAACGTAGATGTATCTTCATCTCATGTGAGTGTATATCACTTTAAATATTAACAAACACTATTCATTTCTTTGTGTAAAAAGTGCACCTTTCATCTCCCAGGCTTACATCCACATACTTGGAAGTGTGTGTAGTTTGAGGGAAAATGAAATTACCCATGACTTTGGTGCTCACCAAATGGGTTAATGAATGACATTCCTAATGAAGGCAAAGGCACATCAGAATTTTGCACAAAACAGTTTGTTCCTGTTTAACATCAGTGTCAACATAGTTGTGTGTTGTTTATCTGTACACAATCACTGTCTGTTTCATATAGATGTCTTGAGGTATCCAACGCAATACATGTGTTCTTAAAATATGCAACCTCATTTCTTATTGTTGCAATAATATGCACATTTGGAATGTATATACTAAGCTGTACAGGAAAAAAAAAAGTTCTTACATCTAATAATATGAGATTTTTCCTTATTTTAAAAAAAGACTGTCACATGGCGTTCATCCACACACCTCTGGTGCCCTTATTCAATGAGACTATATCACTCTGGGTCTCTGGGCCATGTGCTCAAAGACTTTCAACTACGGATTGCCCGAAGAAATATGGATCCTTCTACCAGCTTTTTTGAACAAGAGTTGTGACAAAAAGATTTCAGCTTCTTCAGCTGGACATTTTCAAGTTAAAGAGGATTCAAAAAACATGCTTTTGATACCTAGATCACAATGAACCACAACTCGTGTAAGTGTCATACCACCTTTGTAAACCCTGGTTAAAACCTTTGATATCCACTGATGCACCTTGTAGTGAAGTTTAAAAAAAAAAGCCCTGTCAAAACACACTTTTATGATTGCGAGTGAAGCACACAGTAATTCACAACAATTAGGCCCGGTTTCACAGACAGGGTTTAGACTAATTATTAGAACATTTAAGTAGATTTTATAAATGTGTCTTAGAAAAAAAAAACATTGCTGTGTGCATCTTGAGACAAAACAATGGCATTGACTTATTTTAAGATATGTCAGTGCAAATTACTTTCAGTTAAAACAGCTCAAACATGCATTTTAGTCTGGGGCTAGTTTAAGCCTTGTCTGTGTAACCGGGGGTTAAAATCCAAGAGCACCTCTAACCACAAGGCATGAGATTGATATTAGGGATAGCTGCAGCTCACTGTTTTTCTAGCACATATCATGATCAAAGTGCAATATTTTTATGTGATACAGGGAACACAGATCATGAATGACCATACCATCAGAGGGGAAGAAAACACACCTGATTTTCCAGGCTTGAATTTTTTAGATCTGAATATAATTTGATGGTATTATGGGTGCTAATCTCAAACTTGAATATCTTAATGGCATTCAGTCCTTAAGCCGATATGTTCAAATGAGGTTAGACAATGTATGAAAAAAGTTCATGGCCATGTCACCTTGCTTGTTTTTGTGTTTGTTTTAGTCTATTTTTGTGTCACAAAAATTCATGACAAATGTTTAAGTTTTATATATGTATATTTATTGAACTGCAGAATTTCAACCAAATAACCTGCTTAGAGAAATAAATGAATCTATGCTAAAAAGAAAAAACATGATAGATTACCTCATGGTTGTATACTGCATGTTCAATTGTTAAATAAACTCATGTTACATAATTTACATGGGGGGAAATACTTGAATTCGAATCATAAACTCTCCTAGTCTGTCTTGCACAGGTATTTATCTTTTTAGTTGCTCTCTGTATGTTTGATGAAATATTTCTGTTATACATGAACCTCAGAAAGAGGTGTATGAAGTTCACAATGTTGTACAATGCTGTAAGCAATTTTTTAAATACAATTCATACTAACTCACAGAAATCATTGAACAGTGTCATGAGAATTCCCACAGGTCTCTGTATTTGTAACAGGACCGCATAAAATGTTAACATGATTCTGAGTGACCCATGCTTTTTAGCCAATCAGAAACACCCTATGGCTGTGAATAATTTTTCGTGTTAGGGCTTGCTGACATCGGGTGTCCGTTCTTCGTACCTCGCTTAAAGGGATAGTTCACCCAAAAATTTAAATTCTGTCATCATTTACTCACCCTCATGATGTTCCAAACCTGTATGAGTTTCTTTGTTCTGCTGAACACAAAAGAAGATATTTGGAAGAATGTTTGTAACAAAGCAGATAGAGCAACCACTGACTACCATAGTATTTTTTTCCCTACTATGGTAGTTAATGGTTGCTCTATCTGCTTGGCGGAATAGTTCATTCAAAAATAATTTACTTACTCTCAAGCCATCATAGGTGTATATGACTTTCGTCTTTCAGCTGAATTATATTAAATGATATCCTGACTCTTTCCAGCTTTGTAATGGCATTGAATAGTGCCCGTGTTTTTGAAGCTCCAAAAAGCGCATCCATCCATCATAAAAGTAATCCATACGACTCCAGTGGGTTAAGAAATGGTAAGCTCACTTGGCTCTGTGCAAAGCTTTGTTTTGTCGTGCAAACATCTCTGAGCGCTTTGGATTATTCTTTGGACTGGATTTACCTGCGTTTAGGCCTGTACACACCGGGACGAAGATCGCGCACACCTATCGCTTATCAACGTTTTTTCGCCGCGTCTTGAGTGTTCACACCCAAGCGATTTCCACTGGCGATGCGCTGAGTGAACATGCACATTCAGTAGATGCGCTCTCGGTACACAAGGTGGTGCTGTAGCACTTTACGCTTTTGCCACTCGCTTGTCTCACAGAAGAAGAAGAAGAGAGACAGTATTGACGTGCTTGCCAAAACCATAGATATATTATGTCTATGGCCAAAACCATTCACACACTTTTTGCTAACTGGCAAGCAGCATTAGCAGCTCATCTTCTTCTTTGGCCCTGTCCCAAATGGCACACTTCATGTGCACTTTCGGTCTTGTGGACTTACAATGGCCGTTGTGTGCGTGTGTCTGTTAAGTCCACGAGACTGCAGGGTGTCCCATTTGTCATTTTAGGTCTCAGAAGGGTGCTCGCTTTGAGGAAGACTGTGAGGGTTTAGGGTGCCATTTGGGACAGGGCCTTTGTCTACTTACTACTTCTTCGTCGTATCAATGGTCCTGTCCCAAATGGCACATTTCATGTGCACTTTCAGTCTTGTGTACTTACAATGGCCGCAGCATGTGCGTGTCCATTAAGTCCACGAGACCGCAGGGTGTCCCATTTATCATTTTAGGTCTCAGAAGAGTGCTCGCGAGCGCATCCTTTGAGGTCAATATGCGCCCTCGATGCGTACTTCTGCCGAGCCCGCACTGGTGCGAGCTACGCAGCGGACTTCTTCCTGGCAGTCAAAGCGGCATCACATTGTGAAAGTGCGGACTCAGAGGAAGACCGTGAGGGTTTAGGGTGCCATTTGGGACAGGGCCACTGTGTGCTCTGCAAGACTGTTTTGTGCTTGAGCGCCACCAAGTCGTGTTTTACTGTCACTTCAGCAGCTCCAGGCACGTGAACAAAAGCGCCAATCTCATTGGTCTGCCAGTTTTTAACGCGCCGCGTCAAAATTACGCTTTTACGCCTGCCGCTTTGCGCGTCGGTGTGCACACTCACATTGGCTAGTCACGAGGGATTAAACGTTGCCAATAAACGCGCGCGAAAATTGTCCCGTGTGAACAGGCCTTTTGACCTTGCTTGTTTTTTGGGATTTGATATTTGCCTCTTCCCCTGATTTAGATTATTTTGAATGTTTGCCTGTGTATCAACCCATGCCTGATTTCATGTTTGCTCTGACAGATTCCCTTGAATTGATTTCTCGTGCCTGGATGAGTTTTTCCACTCTGCAGTGTTCATTGTGCATTACGCTGCTTTCCAAGTGGCGTGCCGCTTCACCATTCTGCTGATATTATTTGTATGTTCTTTGTATAGGTCTGATCTCTATAACTAATAAACTGCACAGGGATCCAGCAGAGATTCTCAAACAACAAACGGAAGTATCCTAACAAGCGACCATGCTCTCTTCACATCATCAACAATTGTGCAAACTCACCTCACTAACGGAGGAGCTAGTCAAGTCCTTGCAAACACTTCAGTTACCGTCTCCCTCCGAGCTGCCCAGCACATCTTGCCCTTCAGCTACAGCTAGCCTCAGTCTGTTTGCATAGTTCACCCCAAATTTTTAACTATCCCATAATTTACTCACCCTCAAGCCATCCTACGTGTATATGACTTCTTTCTTTCAGCCAAACACAATTGGCGTTATATAAAAAATCCAAGCTTTATAATGGGAGTGAATGGTAACTTGAATTTTGAAGCATCCACCCATCATAAAAGTAATCCATATGACTCCAGGGGGTTAATAAAAAGCGAGGCATTTTCGTAATAAAAATATCTGTACTTATAACTTCATAAAAGTTGATAAAGTATAGTTAAAGTAAAGTTGAGTTCTGGCCAAAGAGAACTGACCTGACGCATGACGTATTGACAAACGTGGAAGCGCAGAGGATAGAGCGAAACAAAAGACAGTTCACGAATTAGAACTCTAAAACGAGAATTTTTACAGAGAAATGTCGGAGGAGCTTGAGTTTGTTTGAACCATGAGAGGTGTCTACTCTCACCTAAGCTTACGCTACTCTACATCATGCATTGGGTCAGAGTTCACTCTTCAGCCAGAACTCAACTTGCGTATGGCCGTAAATGGAAGCTAGTGAATATAAAGTTATAAATATGGATAATTTGCTTACGTTGCTTAAGTTTGAGGTATCCTCAAACACCCAGAGGGAGGCAAGGAAGCTGGGGATGTACTGTTGATGTTAAGACTTGGGAGGAGCTGTAGCAGGCGCCGCCGCCGCCTCGGGAAGAGTTGTAGCTGTCACCACCGCCTCAGGAGGAGCTATAGGGGTCGCCACCGCCTTGGGATGATCTGTAGCAGGGTGTTTGGCCCAAACATACAAAATGACAGACAATGCAATTGACAGTGGCAGACACCCTAATCCGGCTTCGCCAAGGAACCTGTTCCCTCGGAGACCACACCAAAGATTTTTGGATATCGACTACCTCATAGACTTCCCAGACTTTGCCCTCATTAACTTTAACTGCCACGGACTCAATAACCACTACCAACCCATACTCGTCCATGACGGTCCTCTGTGGTCGCTGGTGGAATTCCTGGACTATGCCCTTCAAATAAGTCGCTCATCGTACACTGTGGGGGTGGTAGAGGAGGACCCTTCCCTAAAGACTTTTTATGGGCCTTAAACTCTTGTGGCAATGGAGCCTGCCCCCCCACGGATCCCGGTTGCCAAGTCCGGTGGTCTCAGCGTATCCAAGTCAGCTTGTCCCAGAGTTACTGCCACTGTTGTCTGAGTTGTCTGTGATGGCTACAGCCATTTTATGTGTTTGGGCCGCACACTCTGGTACAGCTTCTCCTGAGGCAGCGGTGACCGCTCCTGAACCTTCTGCCTATTCTGATACGTCTATTGACTCTGTAACAACCACAGAAGTCATCCCTGACCTCTGTCTGCTCTGACATGACCACAGAGGTCATTCCTGAATTCTCTGTCTGCCCTGGCATGCTTATGGAGGTCAGTCCTGAACTCTGTATGCCCTGACACTGCCACAGAGGTCGTCCCTGAACTCTCTGTCTTCCTTGACACGACCAAGGAAGTCGCCCCTGAACTTACTGTTTGCCCTTACATGACCACGGTGGTCACCCCTGAACTTTCTGTTTGACCTTACATGACCACGGTGGTCACCCCTGAACTTTCTGTTTGCCCTTACATGACCACGGTGGTCACCCCTGAACTTTGTGTTTGCCCTGACACAAACAAGGAGGTCATCCATGAACTCTCAGCCTGCCCTGTCACAGGCAAGGAAGCTATATTAAATGTATTGGCCAAGGAGGTCTTCTCTGAACCCCATGTGCTTCCTGTTACGACCACAGAGGCCGTTTCTAGCCTCTCTGGGTTCTCTGTTTTAGTTCTGTCGAAGCCGGCATGGTGGTCTCCAGTTAGACCTGATTTGCCGTGGTGGTCACCGGTTCAATCTGCTCCACCGTGGTGTCTCTAGCATCGCCTGCTCCACTGCGGTGGTCACCTGCTTCGCCTGCTCCGCCTTGGCCCCCTGCTCTGCCTTCTTCAGGAGTTAGCTCAGTGTGTAGGCTAATCACAAATGCCTTCTGAAGCGAAGTAATGGGTTTATGAAAAAACCCATCGCTTCACTTCAGAAAGCATTTATTAACTCACTGGATCCTTATAGATACTTTTATGATGGATGGATGTGCTTTTTGGAGCTTCAAAAACTCAATACCATTACAAAGCTGGGAAGAGCCAGTATATTATTTAATATAACTGTAAATGTGATCGGCTGAAAGAAGAAAGTCATATACACCTAGGATGGCTAGAGGGTGAATAAATTATGGGATAATTTTCATTTTGGGGTGAACTATAACATTAACACATCTGAGACAGATTCCAGATCTTCTATTTGTGATTATTGATTGTTCTTCAAACTAATTTGCAGATTTGGTTAAAATGAACTGCAACCACCAACCACTCATCCCTTCCTTTCGAAGCGCGCAGAGCAGCTACGGTGGCCGACACAGGACAAAATGTCATTGTCTGAGACAGGAAGGAGTAGCCAGTGCTCTATAGAGCAGTTTGTCCATTTAGGGCTAATGTAGAAACATGGCGATTTCACTGTAAGGGAACCCGCAGTGTATGTAGATAAAAATGGCTCATTCTAAGGTAATAAAAACAAAACATGTTTTGTATGTATGTTATGTATATTATATTGCATTTCTGTTAATAGATCATCATAAATACTACACACTGCACCTTTAAGTAATCTGCGCATGAAGAATGGGCCCGGATTGGCTGGTGTGGATTTGTGTTGAACGGATGGTGGTGGTCATGACCAGGGTAATGAATTACAGTAATAAACATTTTATACATGTTTTAAAATGTCATCTTCAGTTAGGCGTACTACAATATTATCTGAACAACAACGATGAATTTTACAAAGGATGTAATTAAAATTTTTACAGGTTTTCACTTTTGCTTTCTCTGAAACTAAAAGCAGTTAGTTACATCTTTTTAAAATAATAAAGCACGTTTTTTTTCCCTGTTAAAAAAAATACAAAGTCTACAAAGTTTTTTTTTAAGAATGTTGTTTAAAGGGTTCACCCAAAAATGAAAATATTGTCATTAATTACTCACCCTCATGTCGTTCCAAGCCCATAAGACCTTCGTTCATCTTTGGAACACAGATCTCTCTGACCCCTCCATAGACAGCAATTTAATTACTACTTTCAAGGTCCAGAAAGAAAGTAAAGACATCATTAAAATAGTCCATGTGACTACAGCGACAAGGATACTTTTTGTGTGTAAAAAACAAACAAAAATAACTACTTTATTCAACAATTTCTTCTGTACTAGCTCCTGCATCAGCATTACATGTCATGGTGCTCACAGCATCTGCACTGACTGTATTTACAATGTAAACTGCGTAGGAAACTGACACAGACAAGAAGATATTGTTGAATAAAGTCGTTATTTTTCTTAGTTTTTTTGCGCACAAAAAGTATTCTCATTGCTTCATAAAATTAAGGTTAGTCACTAACGATTTTAACGTTTTTACTACCTTTCTGGGCCTTGAAAGTGGTAATTAAATTGCTGTCTATGGAGGGGTCAGAGAGCTCTCGGATTTCATCAAATATGTATTTTCATTTGTGTTATTATAATTTTGCAGGATGCAATTCCGAGATAGAACAAAGGTCTTATGGGTTTGGAAGTAATTCATTACAGGATTTTCATTTTTGGGTAAACTAACTCTTTAACTCTATTTCTAATTAAATATATGCCCGACCTTTTTCCGAACAATCTGCTTTGTCCTCATCATGGTCTCATGGTCCTCACATATACTACATTACCCAGAAAGCATTGCAATAATGGGCGGTGCTATTCACTTCATGCAAGCAGCTGACTGTAGCTCTAACTTTAATCATTTCATTTTTGCCGAGGCTAGCAACCAAGCAACAGCCAAGGCGGTTGTTTAAGTTATTCTTTAAATCTCTCTATATAATGCAATATTATAATCGTAACAGCGAACGAACTGAATAACTTACTCTCGGTCAGTTCTGTGAAGTTTTTAAAGGGGCTTAGTTTATATTAGCATAGCATCAGCTAACAGCTGCGTGTATGTGTGCGCAGTTAGCCTGTAGCCGAGCTTACCTTGTCAAGATCCATCCCTCTCTACAACTGACAGTTGGGTCCGGTCCGGTTCGTTACTCTCGTGGGAAGCGTGAACAAGCTGCCTACCAAGTCAAATGTAAGATTTATTTTCATTTTCGTTGCTTTTTCGTAGTGGTGGCTGAGATTGCAGCTAGTCCATCAGATTTGGCGTTTTAGTTTTGTCTTCTGTCAGAACTGTCAGTTTGCAATTTAAGTAAAAAAATTAACCGTTTACAATCCCGTTTTGAAGTCAGTAAGCTGTCTACATTGAGTTTGATGTGCTAACCAGGTGGTCTGATAACAGCAGGTTACCACCTTTAATGTCTGACTTCTGTAGGATTAGATTTGTTAAATGGTCAACATAAAAACGCTTTGTTGTGCACCTTCAAACAGATGTTTATCATATCTAAACCCTCAGCAAAACACCAACTAATACTGGCGTGCTGGAATTACAGTAGTTTGAAAAGTATACGTGGTCTAGTTGCACAAAGCAAGATGGCAGGCTGATAATCAAACCTGATGACTCACTTTACTCAGCCAACTACACAAGTCACAAAACTTTCAAATCCTTTAATTAAACACTGTCTGATTTAGTATTGAGCCTTTTATTGTGTGTTTAACTCTGTTGAATGGTTAATTGCCATTTTGTGGAGTCAAATGTGGGTTGTGTGCATCTGACTCATGATCTTTTCATTCCAGGTTGAAGGTTTACTGAACTGCGGACAATGGAACAGGACAACAACTCCGATGTAAGACTTTGTTGGAATGGATGTATTGTTGTGTCTTATTTTTACTAGATATATTTATATGACTGATTTGGATGGTGATGGATGTTTAGCTATAATTATTCAAGAGGGTTTGATTCAATTTGCTAAATAGAAACGGCATCTGTGGTTTGTAAAAGGAAGAAATAAAAAAAAAATGCCATTGTAAAATTCATGACAATCATTCAGTTTCCTGTGCTTTGTTGACTTTCATTCTGATTTAATGTACATGTTCTCTTTATTGCCTTCTTGTGGGTACTAAGAGTATTGGGTAATGGTATTTTTGTTTATTTAGCTGGGCATTTCCCACAATGGAGAATTTTTTTTATTATTTTTTTTTACTGGAGCTTCAAAACCGCTTAAAATATCCTTTGATCAACCTCAAAAACGACTGCAAAGTTCTGAGTTCCTAGAAGTGAATGCCAAGCTAGTTCGCACATGTTTTGTGTACATTTTCGGCATGTTCATACAAAGAATTATATGGATTATAATAATACATTGTTTTTGTTTGTAGGAAGACTCAGTTGGCGCAGCAGAAGATGACGCACAGCCTTCATTTAATCTCGGACTTAGTGAGTAATCTCTGATTTAAAGTTTATGAAATAGTAGTAGATCTGAATCCTAGGTTTCTTTCTTATGGTTTTGTAAGAAATGGTGCTGTGTAAAATTCTCAAAATGAAAGTTATACTATATGATTTCAAATTTCTCATTGTTCAATGCAGGGTTATTGAATGTATTTATCTTTTCAGTTTTTCATAGTTTTTGTTAGTTTTCTGTCATTCCTAGTTTTTTAGTTTCTGTTAATATAATTTTTAGTTGTAGTATTTTAGTGGTGCCAATGTAAATATATTAACCGGTGTAATTTTAGAAGTAGGTAATAATGTTAAATTTCTCAGCACAGTCTACTGTTATTACTGTGTCTAGTAGCACTTTTTTTGGTTGTTAAGGTTTCAAGTTCTATAATATACCGTGTATCAAAAAACAACGTTTATTTGTGGCTATTTTTATTTTACTTAGGTTTGGAGTCATAATTTATTTTCGTTTCAGTTTTCCCAGTTATGTTTTTTTTAGGGTTTTTGTTAATGATAAAAACATTGGTCCAGTGCAATGCACTGGTCCAGTAATACTAGTTAGTTTAGTTACTAAACTTACTAGTGTTAACCTAGTTCAGCAAAGTTAGAAATTCAGCAGATTATCTCCATTTCATATTTTTTCCAAATGTCACAACCATCAAAAAGGTTCAAACAATATATGAACAACAAGCTCATCTTTTCTATGTTTTTGCTCCAGTACTGTTTGAAAAACACACAACTGATCTTTCCATTGCTGTTTTCTTTTGATTATGAGCTCATATGGAGAGAAGAATATTTACATAGTTTTCTTTATAACTCTTTTCCATTTCCGTTTTTGATTCTCAGTGCTGACACTAGGTCTCTAAACATATTTTCTGGTAGCTGCTCCTCTATTGTGGCTATACATTTTATTTATTTATTTATTTATGCATATATGTGACCCGTGCTAGCAAAATGAGTCGCAATTAGCAAATCTTCAAAAATGAGTTATTTTCAAAAACCCTTCAAAATGATGCATGTTTTTTTTTTTAATCGGACAAAAAATGTATGAGCTACGTTTGTTTGAAGTCGATAGTCAGTTAATTTAGAGAAAAATAGTTAAAGATTTCTGAAGTAATAACACCAAATTTGGCACACATCATCAAGTCTCAACCAAATATCTGTAGGAAAAACAAATATATTCAACTTTTTTTCCATGATGCCACAATCGTTTGATTAACATTAATGAAACAGACAGCCTATATTTTAAGACCTACTGTACCGCATGGATGTTTTATAATGTTACACATCACTGTTTTTCCACAACAGTTAACCAAACGTTAATTTAAGACATAACACATAATGTTCCCGTGAATACTCCCCAATACAGATATTTTAAAGAACTGTAATTCTGTGTATGTGTGTATTTCGGGATGTGAGATCGTTTTTCAAGGACAAAGGAAAGGTACTCCGTCCACAAAATGTACAAATAAAGATACTTTTAGATGTTTAATTGCTATTTGGAGCATTGGGATCACTAGAGGAGGGCTTAATGAACTCATTTTTCACTTGTTTTGCCTGTAGCTCGAAATTATCCTGTGCACGTTCCGACTCCTTTTGCCAGCACGGGTCATATATGCATGTATATGTAGTGTTCTTGCTCCACCTCTTACGATAATGATTTTTTTTTTGTCTTTTTAGCAGACTCTGAGGCAGTGGAAGTGTTGTGGCAGGTCCGTACCCAGCGCCGGCAGGCAGACCCTGATCTGCCGGACACTGTGACGCGTCTCGCCACACCTGATGGCAGTATTGTGTACCTGGTGGGCACCGCCCACTTCAGCGACAGCAGCAAGAAGGATGTTGCTAATGTAAGCATTGGCTTTCGTTTTTATGGGATCACAACCAATGTTTGAGTGTAAAACGCCTTAGTATTAGCTACTCATTGACTAAATGCTGTTTTGATTTGATGCTCTTTGCTTTAGACAATCCGAGCAGTCCAGCCTGATGTGGTGGTGGTGGAGCTGTGCCAGTACAGAGTATCCATGCTTAAAATGGATGAGAAAACGCTGCTAAAAGAGGCGAAAGACATTAACTTGGAGAAGGTCCAGCAGGCTATTAAACAGGTCAGCAATGAAACAGACGACTGTGCTGACTTGGTTATTATACTGCCAAACACATTCCTCTGAATTAATTTATCAACATGCTACATACTTTTTTTTTCTCATTTCTTGTGTCAGAACGGAGTGATGTCTGGCCTCATGCAGATACTGCTGCTCAAAGTCTCAGCTCACATTACAGAACAGCTGGGCATGGCCCCTGGAGGAGAGTTTAGAGAAGCCTTTAAGGAGGTCAGTGTGAATACACATGCTCTCCCTCACTTACACGGTCCTCATGGTTCTGACATGCACTGTAACTCATGCACTCGTTCCTGACTTCTAGGAGATGTCACCAATTATCAAAGAACAATAAATGCACGCACTCACCAAACCTGAAACCTGTGGATAGCAAAGACGGATCTGCAGAAATAAAATATGCTTTCCCTTCTGTTTTACCCAATTCAGGCAGGAAAAGTGCCCTTCTGTAAATTTCACCTTGGGGATCGGCCCATTCCAGTAACCTTTAAGCGTGCAATAGCTGCTCTCAGCCTGTGGCAGAAGGCTCGTCTGGCCTGGGGCCTGTGCTTCCTCTCTGACCCCATCAGGTACAAGTCAACACCACTTTGTCTTTTTATGCACAACAATCACTCCTTTATGTCTATTAGAATTTAAAACTTCATAATATGGTGTCACAAATGCCAAAGATTCCAGTCTGCATATGTACATAGACCAGTTTTGCTAGATGGATTGCTGTGGACTGGAAGTGATAAGCCTATGTTCAATGATATGTAATAAAAAACAATAAGTTAACATGTGTTTAAAAGTTCTACAGTTTTCTTTTATCTGTCCAATTCAATGATTTCATCTGCCATAGTAAGGCAGATCATTTATAATGAAAAATACTACGTTTTTCTCAACAAAAATGTATATTCAATTATTTGTGATTTTTAAAATGATTAATTCAATATTTAACACATATGTAAAAACAAAGTAATTCAATTTAATTGATAGCCTTAGCATTTTTGTAGTATTTCTTTTTATTTAAATCTGCATAAATTAAAGGAGGCACCGCTAATTCTATTTGATCTTAAAATGATTTGAAATAAAACCTTATGTCTTTACTGAAGCATGAAGCTCCACCGAGCTTAATGAAGCCTATAATTGTCCTAAATATAGGCTTAAGCTAAGTTTAAGCAAAATATAATTTTTTCTTCTTTTGATTGTGGGGAGGTATGGCTTGGATATGTTTTTTTTTAGATTCGCATGAACACATTTTTGGTATGTGTTTTTCCTCTTATCAGCAAGGAGGATGTAGAGAAGTGCAAACAAAAAGATCTTCTGGAACAGACCATGTCAGAGATGATCGGCGAGTTTCCAGCCCTCCACCGCACTATTGTTGCAGAACGAGACATCTACCTCACACACACACTTAGACAGGCAGCCCGCTGTGTTGAGGCGCCACCTAATGCTGAAAGTGAGTACTGTGCTCTCATCTCATGCTGCAGTCCAGTGCTCTTCCTTGAAGTTAAATTGATGCTAGTTTGATTTAAAAAAATGTCTTGAATTTAAAAATGCTTATTCAGGTATGCCCAGTGATCAGTAGTCACTCATGTTGTTCCAAACCTGTATGACTGACTTTCTTCTGTGGGACACAAAATATATTTTGAAGAATGTTTTCAGTTCCAATTGTCTTAAAAAAAAAATTCCGTACTATAGAAGTTGATGGAAATTAACTTTTTAGCTACCTACATATCTTCAGAAGAAAGGAAAGTCATACAGGTTTAGAACGACACGAGGGGAGTAAATGATTACTATTTTGGGTGGACTATCTCTCTAACAAAAAACTAAACCAAATAAAATAATTCTCGTTAATTGATTGAAATAGCACTGAAATAAAATTATATGTTAGATGAAAATGTTTAACTTTTAATATTACTAAAATTACTAAACCTAAGTGAAAGCTATGTAAATTAAAGTTGAGTAGAAGTGTTAAAAAAACTAAAACATAATAAAAATGACTAAAGCACATAAAATTACTAAAAGTAAAATAGTGACAACTGAAAATATGAAAATAAAAGTAGTTCAAAGCGTTAATAAATACTAGGGCTGGGCGATATGGCTGAAAACCGTATCACGATATAAGTGTTTCATATAGGTCGATATCGATAATTATTGATATGTTTTATGACCCATTTAAAATAAGGACCAGAAGAAAAATATTTTAGATTTAATCATTTTTATTTTAAACTTAAACTTCCTCTGATTATAATCCCCTCAGTTATAAAGGCAGAAATGTCAACACAACCATGGAAAACACTTCTAATGGAAAACAGTCTAAATTCACAATGAACACTTGATTATCTCTTAACATTAAGGTGCAGTGCCTCCGTTATTTCTTTGTGACGATTACCATTTAGATGCTTTGTCATAAACCACTGATGCAGAGTAACATTACCTCTCCATGTAGTTTCAAAGGCTGAATCTGAAATCGCCCCCTTTGCCCTTAAATATGGCATTTTTGAGGGGACTGCCATTTGTAGTGGTGTCCGAAACCATAGTGGACATTGAGTGCACTCATTCTATCCCACTTTGCACCGCAATAACAAGTGTACAGCCGATGAACACACACACAACGGCTTTCCGAATTTGCTCACTCGTTTTCATTCACTCCTTCAAGTGAACTGTATCAATGGACTAAAGTAGGGAATAGTGATTGAGGGTTTAGGGGGCGATTTCGGATTCAGCCAAAGTCAAGAATAGCATGAACGAGGCGCGCGCTGTCAGTGGAGGCTCGCGCTGACCAGTCTTGGTTGGGACGACGGTCAGACTTATAAAATCCAAAAAAACTGCCATACTGGCGAGCTGACTTGTTTTCCTGCAATCAGCAATTTCCTCGCTTGCAGCGGCACTCATTTTCCACTTATCACTCCACGCCGGTTTTGTTTACTGAAGAATGAATCCAACACGAGACAACGATATGGCGCTACCAAACCTGATACAGTTACCTGATTGGCTGTTAGCCTTTCACTCCCTACGTTGCTTGGTTACCACAGAATGAGTGCCTTTGTTCATGCAACCAAACTTGCTTGGCAAACCTCTGGTTTCTTCCGACGAAGAAAAAATAATTTTTGAACGTTTTATCAAACACATTTTTTATTGATATCGATTACGTGTCTATCGTAATACATATAGTTATTGTTTTATCGCCCAGCCCTAATAAATACTATAATAATTAGGGATGCACCGAATCCAGATTTTTGGGGTTCGGCCGAATACCGAATCCACTGGTTAAGATTCGACCGAATCCGAAACCGAATACAGAATCCTTCTCCCATCCTCAGTCCATTGTCACTGTAAACACATTAACGAAGTAAACAACGTCCACAGCAGTGTAGCGATGCTATTGACCATTTAAGCGTTAACCGAAAGTAAGAATTTTGACCGATTAATACTACCAGTTAAACGGTTTAAATGTTTTTAACGTTTTTTGGTTTTTGATGCATGGTTAAGAAAAATGTGCTGTATAGCGTTATTTGTTCACTCACGGAGCGCGACGACATGTGCAACCACAAACCAGATATATCCCGCAAAATGAAGCAATGGAAAAGCTTACTGTGTGGGAGTAGTACAAGCTCCTGACTGGTGGGACGCAAATGAAAGGCGCTTCCCGAGGCTGGCCGCTCTAGCGAGGCGTTATCTCTGTATTCCCGGGACATCAGTGCCATCTGAAGCCTTGTTTAAGGCTTTTTGTAGTGTGGTTTTGGTCAAGTTTACTAAAGTATACATTGTCGCGCATGTTCTTCTCGCCGCTGTTTCCTGATGGTTTATAGAAAAATTACCCCGAGTCCTCCTCTGTCGTTTCAAAGAACAACGCAACGGAGAGCACAGGAGGCGCGCGCGCGCTGTCAGCCGAGGCTCGCGCGCTGCAGAGACAGAAGGATTGAGGTTGTTTTTCTGCCGCGGGTTTAACTGTCAACAGGCTGTGCTCCAGACTAACCCACATCACTTCTTAGACATATTACTTAAAAAACATACAAGGTGTGGATTGAGGTAGCCTAGGCCTTCTATTTTTATTTGACAAAAAAAAAAAAAAAGATTCCGGTTCTTCAAAGCTTACGGATTCAGTGTATTTTCGTTTTATCATCTTAATTCGGTAATTATTTAAAGGTCCCATGGCATGAAATTTTCATTTTATGAGGTTTTTCAACATTAATATGAGTTCCCCTAGCCTGAATATTGTCCCCAAGTGGATAGAAATGTTGATCGGTGTAAAACCGAGTTGTGGCTGTCTTTCTCTGCCTTTGAGAAAATGACAGGCCAGACTAGCCAATCCTGAAGTCTCCTGGTTTGACGTCCAAGCAGGCACGGTTTCCTCCCTTTCCTCCGCCCAGAGAATCTGGCACGCCCATGCAAACGCTCGTCGAGAGATCATTGCATCATTGCTTGTGAACGAGTGAACGCTGGCAGTTTCTCAGTGTTTGGATGTACAAATGAAAACAGAAGTCTTTTTTCAGTTCCTTCTGATCTGTGATCAGTGATTTCTGATGTGTAGCTAATTATTTATTATTCGTGCACACAATGCGGCTTCTCTCTCTCCCGACAGAACGGTGTTTTCGTGTTTTATATCTTGTGAGTCAGTGTTTTTGTACGTCCTCGTCGCGTCTATCGGTTCTAAAATGTGCATACAGTCATGAGTTTCTGCTCAACATCAGCAGAGATAAACCTCACACACGCCGACGCTCGGCCTTCAACATCCCCGACCCACAGTACTGCATCTGGCCCACAGCGGAGGCACCAAACGCGGCGTGAGATTAAGCAGAAGGGGGGTAAGCTTGAGCATATCCGGGCTAGCCAGCCTAGCCCCACAATAAACTGGATTACATCCGATTACTGCTGTTGTGTCTTTGTTTGCGCTGTGTACTCAACGCGCGTCACTGGCGCTTTTATTTTATTTTAAAAATAATGCTATTATCAACACTTACTTTTAACTCGTTCATCTCGACAGCTGTAATGGTACTTTGCATGTGTTACAAAGTTGGTAGAACAATGATGAAGAGACGGACTCGGTGTGACTGTTTATTCAGAACTCTCAGATACAAACACAATAAACTCGCGCTGACTGACAGCGCTCTCATAACTCAGTAGTTACTATAAATAACTTTGTTAGCAATCGCTGAGCTCAGTCTCTGATAGTGATGTCCGGTTCGCGAACGATCTTTCTTTTGAACCAGTTCTTTTTAGTGAACCGAATCAGTTCACCAAATCGGACTGAATCGTTCTAAACGGTTCGCGTCTCCAGTCAGCGCCTATCCATAATTTACTAAAGTTACTAACTTTCTGACATGAGTGACAGTCCCTCCGACTAGAAATAGACTAATAACCTAAAGTATATGCTGTAACTAAAACAGTTCAGACATGCTGAGAACTGATGTGAAGTGAACTCAGGTCCATCCGTCTCCCTGGCAGACTCGTGCCTGCTCGTGCCTCGATAAACCACGCCCCCTCCGCTCATATAAAATGCAAAGATGTCAGCCAATCACAACAGTGGGTGTTTTTACTGAAGTCTCACAGCAGACACGCCTCTTGAAGCAGGGCATTCAGCCACAGGGCAAACAGCAGTATAGAAAAAATGCCTTTTATTTCTAAATTATGACATTTTATGATGTAAAAGTCATACTAACAATATAAGTACAGCTCAGGAAACATTATAAAATAATAGAAAAATGCCATGCCATGGGACCTTTAAGTGAAAAATATTTAGTGTAGGCCTATATGTATTATTATTTTTATTTATCTGATCTATATGCGGCTGTTTGCACTGTAAAATAAAATACATTTTGGCTGCTATCTGTAGATTCCTTCATGCACAACTCGTATTCTCTCGGATGTTTCATACGCAAATGTTTTAACAGCGGCTGTTGTTTAGGGTCCTTGTCATCACGAGACAAATCGGCATTGCAAATTGAACATGTAGCTCGACTTGAATCGCCTTCTTTTGACTTAAAGTAGCATACTGCCACGTTTTCTGTTCATGAGTTTCATTTTCACTTTCAACGGCGGCGTCATTACGTTCGACCAGCGGAGCGCGCATAGTGCAAGCCTAGGGTTCGGGTTCGGTGGAAAAAAATGGTTCGGCAGAAACCGAATATTCGTCCGAATCCGAACCCGAATCCTGGATTCGGTGCATCCCTAATAATAATATATATATACATACACACATATAATATATATAAATAATGGGGTTTAATGAACAGTTTCGGTACAGGGCTTTCGGTTCGGTGCATGCATATACCGAACGGTTTCCGAATGCAATCTTTAACAGTAAGCTTGTTTTTAAGCGCGGAACACACTTCAATCCTAGTTCCCACACGAACATATTAAAGGATTAGTTCACTTTTAAATAAACTTTTGCTGATAATTTACTCACCCCCATGTCATCCAAGATGTCCATGTCTTTCTTTCTGCAGTCGAAAAGAAATTAAGGTTTTGGATGAAAACAGCCCGGTTCAAGGTCCAAATGACAGTTTCAGTGCAGCTTTAAACGATACCAAACGATGAATAAGGGTCTTATCTAGCGAAACGATCAGTTTCTGCGAGAAACCGAGCAGTATTTATGCTATTATTTTACATCTTTTCAGACAAACGTGATCATCTGAGCTCAGCCATTACTTCCACTAAGTAAGGTCAAAATACAAACGTGGTCATAGATATATCGATTGTAGATGCCTAATTCTATTGATCCGTATAAGCGCTAATGATTTATCTACGTATACATATATGACCAGGCTCGTATTTTGACCTCACTTTGCGGAAGTAGTGGCTGAGCTCAGAGAAGATCGTGTTCGTCTGAAAAGAGGTAAAATAATAGCATTAAATACTGTTCGGTTTCTCGCAGAAACTGATCGATGAATAAGACCTTTATTCATAGTTTGGTATCGTTTAAAGCCCTTTGAAGCTGCACTGAAACTGTCATTTGGACCTTGAACCGTTTGGGGCATTATATGGAGAAAAACCCTGGACTGTTTTCATCCAAAACCTTAATGTCTTTTCGACTGCAGAAAGAAAGACATGGACATTTTGGATGACATGGGGGTGAGTAAATTATCAGCAAAAGTTTATTTAAAAGTGAACTAATCCTTTAAGTATGCAGTCCATTTTATCACGAAATTCAAATGATTAATGCCGTTTTGACGCTCCTTAATGTGGCGTGACTGATCACTGTATAGGCGCGTCAGTTCAAGCGTCCGCGCAACGCGCAAACACGATAATCTGTGAACTCGATCGATCATCTCTTCCTAAAGAATAAACATGAATGAACATCTAAAGGTATGTTGAGTATACATTACAGAAAAAACTATTTTATAATTAGATTTAGAAGTTATTGCAAAAACTGCGTTAAGTGAAGTTTACATGTTTGCGTACTGTTATTTGAGTGTTCATTATTATTATACCTAAACATAAATGGCAACTGAATTTAGGCTTTTAGTTTGGGCTCTGTTAACCTTTAATATTAATGTGCAAGTAAGGGCTCCCTATATAGTTATCACAAAATATCAGCAATATCTGACTTCAAAACCGAGGTATGTACCAAACCGTCAGTTTTGTGTACCGTTACACCCCTATAAAATAACTATGCCAGTGAAAATGTTCGGTGTCATGTTACTTGTTACATAAAGGCAAGGCTTAGGGTTAGGTACTCTGCTGGGACAAGACTTGGCGGGTGTGTGCGGGTTGTGGGAGAATAAAATGATTCACAGGACTCATGCAAAAAAGAAATATCTAAAAACAAGTAAACTGTTATTCATTTATTGCACAAAAGAAACAAGAACAACTCAAATAAAAAAAAAAACAATTAAAGATGTAAAGCTGGACATTGGGCAAGACTTTGCCTTCCCCTGCCTGCTGCTGCTTATTGCTTTTAGAGGGAAAAGCTGCCCATAACTTCTGGTCTAGGATCAGTTTTCCCTGTAATAATAGCATTTTGGCGAAAATAGATTTGGCAAGCGATCCGGTGCGTATCTGTACTTGTGCTCTGTAGAGTGTCAAAGGTTCCTATTTATAACACGTCTTTGCAGTGTTGACAATCTCAAATATATAGGTTTTTATTTTATTTTTACGCAATAGCCAATCAGAGGTGTTTAAGTTAGAATCCATTTTTTTTAGTACTGCACGCCTACGAAAGTGTAGACATCATGAGAGAATAATACAATTAACTGGTTTGTGAATGTAGATGCTTTAATAACAAAAATTATCGGGAGCATGTCTAGTTTGTTGCTAGGCGACATGTAACTTGAAACTATTTAATAAATGTACTGAAAAAATTTATTTTTACCTGTGGGCTTTTATGAGCGGGACAATACATGAATGTTACGGGTGGGAGAAGGTAACATTTCTGTTGGAGCTGCATGAAAACTCTTGTTCATACACATTTTGTTTTTTTAGAAGTGCCTGCTGTGGTTGTTGGAGTGGTTGGGATGGGTCATGTGCCTGGTATTGAGAGGAACTGGGATAAAGAGCTCAATATCCATGAGATCATGAGGTGCGTATTGGAATAGTTGCATGTACTTCAGTATTAAAAGTACAAGATCTGTCTTGACAAAAATGTTGTTGTTGTTTTTTTCTCTTAGCGTGGCTCCACCATCTCGTTTTGGCTGGGTAGTACGCAACGTGTTGAAGGGCAGCATGTGGGGGCTTCTGGGGTATGCCTGCTTCCGTGCCAGCAAGGGCGTGGGGAGGGCGTTACTCTCCTTACCGACTGTCCAATCGCTGCTTGAAAATATACGAACGCCTTCCGTTTGACCCTTCTCCTATCGGCACAGACTTTTCAGCAGTGAGATCGGATGTCACACTGAACACCAGTAGCCTTAACTACAGGATGGTGGTTGGGTAGATTAGGAGGAAGATTAGAGGCAAACATCGTCTCCATCCCATTTGAAATAAGCAATGTGGGTGGATGCCTTTGACTAACTCTCTGTCACCTCCTCAACCCTCTGTGTACCTGTGGACGCAGAGCTGTACTGCCAAAGAAATCGGACCATGCTTTCTTTCCTTTTTCCTCATTCTTAAAGTATGACCCACTAGAAAATTAGTTGCAGCAGGATTCCCCATGTTTTCATCCAACTTGAACTGAATGAAGTTTTATTCTTCTTTTGGTTGGCTCCTGCAAATGGTTGAATTTCCCAGAGGTCCAGTATTGTTATTCTCTGTACATCGGCATTTCAATCTGAATCATGAAGTATGAGTAGTGAAGCCACCTTTTTCATGTAGGTGATTTAATCGAACAGTATCCCAGAACTAATTTTTAAAACCTGAAATTGCACTAAAAGTGCAACCGGACCATTTATTATGAAAAGCATAGATCAGATTTTATTGAAAGTATGACTTGATGATAAATACATGTAATGCACATTAGGAAAATGATTATGACCAAAAGTATTTTTGGTTTCAGTGATTGAATTTGTATGTTTCTGAAAAAATGTGAAACTAAAACAACTGCGCACAGTGTTTGAGAGTTTCAAGTCACACCCGGTCTCGTTCACTCTGTGGGGTTGCTTGGTTTTTCAAAAGACCTGATAAGACCAGTATAAACGTTGCCTGCGCTAGCTATCAAGTGCCTCCTACTACATGACCTGGAAAGGGCTAAAGGGAAAAGAGACTGGTCAGGGTGATTTGCTCTCTCTCCATATGGTCATAATAAATGGGTACTATTAAATCTGGGGTCCTCTGTTTCACTCACACCGTTTTATAATTGGTAACAAAACTTGATAAAGAAAGCTTGGCTTTTATAGAAATGAGTAAATTATGCAATTAATTGGAGAATATATATTTTGTGTTTACATTTTTTTTTTTTTGTTGCTTGATTCAGTTTTGTTTTGTTTTTCAGAAGAAATCAACAGCTTTTTACCCCCAATTTACAGTTTTTTTTTGTTACCATGTTCATAGAAGGAAGTTGAGTTGCGTAAAGGTTAAATTCACTAAATTGGAATAAAATGTAGGCCTGGTTTCACAGACAAGGCTTAGATTAAGCCAGGATTAGGACATGTAAGTAGCTTTTATAAACATGCCTTAGAAAAATCTTGAGAAATAACGATGGCACGGACAATTTTTAAAATATGTCCGTGCAAGTTAGTTTAAATTCAGACCATTAAAACATGCATTTTAGTCAGGGAGTAGCTTAAGCCTTGTCTGTGAAACCGGCCATTAAAGTTAAAGCTCATTGCTGATAGTATGGCAATACTCTTAACACTTGTAATGAAATGTAAGTAAAGAATTCTTGTAAAGAATTTATTCATTATGAGATCATCAAAATGACTTTAAACTCTGCTGTTGAAAATGTAGACAACCATTAAAGAAGGTATGTTGATTAAAAAAAATGCTTCTACAGAAAAGCCATCACTATCATGAGCCATCAGTGCACAATATGGGGATCATGCTTTATATGGACAGAAGTTGGGAGTGTTTCTGCTGTTTGTGTGCTTACAGCCTTATTCTACTAGAACTGCTGCTTCTTACTTTATTTTTCCGCGTAGCTTTTTACAATGGTGATATATAGGGTGACTGTAAATCAATTTTAGAGGTAGCATGTAGGTCACAGGCACATTCGAAACACAACGCTTGTGTGTCTGTGTGTGAAAGGGAATGCTAATGCCAAAAAGTTGCCATTCTTTGTTCTTTTAAACATTTAGATGCTAAATTGAAATTGTGTTTATTGGGGCTCAAATTAAGATTGAAGCTTTGCATGTGTGCTAAGTGCATTTATGCTGGAGAAGGAGATGACTATATGGATGTATATGCATGATCTCTTGTGTAGATGGCTTGTTGGGATTATTTAATTGGAGTTTAAGAAATCTTTACAACTCATATTAGGGAATATTTGTCATTGCCCTGGTGTTTGAGAATCTAGAGCAACAGTCCCCAACTTTTCAAACAATATATTGCACAAATATGCGTAAATTTTGCAAAAATATGTGGTTGCACAATTAAAATGGTTGACTAACAGATTGATTTTTTTTTAAAAGTGACCCAGTAGGCTTGTTCTCCTACTCTAAGGTTTTTTCCTCAATGCTGCGGTCTTCATGAAAACTAAAACTCATGTCTTCCTGCCTACTTTTGATCATCTAGATCTGCTGCACTTGTTAGGTGAGAAATTACATGAAGTAATTATATTTAATGCACATCTTTGTACGTCCTTAAACTATACTGCAATTGTTTTTCTCTTAACTGTTGTTAACAATGTGGAAGGGGGGAATAAATGCTCCCTCTTCTATTGTCTGTTTCTTATTTTCATTTTTATCCTTCATTTTTAACAAGCCAAATAGCTAATGCTCAGACTGAACTAAAATATATCTTTAAATCTTAAATACATTTTCCAACATATTTGCCTTTTCATCTCTCCAATTATATATAGGATATATAATATATATTCTTTGCAGCGTGGTAAATGTACTCCAATGCATTAATGCATTTTTAACTGTGAAGCTCAATAGTAGGCTATCAGTGGCTGAAAAGGCACCTTTTCCTTCATGCTTCACTGTGGTAGAGATTAATTTATTATCATCAGATCTTCAAAGACACCTCTCTGGAGAATCTCTGTGAAACTCATATCGTGATTCATCACTCCATACAACTATGAACTACTGTGAATCAAACTTCCCTTATTCTGCCAAAAACTTCATTCTGCTTTTGATGTTATTCTGAGTCAGAAAAGGCTTTTTTTTTTTAAACACATTTTCACTGAACCTACATTAGATAACTTTCTGGTTAATGCAGGGGTGTAGCCATTATTACAGAAATGTCAAGTGTAATATATATTTTTTTCTTTTCTTTCCTGTCCTTTATTTTTTTCTTAAGAAACACACTGCTGAACAATAACCACTTATTTGTAGTATTCTATTTTAAAAAATCACTTAATTCTATAATATATTTTCCTTTTATTTGATGATTTTTGTTGATTTATGTACTACAAACATTTGTGCATTGAGTCATCATGGATTTTATACAATGTAAAAAAGAGAGAATTTTTATCACAGAATAAGGCAGAAAATATATTTTATTGTTTCAATACTGTAAGGCTATGTCAATTAGCACTGCAATATTCAAATACTTTATTGTTACGAAAATACCCCGAGATGGCTTGAAAACATTTGTCGCAATCGTGTGTTGTGTCTTCACGTTTTATCAGTCAACGCGATTCCGCTTTTTATTTAGCTACAGCTGTAACCTTTGACTGTATTGTGTTTCCTGGAACATCACAGTTGCTACTTTTACAAATCCTTTCAGTTTTGGGTTAATGAAACAAACGTGTTTAGCGTACTTATAACACTACACATTGAAGATTTATTATAAGCAGCCCCTTAAATTTGTACACCCAGACATGTGTTAGTTTAAATTGTATATCAAACTTTTTAACTTTATAATACATTTCCCTGCTTCCAGCGTTTTCCTAAACTTACTCTATAAAGAAAGTAAATGGGGACTGTTCCGTTAAAAATGGTCATATATCAATGACAACCATTTACTTGACTTTATAATAAAAAGTAAATGGAGACTGTTAGCGAAGACTTTTATAACGTCGATAGTACGTTCCGATGTGTTTGTTTCTAGGGGGGGCATAAACAACGACGGACCGGATTTCCATGGGCATTTGAGAATAACTTGGTTCTGTTAGGTTATGTAAGGATGACAGTCACTCTCCTTATCTAACAAGCTTTATTTGACATTAGTACAATGTGAATGGCTTCTGTTAGAGCACGTTTAACGCGGCTTTATATCTCATGTCCCGGTTTTATTTTACTTAGATCACTGTCATATGCGGGAATGGACGACATGGGCATAAGCACGAGTCGCTCTTGCCTCGAACGACTGCAGTTTGACAATGTTGCTCTTAAACAACTTCCACTGGACCCGTCCACCGAACCAGGGGTCCGACAGGTCCGCGGGGCCTGCTTCTCTAGAGTACAACCCAGCCCTATAAAGAACCCAACGTTTGTGGCGGTTTCAGTTCCAGCTCTGGCACTTCTAGGTCTTGATGCTGATGAGGTTCTGAAGGATCCACTGGGCCCAGAGTATCTCAGTGGGTCTAAAGTGATGTCAGGATCAGAGCCTGCTGCCCATTGTTACTGCGGACACCAGTTTGGACAGTTTGCAGGACAACTTGGTGATGGAGCTGCATGTTATCTGGGAGAAGTGAAAGCCCCAGTGGATCAGAGTCCTGAATTACTGCATGAGAATCCCACTGGACGCTGGGAAATCCAGGTGAAGGGTGCCGGACTGACACCATACTCTAGGTAGGCTTGCTACTGGAATAACTTTAGCAACCTTTAATCAAGAATATACAAATCTACATACAACTCTTTGACATATATTGAACATAAAACCTACACATAACCTATATAAGCCTACACATAGCTAGAAGGCTATAGAAAGAAGACATCTGACTATACATATACTTAACATATATATCTAAAGTTTTAATGTAAGGCATTTATTTCGTTTTACACATAAAACAAATAGAGCAGTGGTACAGAAGACATTCAGGGTAAACTGTGTGCAAACAGGGACAGTGGAAGATGAAAGGAAAATTAAAGTGCTCAGTTCACATAGGGAGAGACTAGAATATTACAGAAAATGGATGCAATACAGATTATTTCAGAAAATAAATAATGGAAAATGATGCAAACTTCATCAAATATGAGAAATTCAAATTGTGATGTAAAGCAGCTAATTCAGTTCAATAACAGTGATGCAAAATGAATCAGTTATGAAATGACGTTGAATCAGCTACAAAGCAGCTCTGCGGGAAACAGGGGAGTCATGTTCTAATCATCAATCAAGTTTTGTTCTCAAGGTAAGTTAAGGTTTACATTTTTGTCCTTTGTGTTTTTTAGACAGGCAGATGGACGGAAGGTTTTGCGCTCCAGCATACGTGAGTTTCTGTGCAGCGAGGCGGTTTTTGCCTTGGGAGTGCCGACCACGAGAGCTGGATCTGTAGTGACGTCTGATTCCCGAGTCATGAGGGATATCTTCTACAATGGCAATCCCCGCATGGAAAGATGCACTGTGGTCTTGCGCATTGCTCCCAGCTTTATTAGGTAACCTATTAGTAGTTTTTGTTAAATTTTTATTAGTTATTTTTATATTTCTATTTAGCTTTATTTTTGTTTCAGATTTTCTTTTGGTAATTTTAGTGCTTTTATTTTGCCAATTATTTTTTGCTAGTTCAGTACTCAGTTTAATTCAACAGTAAAGTAACAGAATTAGGTTACACTTCATTTTAAAGGGTTCACCCAAAAATGTATTTTGCACTCACAAGACCCATAAAAGGTACTAAAGACGTCGTTACTCTCACTACAGTGGTTCTACAATAATTTTATGAAGCGACGAGAATAGTTTTTGTGCGCAAAAAACAAAACAAAATACCGACTTTATTCAACAAGTGCTTGTCTTCCATCTAGCCTTCAGACGTGAACTCACGAAGCACCACGACGCATGCGCGAGAATAGAGCCGGCGTTCTGACACATGACCCGGAAGCGAAGAGCTTTGTTTACAAGCAGAGGAAGACGCGCCGTATCTAAGCTGTTGAATTCTACATTGATTGATGCTTTAGGTCTTGGCGTAGTGCTCAAAATGGGGCTAAAGTGTGCATTTCCTGGATGCCTGAATGCCGGCTCTACGTCATTTTCTCGCGCATGCGTCGTGGTGCTTCGTGAGTTCACGTCTGAGGCCTAGGCGGAAGACGAGCACTTGTTGAATAAAGTTGTTATTTTGTTTTGTTTTTTGCACACAAAAACTATTCTCGTCGCTTCATAAAATGATTGTAGAACCACTGTAGTGATATGGACTTTGTAATGACGTCTTTAGTACTTTTTATGGGTCTTGTGAGTAGAGGCCTTTCTGAGCCATCGGATTTCAACAAAAAATATCTTAATTTGTGTTCCGAAGGTGAACAAAGGTCTTACGGGTGTCGAAAGATGTGAGGGTATGTAATTAATGACAGAATTTTCATTTTTGGGTGAACTAACCCTTTATGGTTTCCTTACTTATACATTTAAGTATTGAGTAATATTAGTTAAGTACACATACTTACTACAGGGTTTGGATTAGGTTTAGGGTTAGTTGCATGTAATTATGCACAATTTATAGTAATTACTATAGAAACTAAATGTAACTTGTGTAACAAGGACCGTAGGACACTGTAAAATAAAGTGTTACCCAGAGTTACGATGCAAACTTTATCAAATAAGAGGCCGATTCAAATTGTGCTGTAATGCAACGGGGCCAGTTCTCCTCTGGCCAATAACAACGCTTCCGCGATACTTCAGTTTTTATGTCTATAATTGTAATCGTTTAGGTCTTGCAATAATTGTTCTAGATGTGAAGAAGTTGTCCTGATTCTTGATGTAGGTTTGGATCATTTGAGATCTTCAAACGTGCTGATGAGTTCACTGGCCGGCAAGGTCCCAGCTACGGCCACGATGAGATCAGAACCCAGATGCTGGATTATGTCATTGTGAACTTCTACCCAGAGATCCATCAGAATCACTCAGACCGCATTGAGAGGAATACCGCTTTCTTCAGAGAGGTAGACTGAGATAATTTTCTTTTTTGCATTTAATAAAATCATTGCTGTGTTTGCAGTATTGATCCATTGAAACAAATGATAAAATACAATTTTTTTCCTCCCAACAAGTTTTAGATCCTTTAGTTGTTTGTTGGTCTATAATCATCTCATTATCCTCTCTGACCTTATTTACCTGAGTGACTTAGCCTAGCTACCATCATCAGATTTAGCTTCTTATCCATGGAGACTTTATCACTGCATGGCAATAAAATATAAATATAAATAAAAATGTAAAAAAAAATGTAAACAACTCTTTTAGATTTAAATTTATATTGTGACTTATTGAGGAAAAATGCTAGCACAATATTTTATTTTTATCCTAAATCTTTAGTAAAGTATTTATTTTTCTAATACTTTTCTAATAGTTCAAGCTTTGACATGATATAATAGTAACAGATTTATGCACTATATTTTAAATTAGTAATATGTAATATAAAGCATTAGCATTTTTATTGTCTATTTGTATTTAATATATAAATATTTAATCTGTATTTACTTGAATGTGCATCTTTATTACTAGGTGACTTTACGAACAGCGAAGCTGGTGGCTCAGTGGCAGTGTCTGGGTTTCTGTCATGGAGTCCTTAATACAGATAACATGAGCATTCTGGGCCTGACTTTGGACTATGGGCCTTTTGGCTTCATGGATCGGTAAGGTCTCACTTAAACATTATGTTATTCAGAATGTTCAGCTATTATTTGTATTAATCGTTGAATTTCCTTGTTTTTCCTCTTTAGTTTTGACCCAGATTTCATCTGTAATGCTTCTGATAATTCAGGCCGGTATACTTACCAGGCCCAACCAGCCATCTGTCGCTGGAATTTAGCTCGGCTGGCTGAAGCCCTGGAGCCTGAGCTACCTCCAGACCGGGCCGAACAGGTCCTGGATGAGTACCTGCCACTCTACAATGGCTTCTATCTGAGCAATATGAGGAAGAAACTGGGTCTGCTGAGAAAGGAGGAACCAGAGGATGAGATTCTCATCACAGAATTTATGCAGACCATGCATAACACGGGTATGAAGATTGTGTAGCAGTCATATTAGAGTGTCAAATATAGTAGAAGCGGGATAATTGCTGGACCGTAACCTCTTCCTCGTCCTAGGTGCGGACTTCACCAACACTTTCCGCAGCTTGAGTCAGATTTCCTGCCCAACACAGGAGGCAGAGGAAGATGAAAGTGAGGCGATAAAAAAAGCCACAGAGCTGCTCCTGCAGCAGTGTGCCTCTCTAGAGGAGCTGAAAGCAGTGAACAAACCCACCATGGATCCACGGTAACACCTTAGTGTATATGTTAAAACTTTAACTGTTAAAAAAGTTCTAATTGAAATAAAACTCAAATAAAATATATATATTAGGTATTTAACTTAAAAAAGAGAAATGTTGCCTTGGCAAGTAACTGAAAATAAGTTACTATAATTGCTAAAAATATTTAAAAAGAACAAAAACTAATAAAAGTTACCAAAGCACATAGCAAAATTACTAAAACTTTAACATTTAAAACGAAAAGTTGTTATTAATAAATGCTTTAATAAGATGTAAATAACTAAAATAATGTGGTTTGAAATGAAAAATGAAATGGTTAAATATCTTTATTTACAAATTCCTGTTTTTGTTTTTTCCTTCAATGTAGTGAACTTGCAATGCTGTTGTCCATGGCTCAGAGTAACCCTGCACTGTTCCAGATGATTTCAGACAGGAAGACGGTCGCCCGGCAGCTTGAGAGACTCTCAAGACTGAAGGAGCTGATGGACACCACTGCAGAACAACTGAGGGCCAAGCACACTGAAGACTGGTCCTGCTGGATCAAAAAATACAGGTACAGAAAAGAAACTTTGATTTATTTTTATCCCATGCATTCGTTTCCTATTGGCAATGAAAAATGTATTATAAAGCATTGTTCTTTGAAACCAAAAAGACCTGAATAAGACCAAGTTGTTTTAATAGTTTAGGTTAGATTTATCTGTGTAAATGAATTATTATTTTCCTGATACAATGTACTCTTGCAAATGTTGTCTATTTAATTCCCAAGGCAGCGGCTTGCTCATGAGTGTGAGGCAGGGGTTGATGTGAAAGATCTACAGAAGGAGAGAATATGTGTGATGAACAACAACAACCCACATGTGGTACTCAGAAACTACATTGCCCAGAATGCAATAGAGGCAGCTGAAAATGGTGACTTCTCAGAGGTGAGGCTAGCTTTGTTAAAGAGCACCTATCATGGAATTTTGAAATGTACCTTTCATGTAGTGTGTAACATAGATCTAAGTGAACAAAAACATCCTGTGATAGCTTGAAATATGACAGTGCACCGTATATATAGTTATTTTCTTTCAAAAGTAAGAGTCGACTCGGAGTCATTTTTAAGAATCGTTAGAAGACCGAAGCTTTTTCTCTGACTAGATGACGTCAACTTGTCAAGTTATTTGAATACGATACGCCCACTTATTACGCTCCAAGACGCCAGTGAAAACTAGAAAACATCATGGCGACGAGACGCTGTGTTCTGAAGTGCCACTCAAAAGCAAACTTCTTTCATCTGCCCAAGGATGAGCATTTGAAGACTAAGTGGCTTGAAGACAAACCATACATCGTCGCGATTGTGTGTTTATTAGTCGTCAAATGTATGTTTCGCGATCTCAGGAAGCTTTTATGATGGACTTCTATTATGGCACATGGTTCTTCTTCGTCTGTCTGTACATGGACTACATGTGCACAGAGCGCCCTCCGGCTGCCAGTATGAATTGAAAACAACACATAAGAGACTCAATCGCTCATGATTAGGCTATAACTGCCCATTTTGAGGAAGTATTGAATAAAAAATACTCCTCTGTTTAGAAATTTGACACAGACATATGAGAATCTATCAATATTTCTCCTCATCTGCACACTTTTGAACTAAAAGCCCTGAGGGATGTTGATTTGTCGCGAGTCTTCGTGAGGAGAATAGAGGAGTTTTTTTATGAATGAGATCAGCTGAGGCTCATATTACAATCAAACGGTACCGACGCGGTTTTCATATTCATAACTCCTGACACATTAACAAATTACTGTCACTATAAGACTTTGATGGGCGTTCCGTTTCCGAAAATATCTGCACAGACTAAACCAATCACAACTGACTGGGTCATCGGACCAATCACCGCAGATTAGCGTCACGTAAAGGCGGGGTTTTGAAAAGTGAATCACTAAAGGAATCATTTGAGAATCGCTGTCAAAACAGGTAAAAATAAATGCATATTATAAGAAAACTAAAGTCTTTTTTGTCATTGCATGCATGCAAAACTGTTGTTGGGGACTTCTAAAACAATATTTGGAACATTTTAAATGCCATGATAGGTGCTCTTTAATCAAAGCACCAAAATTGAAATTTCAAGAGACATACAGTACTATTCAAAAGTTTGGGTCAGGAAGATGCATTTATTTATTTATCATTTAAATACTTTTATTAGGCAAGGATGCATTAAATTGATCGAAAAAGACATTGTTACAAAAAATATTTCCAATTAATTGCTGAAAATTCAGCTTAGCCATCACAGGAATAAATTACATAATACCATTACATTTACATTTATGCATTTAGCAGACGCTTTTATCCAAAGTGACTTACAACTGAGGAGAACAGGAAGCGATCCATCATGAGGAGGCAGTGAAACACAGAAAGTGCCTGAAGTACTAAGTTTTGGACATCGCAAACCGAGCACCGAACACGATTTTCCTATTTTTGTCCCATTTATTTTGCCAATTTTTTCACCATTGCATAAATTAGTTTTTTTTACTATTTTGTCTTGCTTTTAAAATAAATTACTTTTTTTTTTTTTTTTTTTACAAAACTACAATTTAAAAATATTTATTTAACACTGAACATTTTTAACATTCCAGCAGACATTATACAAACAAAGCACAATATAACTTTTAAAAAAAAAAGTAAAAAATATTTTTATTTGGCCATCATATCTTAGGCCTATTATGCCTACAGGTATCATAATCAAATCATAATCAGCATGCAAATGGCCATTTCTGCATCTTTCTCTGACATTTTAAAGCCTTCGTTAAGCCTTGTTTATACCCGACGCGTCCGCAGACTCCGCACGAGTGAGATCGGGTGCGCACGGCAAAAATTACGTCATCGCAGAAAGCTAAGCGGACGAGGCGCGCGCGCAGTCAGACGAAAGTAAACAAGCCTCTCTCTCACACGCGCTGGTTGCTATATTTGATCATTTCATCAAAAACCTCATTGTTCGGTAAAATTTATTTTCACTTTTTTCAAGTCTTTTCACTTATTCGAATAATTTTGGTTGCCGAACAATCGGTGCATCCCTAATTAACATGATAGACAGCAGCAGGTAAATTAGGCTGCTGTCACTTTAAGAGCTTATGTATGAATCCAATATACTGTTACACAACATGCGTATGTATGTAACAAGACAGTTTGAGCAAAGTCAATTTGGTATTTGCAAGCTGTTTGAGAGGTGGCTTTATGTGTGCAGCACTTATGTAGATCAGTTGTGCACGCACTTTTGGTATGAGTGTGAAACCAGCGGGAATGACAAATTATGCGCAATACAAGCAGTATTCAACAGAAGAGGACGAGACGAGTGAGTGCGTGGAGGCAGGTGTGTGTCAAATTGTAAATTCGCTGTTGGAGAGAAGAGAGAGCATATCGATACATATACTTACCGACCGCAAACGTTTGAACAGTAGTGTACATTATTATGTCTGTTAATAAATATTAATTATCTTGTGATGTGATTGTACTGCATACATTCTATCAAGTCTTAAAAATTTACATTTGTATCGTCTTCTCAAATCCATTAGGTTCAGAGAGTTCTGAAAGTGTTGGAAAAGCCGTTCTCTGTGCAGGAAGGTCTTGAACAGCCAGGCTCTGTGGCAAGAGGAGGAGCGGCGGCTCCAGGGGAGAGAGATGAGATCGGAGAAGAAGGAAATACTTCAGGAGCAGAGGCTCGAGTACTTGTCCCATATGATAGCAAGCCCCCCATCTGGGCCAATGAGATCTGTGTCACCTGATCCTCATAAAACCTTTGTGACAACTAACCTGCTCATTTAAGCAGAATAATCCTGCAGAAGCTGGTTAGGTGTCGGTGAAGGCATTAAATGAGGTATTAAACTCCTGTCCACCAGTTAAAAACATGCAGTAAGATAGTGTGTAGGGGCTAAATGGAAATCCAGCACGTTTACTTCTGTATATTTAACTGGTTAATGATGACTTAGACCACCAGTCTAACTATGACCGGTCTCAGTCTGAAAGATAGAAGTTGTGCCGCTATATATATATATAAATGACTGTGGATTTGAATGTAGAAGGGTGTTTGAAATGAAACGCACAAGCCATTGAGCAATGTAGCTCCAAAGCTTAAACGCACAAATCATTTACTTAAAAGGTGTCTATCTCTCTTTAAATCGTGTAATTATACAAGTATGTAGTGGTGATGTAACACAATCCCATCAGTAGCTAGAACATTGTATTATTCATCCACTACACCTACTTGCAAAGGGTATCCTAACTTAAAATATTTAATTTTCACTTAAGTATTTTAAGTTTCCCTACCACACAGCTTCACCTAGTCTACATTTTTTTTAAAGTGTGATTTACAAAATGCATAAATCGTTACAAGTGGACTTTTTACATTTTCATTTTGGATTCAACAAAGTATTTTCATATGCTTTGAGTCCATTCCTTTAAATGTTGTTTAAAACATGATTAAAAGAATGTTAGTGTTTTTCTGCATAGTTTCAACAGCTGTGAATAACATTATTTATATAATTTTAATGAACTTCCCTGATGAATATGCAATATTTCTAAGATAAAGTACTAATTTAATAAAAATAACAAGTAGCACATCTGTATTCTATTTTTTTTTTTTTGGTCAACCAGGATTATTTCTCAGTGAGAGTGTGTGGGGAAGCAGTTTCCATTGTTTTCATTTTGGGAGGAATGTCTATGCCTGGGGCCCAATACTTTAACATGTTAAAACAGGTTCAGGTGTGCACCTAAAAATACTAAGGCAGATTTCAACAGTGTACTTCAAGACAAAAAAAATATATGGCATATACAGTAACAGGGAAAACAAGCATTCTTTTTTTTATATTGTAAAAGACCAAAATATATGGGACTCCCAAAGCCCTCGTTTTAACGGTTTTCAAGGCTGTGGAAGAACAAACATGCAGCAGTTCTCACATTCACTGAAGGACAAACTTTTCTTGGATATTTTGTCTCAGTGATGCAACTCATGTATGGATCTGTTTTGACATTTCCTTAAAACTAACTTGTATATATTTTATGGTATAATACTTCAAATAAATAGCAAATAATCCAATGACTTGTAGTCTTTTTCAATAATAATAATAATACAAATAATTATTCATTAAATTCTAAGATCCTTTCAGTCACCATCTTGAATCTGTTACATATTCATTACATAATAGCATTTATTCCTAATAGTGACACTACCCTAATAGTGATAAGTAATTATTTATACTGGTAACACAGTTCATTGCCATTGAATTCTATTTGTGCCTGTGGTTCAGTTATCAACTATTATTCATTTCTGAATGTTATTCACTATGTTTTCCATTTGTTCTCATACCTATTTCAGTTTTACTCTATTTTTACTTTATATAGTTAGTATTCCAGTTATTGTTGTACTCAAGTGAAAAGACACTAGTTTTTACTTGTGGGATCGTAGTCATTACTCGAAGCAGTATTAGTATCTAAAGAATACACACAGAGAAAAAGGTTGTCAAAATTGTACCTTTAGGGGTACAGCAGCTTGTCGCTTGGGGCAGTACCATTAAAAGGACATCTTTATACCTTTTTACTCCTAAAAGGTGCGTATTAGTACCTTAAGTTGCTACTATGAACCTTTTTGTGCTTAAAAAAGGTACAAAGATGTGCTTTTAAGGGTACTGCCTCAGCTACAAGCTGTTGTACCCCTAAAGGTACAATTTTGACATCCCCTTTCTCTGTGTTGCTACTAATAACTTTTTTTTTTTTTAAAAAGATACAAATACACTAGTCACTATTTAATTACTTATTTTTAAATTACTACTAAGTACTAGTAACATTTAAATTTGAAATTAGTTCGGTTTACGCAATAACTATATGTTAAAACGGCTTGCCATTCACTCGGCCACGCCGGAGAGGGCGCGGTTGCGCGCACACGCACAATCTATGAACGTGGACAGGTAGATTGCTATTATCCGTGGACAGGTAAAGCTGGAAATCACAGCTGCGGGACTCGGGATAGCACATTTAAAGGGGTATTCACCGTCATGTCGGTCCGATCAAGACCTGGATATTATCGCCAGGATGTAAATAAAACCGCTTGGGAGGTGCCGGACAGATACAAAGATCTAAAACAGGTGGGGACGGGGGCATATGGTACAGTTTGGTGAGTTGTTGTTCTTATTTTATGTACTTCCTGAAAAGAATCGTGATTTTAAAAACACTTAATCCATTGTCACTGTTGCAGAACAATAGGCTATATCTGGGATCTATTCAAAACGTCGGTAGGCGAGCAAGTGAAAAAGTTAAAGAATATCTTATGATTAAGATGCCCCAAAATGTTTTAATGCGATCCAAATTCATACAGCATATTAGCGAGTCAGTCTAGGCATGTTTTCTCCATTCTCCATGCGTGTTCACAAGTTAACACAGGAAATGAGAGTTTCAAAATGAAGTGCCTGTAAGACTAACTGTTACGTTGTTTACAGCTCGTTGCATTACTATGAGGTTAATAATTGTAAGATGGCAGCTGTTGACGAATGCTGCCTGTGGTCAGGTGATGATGGTTTATTGCGTTTCCATACTTCCTTTAATAGTCCAAGAGGATTATCTCAGAGTAACCCATTATCGCGTCTTGAGACACGTACGTCCACAACTGAATCTGCCATTAAAGGGACAGTTCCCCCCCAAAAATGAAAATTAGCCCATGATTTACTCACCCTCAAGTCATCCTAGTTGTATATGGCATGCTTCTTTCAGACGAATACAATTGGAGTTATATTAAAAAAAATGTCCTGGCTCTTTCAAGCATTATAATGGCAGTGGGTGGCTGTTTCTGTTTTGAAGTCCATAAAAGTGCATCCATCCATTATAAAAGTGCTCCACACAGCTCCGGGGGATTAATAAAGGCCTTCTAAAGCGAAGAGATGCAATGCGTTTGTGTGCGAAAAATATCCATATTTAAAACTTTATAAACTTAAAGGACTAGCTTCCGACAGACTACCTACGCAAGTCGACTTATGGCAAAATTTAATAACCTCTGACACGATGTATGACACAGGATGTAGGAGTGTCGCAAGTTTTGACGCAAACAAATACTACAAATCTAACTCTTATATAGATATACTCCAGCATTTCTCGTTTAGACTTCTAATTTATGACCAGTGTTTTGTTTTTGCTCATTCCTCTGTGCTTCCGCGTTCATCAATACGTCATACGGGGTTACTCTTTCACCGTAAATCGATGCGTACGGCCATCTGTCGGAAGCTAGTTATTTTAGTTTTAAAGTTTTAAATATGGATTTTTTTTTCTTACAAAAATGCATGGCTTTGCTTCAGAAGGCCTTTTTTAACCCTCAGAGCCGTGTGGATTACTTTTATGATGGATAGTAGTGCTGGGCGTTATGACCAAAAATGTATATCACTGTATTTTTCTAAATTATATCGGTTTCACGGTATATGACGGTATTTTTTCCCCTATGCATGACAGGGTGTTAATCACATTTTCTACTGATTGAGAGAGGAAATACTGCAGGAGATTGACTAGAATACCCTGTTTTACTGTCATGACGAGTGAATATTGTAGAAAAATTCCACACTAGAGTTAATAGGTCTACAGGTTAACAAAATGATGCTGTGGAGAGACAACAAACAATAAAACACAGACCTGCAACACGCTCAGAATCATACTTACAGACACCTGAATATTAAAAGTTGAGTTGAGGGCACCTTAAGCATTTTAAAAATCTAACCCTCTATAACAACAAACTGCCAAAACGAAGAGAAATGAGTATATTAGCAATACATTTTACAGGACTCTCGGAACGAATGACACATCAGTTTAACAGAAAGAATAAAGCAGTTACTTTTTGGCCCATTCTTCTTTGAATTGTCAGTTTATTTATTAACTTACATCGTCTTTTGAATAATCCATCGTGTCAGCGCGTTCGTGATCAGACATAGGTTATCAGTGTAATCAGTGCATACATTTCATTTTAATAAGACGTGATGAAATATGCGCGCATACACGCTTCTGGTTCATGTCTAGAGCACTAGAGTTTTTGAAATATGTCCATAAAAATTTTAAACGCACTCGCTCCGGTCTATATCAGTGCTAAATGATCCATGTGGTGAGCGTTGTTAAACTCATCGCAGCGCTCCGTGCAGAAACCGCGCTCTCTCGCGCGCCGCGTGTAGTTTGAATTCTCAACTATAATCAAGGGCTGAATCCGACATCGCTCCCATAACCTCAAATATAGCATTATTTGGAGGGCACAGCGCTTTGTAGTGGTGTCCGAAACCTTAGTGGACGTTATTGAGTGCACTCATTCTATCCCATTGCACCGCAATAACGAGTGTACAGCCGATGTACACACAACGGTTGTCCGACTTCACGCACGTTTTCATTCACTCCTTCAAATAAAGTGATAACGTAGGGAATAGTGAATGAGAGTATAGGATACAGCCATAGGCTGTGCTGTAATGCTCTGACTGCTCTTACTACAGTGCATCAATGAAATGGGTCCCCTCTCAAACAATGATGCGCTGCGCCGCGTTCCGAACGTTGTTTAAGCGACATATACCGGTATTGCGGTATCATCAAAATTCATATCATAAAGAAAATTAATACCGGTATTCGGCATGAACCGGTATACCGCCCAGCACTAATGGATAGATGCACTTTTATGGACTTCAAAACAGAAACAGCCATTCACTGCCATTATAAAGATTGGAAGAGCCAGGACATTTTTTAAATATAACTCTGATTGTATTCATCTGAAAGAAGAATGTCATATACACCTAGGATGGCTTGAAGATGAGTAAATCATGGGCGAATTTTCATTTTTTGGTGAACTATCCCTTTAATTTAGTAAAATAGCAACATTTCCACTTTTGAAATTATATTATATTAATATTATAATAAAATATTATATCACTCAACCACTAATCACTCATCCTCAAACCAGTCCTTCATATTTGATTAAAATATATCACTTAAGAAAAACAGAAATATGCATACACGTGCATGTTCAAAAGAAACTACTTCTTTGTGCATAGGCGTTTCTTTTGCGAAAGCAAGCTTCTTTTGTTGTAAATTCTACTATATTTATGTATTCTAATTCAAAATGCTTGTAATTATTTACCACTGGTGATTTACTCCTCAGCTATGCGTTTGACCGGAGGACAGGGTCAAAGGTGGCCATCAAGAAACTCCATCGTCCCTTCCAGTCTGACTTGTTTGCCAAAAGAGCTTATCGGGAGCTCCGGCTGCTCAAACACATGAAGCATGATAATGTAGGACACCAAAGATTAATGCATGCGGAGGGCACTCTCATCTGCCCTGTTGTAAATTAACAGATTTAGATTTACACTCTCATGTTGTGATGTATTTGGCAACCACTTTCTCTGTTTTGGTATAGGTTATTGGACTTGTGGACGTTTTCACTGCAGACCTTTCTCTAGACAGATTCCATGACTTGTGAGTATTTTACAATCGTAAACTGACAATGGCCATGCTTCAACTGTGATTGCGACAGCTTGTTTTGGATGTATGGATGCATGATCATTATCTCGTCTTTTGCACAGTTACTTGGTCATGCCTTTTATGGCTACTGATCTAGGAAAACTAATGAAAATGCAGAGACTGTCAGAGGACAGGGTCCAGTATCTGGTCTACCAGATGTTGAGAGGACTCAAAGTGAGTATTTTAATAATGCAAGCTTACACACCCTCGCAAACATATTGTCATGAATCGCTTTGTGTTTACAGTATATCCATGCTGCTGGAATCATTCATAGGGTGAGTACAGTTGTGTCAGTCTTATACACATATGTACACAACATGTATTTCTCACTGAGAAACCACTAACCTCATCCGTTACCTTGCAGGATCTCAAACCAGGCAACCTGGCAGTAAATGAGGAGTGTGAGCTTAAGGTATCTCACTACGTGCATGTATTCATGCTTGTCAAGATAAAGATTTATTTGAAGCCTTATTGTACCGTTGTCTTATATTATAGATCCTGGATTTTGGTCTAGCCCGGCAAGCAGACAGTGAAATGACGGGCTACGTTGTGACACGCTGGTACAGAGCGCCTGAGGTCATTCTTAGCTGGATGCACTACACACAGACTGGTTAGTGCCACGTTGCATGCACTAATCTCTATATGTTATTCTTAATTGTTATGAATAATAATATTGTATTTTATTTTTATATCATTTATTATAGATTAGTGGTTAGCATGTATTATTATTATTTGCTCCTGGGAGACTGTGCTAGTATTTACACTATCCACACTGTGGAGCTGTTAATACTTAATGTATATCAGTGCTGGTCTTATAAAAGCAACAGGAAGTGCTTGATTAATCAGATAATCCACAATTGCTATTTAAACGGATGATAATTCAGAGATATGTGTTGTGTTTGATTAAAATTTCCCCTCAGTGGACATCTGGTCAGTCGGTTGCATCATGGCAGAGATGCTTCTAGGGAAACCACTGTTCAAAGGAAATGACCGTATCCTTCCTCGCAGGAAAACTGTGGTTTTTTTAATGTACATATTTATGAGATAATATGTAATTGTGGTTTTGATGTGGTGATTATTTGCCTCTCACCCCCAGTGTATTTGAATCCTTGACCATTTTCCGTCAGACCTGGATCAGCTGATGGAGATCATGAAGATTACAGGGACGCCAACAAAAGAGTTCACAGCCAAACTACAGTCTGAAGATGTGCGTTTCATTTATATTTTCATATTAAGATTAGTTTGCAGAACTCTCACCATATAAATTATGAATATAAGTCACATGGCATTTGTTTTTCTAGGCTAGAAACTACATAGCAAAGTTACCAAAACTTAAAAAGAAAGATCTTCGGGCATTGTTACCAAATATTAATCCACAAGGTAAGAGTGTTTTCAAAGTGTTTTTCTCAATCAATGCAAATAAGGGATGAGTGTGTGTTTTTAATTATTGTTATCCTTTATTAAATAGAAATCATATCATAATTATGTACAAGTATTTTAACAAATCATTTGTTTTATTCATTTTTATTATGCAATTATTTTCATTTAATATGCATGCAGTTTTGTACGTCTAATATTTGTACTTTTATAATTCCATTTGATACACACCAGGATCACTTTTAAATAAACTTGTGAAGGAAAGCTTAAAAGTTAAGGTCATGTTTGGGTTACAAGAAAGAAACAAATTTGTATATTTTTTTACTAAGCATTCATTACTGTAATTTAATTTTGAAAGTAAAGTAAGGGATTACTCATAAGATTTTTTTGTAATTTAATTACAGTTACTTCTGATGTAATGGCATTAAAAACTATATAGACTATAGAACAGTTCTATATAAAACAATAGTGGATTTAACTTCGAAATTGAATGTCTTATTTTAAATGTTAATGTTACTTTTTTTTAATGTAACCTCCTTTTAAATACTTCTGTCAGTTCAAGAATAACTTATGCAATTTTATATTATATTTTTAAGGAATTAAAAGAGCACTTTCATGTCTATCCTTGTGTTGTTAAACTTGATATGGGATTTGGAAAGTAATTATTAATAAGTATTATAATACTTTTTTAAAGAGAGTAATTAATAGAGAAATGCAATTACACTGTTGAAGATGTAATTAGTAGTTACTAATCAGTTACTTTTTTTAGAGTAACTCACCCAACTCTGGTTAGCAGCATGCTCTACTATTTGATCAAGTATATCTTTCATGCATACATTTGATGAAAATAATTTTGAACGTCACATAGTTGTTTGTCATTTTGACTGTGTTGCTCTCCTTTTCAGCGATTAATGTGTTAGACAGCATGCTGCTCTTGGACCCTGAAAGTAGAATAACAGCGGCAGAGGGATTGGCTCTTCCCTTCTTCTCAGAGTTTCGTGAACCAGAGGAGGAGACCGAGGCCCCACCGTATGACCATTCACTAGATGAGGCTGATCAGTCAGTGGAACAATGGAAACGTAGGTTTAAAAAGTTTGATATGAGTGACACTAAATTCACAATAATTGGTGTAATGGATGAGGAAACCAGTTATAACACTTGTTTAAAGGCACAGTATGTAAGATTTTTGGATTAAAATATCCACTAGAACAGTGTTATATACTTTGTTGACTTGTGTACTTACACTATCCCAGATGTTTCCAAGAATGTTTAAATCCAGAGAAATCAGCTGTTTTTACCAGGACGGGGATCGTGCCCGTGCGATGCCTATCAATGACATCATACCCATGTTACCCTCAATGTTTCGGTTTTATTTTGTAGAAACCATGGGAACACCAAAAACGCTTTAATATATTGTGTGTTTTATTAGACATGTGAGCAACTGTTTGAATACATTCATCGACAGAAAACTCATCATTGTTATACAGCTCAAGCTAGTCTTATTGTTTAAATTGTTTTCTTAATTTACCACGAGTACCATGTTTTACCATGCCTAATATCCATCTAGCTTACTGCAGTGTGCAACAAGTGTCTCATAGTAGCCGCTGAGCGAACGCACAGAGTAGCATTATAACATAACTTTCAACACACTCAGATGTATCTAATATGATAAAACAGCGCTGCGTTACCCCACATACGTATGAGCGGAAGTAGAAGTGCTTGTCTGTGGCATAATAAAAGCTCAGCGAAATCCGGGCATCATCAAGCTACGCCTTTGTTTTGAAGAAGCGACCTCTTGTGGGTCGAAAAATTACATTTTGTGGCTTTAAAGATGCATAAGACATTCATTAGCTAGTATTCCAGTCTTAGGTGTGATGGTTTATTTCAGAGAGCTAAAGAAATAACCAATTTCCCTTTGTTCTCTTTTCCTCTGTCCACTTCCATTCCTTTCACCCCCCAGGACTCACCTTCACTGAAATTCTGACCTTCCGTCCGGCTCAAGTGGTGGAAGAATCTAAAGAGACGGCTCTTTGAGATTGCTTATTTTTACATCGTCAAGGCTTTACATTTGTACCATTTGTCATTATACATACTTTTAACAATTTTTTACACAGTAAGTGTACTGTTTTATTCTTAGCCTGTTGTGTGCTAGTGTTTGGCACAGATAGGCACAACTGAACCATCGGCAGACCTGCACCATCCTGCAATTTGATTTGGATATTTTAAGTCCTTGCAAGTATGTGATTTTTATAGTACATTTATCTTTTATAGTTTTTTTTTTCTCAAGCAAAGAGCCACACTGAAATGCTGCAATGCAAATGTCTGTATGGTTTACATTTTTAGGGTATGTTTACACAACACCGTTTCCAACTGAAAACGGAAAACTTTTTATGCGTCATTTACACGACAACGGGCCTGAAAACGCAAGCTTATGTTGTCATCTGTTTTCAGTTCATTGTTGTTGTGTAAACATACCCTTAGGCCTACATTTTTTTTCAGGTTTTTGCCAAACCCCACAGCCAAATACCAAGTATCTGCAAAAGTATTAACTTACCTTCCAAAACAGTTTGTCAACCTGACCACAGTCACGAATGTAGAGTCCAGACAAATCATGCAATTATGCAAAGGAAATTGACAATGTACTGTAAAAATAAGTATTTTTAAATGGATCACATTTATATTTGAGTTGTATATTTTTAAATCAGTTTTATGGGGGAAAAGTAGAATGATTGATTAAAAATACAAATTAAAAATGTTCTGCTTTTGATGTTTCCAATTCTTATCTTCAGTGGTTTATATTTTTGCATGTTCCAATGTATTTCCATGTGACACTTGTTGGAAAGGAAATGGAAGTCAAAGGAACTCTGGACCATTTGTCATGAAATCCAGCAGAGGGCAACATTTACACTTCTTTTGCACTTTCCTCAATAGCATTTCACAGTAATAGTTTTTAGAAAGCTTACACAAAAAACTCCATTTAGACTTGAGGTCCCTGTGCATCCTCATCCTTTATTTTTATGTAGTTAATGTATGTGTGAGCATTGCTGCTACATGTCGAGACTGTGCAGTAGTCTCTGAAGTATATAGTCTGTTCAGTTCGGAAGTTGACATTTGCATTTCTAGTTTAGGGACACAATTCAATCCCTGTCCCATGAGAGTCTTTCTCTGTTCCTGCAGCCTGTGTTTGATACCTGGCCTTTTCCTGTCCTCTGTTTGGAATCCTTTTGTGGTTCATGTGGTCAGAGAGTATTCTGCATGAACGAAAATAGAGGGGGAAAAATACATTTGTCAGTATTATTTTTTGGCAACCAGATGAAATGACGGAGAATGAAAGAGGAAGATAGGAAGCAGAGTTTCTCCTCTAACTGGTTTATTTAAAGAAGTTCTCTGATTTCTTAACACAAATGTCTTTCTTTGTTTGTTAGAATAAGCAGCTGCGTGATAAAGAATATCACAAAGGTGTTTGTAAAATTCACTGAAGTTTAAAGCTGTTTTAAATGGACTGTTCAATCTAGTACACTCTAAAAAAAAAGGCTCGTATCATAGGGGAACCTTTTTTAGTGCTATATAGCACCAATTTTGGTGCTTCAGTGGTTCTTCAGCGGTTCTTCAGAGGTGCTATATAGCACCTTAGTCAAAGAACCGGTGAAGAACCTCTGAAGAACCGCTGAAGAACCTCTGAAGAACCGCTGAAGAACCACTGAAGCACCAAAATTGGTGCTATATAGCACTAAAACAGGTTCCCCTATGATTACGAGCCAAGAACCATTTTTGGTGCAATATAGAACCTTTTTTTTTTTTAGAGTGACCTGATTTTGTGCTTCAGGTAAAACTGACCAGGAACAAAAGGTTTTAATTGTAATATACACTTGCCACATACCATTGTCATTGCATTAGATTAGAACAGAGTATAAACATTTGTCATTCACATCTACGCAGTTGACATTCAGACATTTTAAGTGTCCAAATACTTATTGAGACTACTGTATGTTTATATATATGCGATTTCACAGATATCTCTTTACACTGAGAACACTATGTCCAGTGATTAAACTATGGTAGGTTGTCCCTGTCAAACATCCTGTCTTGTGTAACACTCTTGAAATGGGACAAACGCAATATTTCATTGTTTGCTTATGTTTACATATTTTAGAGATCTTGAACTATTGCATAAGCGACTGAGCTTGGATAGGTCTTATGCTCACCAAAGCTGCATTTATTTGATGAAAATTAGAGTGAAAACTGAAACATTTAAATACTGAAATTAAAAAATAACGTTTTTCTATTTAAATATATTTAAAAATGTATTCCTGATGGCAAAGCAAAACTTTCTGCAGCCATCACTAAAGTCTTCAGTGTCTTCATTACATTTATTATCAATATTAAGTTGTGCTGTGGAAACCATGATACATTTTTTTCAGGATTCTTTGATGAATATAAAGTTGAAAAGAACAGCATTTATAGAACTATTTTGTAATATTACAAATGGCTTTATTGGCACTTTTAATCAATTTAATGTGTACATTTTTTTTTTAATTATTTATTTTACTTACCCCGACATTTAGATGTTTAACCCTTAAACGCATATCTCGGGTCTTTAGCGTCATTCACTACCCTCCTCCTCATTAATTTTTTTAAGTCAAGTATTCCTTAGTAATAGTGACTTAAGTATATAGCCTGCCTTCTTAGTATTCCTCAATCAATTAAAAAAATGACCAGCACTTAAAAAGAATCACAAGCTGAAGTGTTGTACAATACATGAAGACTTTATAAAGCTTTATAGACAGATAGGTTGATAATCTGGAAGATGAATTCTTCAAACTGTGGTACAAGAGGATGTGCTGGTCCTTCAAGAGTCACTCTCAACCTATCTGTCGATAAAGCCTATGAAAAACAAGAAAGTCTTCTGAATAAGGTCAAAATACCGGCGAGATCATAGAAATATATACGTAGATTCCTCATTCGACCGGGGGCGAGGGCACTAATGAGGCATTTATGTATATATCAATGACCGCGCCGGTATTTTTACCTTATTCGCAGGAAGTTATGGCATTCTGGAGAGCTGATGACATTCGTCTGATATGAGGTGAAATAATAGCATAAATACTGCTCGGTTTCTTGCAGAAACCGATCGTTTCATGTAGAATTGGACCCCATTCACATGCATTATACGACTGACAGACGGCAACGGTTGGAGTTAAAAATCTTAATTTGTGTTCTACTGAAGTAACAAAGACACCTACATCTTGGATGCCTTGGGGGTAAGCAGAAAAACATCAAATTTGAAAATTCTGTCATCATTTACTCACCCTCAAACCTGTATGAGTTTCTTTGTTCTGCTGAACACAAAAGAAGATATTTTGAAGAATGTTTGTAACCAAGCAGATAGAGCAACCATCTATAGAAAAATAAAAAAAACTATGGTAGTCAATGGTTGCTCTATCTGCTTTGTTACAAACATTCTTCAAAATATCTTCTTTTGTGTTCAGCAGAACAAAGAAACTCATACAGGTTTGGAATAACTTGAGGGTGAGTAAATGATGACAGAATTTTCATTTTTGGGTGAACTATCCCTTTAATTCTTAATTCTTTTGCAGGTAACATACGTCTTTTCTTCGCCACCTGTTTTTGTCTGACCCTGCTGACCCAATGAGCATTTCACAGTCCAATGGTCATGCCTTAACTGTAATGTCTAGTATTGCATTAGTATTGTATCCTTCTTATGGGCATTTCATAATTTTGAGTTAAATCTCTTTTTTTGCCTCATTTTATCTGTAAAAGAAAACGTGCCTAATGAAGTGCAATAATGATTGGCGAAACATTCAAGCATTCAAGGGTTAAATATTTCAGTGTTTAATTGCCTACCTCTCATCTTGGTAAAACACTGTCTATCATTCTCTGTTGCTTCATGCTCTCTGCATATTTTACAATCTGTTTACTTTCTCTGTCTGTCTCTTTCACAAGCACAGGGAGATGCACGTGCCTCCTTGCTATTTAGCAGATCTTCATGAATCCTTTGGCTTAGCGGGCTGCGCAAGAGGAAATTCCACTGGCTCAAATGTTCTCAGTAAAGGCCCCAGCGTGGATCAAGGACCCGGAATCCCTGGAACCCACTGACTCCTCTGCAGGGACAGCGAGGGGCCGTGACGGTGCCACAGATGGTTCTCCTCCAGTCAGTAGACAGACTATGGTTAGAATGGTATTTTAAATATCACCATGCTCATAAAAATAACCAAAACATATGTGCTTGATCTTAAGAAGTTTATACTTGCCATTCGTTGCTTGTTTTCATTCCACATCATAATTCTGTTGATAATAAAGGAAAGCTGAGAGTGATCCCATCACAGATTATAAAGTATCAGCACTGTTTTTAGAAATGATCTAGTGCAGAATACGCTCTCTGTTCCGTCTTTTTCATTTGTGAGGGTCCTACAGGTTCTCTGACGGACTGTATGTGTGGTAGTATCATCTGAAAGGCCCTAGAGAGCCATAAGAGCTGTACTTGACTGAAAAACTTCAAGCTCCCATTCTGGCTTGACCAAACCTGTCAACGTTATGAGGTTTACAGCTGCCTAAGGTCGGAGGTGGTTCCTTGACTTTATCTTTTTGGAGGAATTTAGCTGTTTTAAAGAACAGAATGTTCCTGGTTGTAAGTGAGGTAAGAGTAACACAACAACAACATCCTCCTCATTTGGAAAAGTTCTGGGGGGCTTTTAGATTTCTTTAGCACTACTCCAGGAAATTGTGGTCGCAGTTTCACTGTGGTCAGTTATATGCAGTTGGCTCATTTATTATAACTGTATATCAAAACAGCTTTTAAGTGGTTCACCCGACATTTGTTCATTTGTCTGGAGAGTACTTTGTTATTGCTGGAATTCCGTTTTAGAATACATAGATGCTACTTGTTGCAGTCTATGTGAAGTTCTTGATTTTTTTTGTTTTGTTTTTTTGTGTGTCGTGAACTGTTGAGCCAAAAATTATAATTGTCCAAGCATGAATGAATATGAAAATTAGAAATACACTTAAATATTGTATTTTATTTACAATTATAGGGCTATATACACACTACTGTTAAAAAGTTTGGGGTCAGATTGTTTTAAAGCGTTCATTAAGCAAGGTTGAATTAAATTGATCATAAGATACAGTAAAAACATTGGTACAAAAGATTTAAGTTTCAAATAAATGCTGTTCTTTGGAATGTTATGTTCATCAAAGAAACTTGAAATAATGTATTACTGTTTCCACAAAAATATTACGCAGCACATTTTCAACAGAGGTTTGCAATTTAGGCCGGAGCATTGTCTTGTTGAAAACAAAACATCTGATCATTCCTATCAACTTTTCATTTCTGGGAAGCAAGCCATTCAGCAATATTCTCCTGTACTACACAGCATTAAATGACATTTTACACTTTCACAGTGAAGTTCCTCACAAATACCATCAGCTAAAAAGGCTCAACACACAATGCCACCTCTTGCTCCATGCTTCACTGTGAGATGCATTTATTATTATATTTCTCCGCAGATTTTCGAACACCGCTCTGAAGTATCACCATGGAACTCATGTTTCACTGCGGTTCATCACTCCACACACAGCTTCCCATATTCTGCCAAAAACTTCATTTAATTTCATGACCAATAATAAGCTTTTTTTTTGGCCCAGGAGTGTGTACACATTCATTTACTATGCTACATCTAACATAATACTTACTATTCTAATAGCACATAAAAGATAAACAGGACAGTCTTTTTAATTTTAAATTAAATGAGCATTTTTGAAATGTTGTAACCCTATCATGCCGCGATCATATCCCACTGCATTCTGTGGTCATGCTAATTGTAAATGATCTGGTTCCTGTATTAAGTGCTTTTGTAGACACTGTGATGGAAAACTGTGGCTCAAAGTCAGAAAGTGTTTATTTGGGACCCTCTCCTTCTATTTCTCAACCACAAGGTTACATAACTATAAGCACTTGCATAACATCTTTTTTTTTTAGAATTTGAGGAAGGTAAATCAGAATTTTATGGTCAAATGGCTGTGTACCTGCATATGGCAACAGTATGTAGGAGATATGCTTGTAGAGATGGCCAGTTAAAGACAGACGGATTTATGATATGCTGTGCAGTAGAGGGTTGTGATGAATCATTGTGGCCACTTTGTTCATTTAACTCTCGCGGGACAGTGTCCAGCAAGGTCAAGATTTGGGACACTTTGCCCAATGCAGTTAAATTGCAGTTTAGGAATTCCATCAAGATCACTTTTATTTGCCCTTTGTATTTTTTTCTGATATTTTGACAGGTGTTTTTCATACTGGTGTCACACCGCAGGATGTATGTGAAAAGTTGATTCAAATGGTACCACTATAGGTAAAAAGGGTAAAGTGGTATTTTACTTAAAGGGTTACTTCAGTGATTTAGCCTTAAGCTTTGTATCAGTAGAAACCCGGTAGTATATTCAAATTGTGGTACTTTCCCCCCTCATATCCCCCTGAGACGAGAGAATTATGCATTTTATTTCTGGAAAAAATCCTGCGATGATGCAAATATCGTCATTTTGCATCATCTGAGGATTTTTGGCCAGAGGCTAGAGACTACAGGAGCTAGTTCCGCATGTTTTCAACCCGCCCACAGGGGAGGGATCTCACTCGCAGAATGTAAATGCGCACGCCCGCTGCCGCTCGGCAGTTTCAACTTTTTAATGAATTCCTATGAAAGTTTAGCTTCCACATGCGATCTGATAACTCGCCAGACTGGACACGCGCAGAGAATGACTGCCGCGCTTACCTCAGCTCTGCTCAGCTCTTCTCTCGTGATGAATGAAATCTGACTCCTGCTGCGTTTCTGCCGTGCCTTTCCTTCGGCTCACTCACACTTTATTGAAAAGACACATTCAGTTTTTAATTGTAGTGTCTATTCTCTAACTGAACAAAATGATTTTATTACTATGAATATCAAAACGACGTGGGGCGGTGCTGTGGTGGGCAAGTGATAACCAATAGCCGTGGCTTTGGGAGTGGCCTCGTAGGGCAGCGAAGCAAGTGCATTCTGGGAGTTGTTGTCTTTCATCCACATGAGACAAAAATACATTTTCTGTCTTTTCTCAGTCTAGAAGGCACCAAATTCAAACATTTCATCAAACATCACATTTATACAACCCCAAATCAGAAAAAGTTGGGACAGTATGGAAACCGCAAATAAAATAAAAAAAAGATTTCTAAATTTACTTTGACTTGTATTTCATTGCAGACAATATTAACACAAAATATTTCATGTTTTGTCTGGTCAACTTCATGTCATTTGTAAATATGCATCCTTTCCTGTCATTCAGACCTCCAACACATTTAAAAAAAAGTTGGGACAGGAGCAATTTAGGGCTAGTAATGAGGTAAAATGGTTAAATAATGATGTGATTTGAAACAGGTGATGTCAACAGGTGATTTTAATTATGATTTGGTACAAAAGCAGCATCCAAGAAAGGTCTAATCCTTTAGGAGCAAAGATGGGCCGAGGATCGCCAGTTTGCCAACAAATACGTGAGAAAATTATTGAAATGTTTAAAAACAATTTTCCTCAAAGAAAGATAGGAAGAGATTTGGATATTTCACATTCAACAGTGCATAACATAATTAAAAGATTCAAGGAATCTGGAGGAATTTCAGTGCATAAAGGACAAGGGCGCAAGCCTAAGCTGAACAACCGTGATCTCCGATCCCTCAGGCGGCACTGCATCAAGAATCGTCATTCATCTATAAGCGATATCACCACATGGGCTCAGGACTACTTTGGCAAACCTTTGTCAAGTACCACAATGCGTAGTTACATCCACAAATGCCAGTTAAAACTGTCCTGTGCCAAAAGGAAGCCCTATGTTAACAGTGAAGCACCGTCGACTTCTCTGGGCTCGGAGAATGTGTGGCGCATTTTGAAGCACAAAATGCAACAACGAAGACCCCGTAGTGTTGCCCACCTTAAGACTTGTTTGCAGGAAGATTGGGACGAAATTACACCTGAAACACTTCATCACTTGGTGTCTTCAGTCTCTAAACGTCTTTTAAGTGTTGTGAAAAGGAATGGCAACATTACAAAGTGGTAAATACTTTACTGTCCCAACTTTTTTTGAAATGTGTTGCAGGTCTGAAAGACAGGAATGGATGCATATTTACAAATTACATGAAGTTGACTAGACAAAACATGAAATATTTTGTGTTCATGTTGTCTGCAATGAAATACAAGTCAAAGTAAAATTAGAAATCACTTCTTTTTTTTTTTTTGCGTTTTCATACTGTCCCAACTTTTTCTGATTTGGGGTTGTACTACATAAATGACATAAATACACATTCATCTTCCCAGCGCTGAAGTGCCCCTTTAATCATCATAATCATTATTGTTAAGTCAGAATTTATTTCATTTACTAGATTTTTTTCTTCAAATATATATATATATATATATATATATATATATATATATATATATATATATATATATATATATATATATATATATATATATATATATATATATATATATATATATTTGTAGTGACAGTTAAAGGGTTAAAAAAAAGTGCACTGTCCATTTAATGGCCTGCAGTGGCAGCTGTGCTGTCACTAACTTTGTCCCTGCCACACAAAGACACATTAAAGCTACTTTAAAGGACCACTATTCAATTGTCCTCTCTCTCTACACACACACACACACACACACACCAACTTGCCATATGTCTACCCCTAAGCCCCGCCCCCAGTCCCAAAGATCCCGCCCACCAACCTGGGGGATCGAATATCACGTCCGTCTTTCGCTGCATCACTCGACTCCTTCTTTCATCCTAAAATCGCAGTTACAGCGTCAGTGTTTAAGCCGAAACCTCTCGTCCACGCGGATCTGACAGCACAGATTGTTAGTATGATACCCCAATCGTCATCTGTATCCTAGACCGGGGGTTGGGAGGGGAGAATCAGATCTTTTGACCCCAGCCATCATTCCCTGGATAACGGGCACCGAGCCACCCGACAGCCTCAATTGTTGTTTCCTTTTTGCCGACATCTGCTGCATGTTGCTCACATTTGCATCCGAAGCAACAAGAGGTCTGTATTAGGGTGTGATGGAACACTTTCATCTCAATCCCTGAAGAAGAAATCTGCTTATTTGGATCTGAACATTTAATCTATTCTGTTCATTCACTGAGCGTATAATAACAATCAAGGGCTTGGTGACATGATGGAGAGTGTGGAGAAGGAGTGCGGCGCTCTGGGTGGATTGTTTCAGGCGATCGTCAACGATATGAAGGTACCTACCAGCACTGTTTTATTGATGCAGATATTTAGCAAAAAAAGATGGTTGTGTTTTACTGCCTTTGTTTTCATTAGAGGTCCAGCTGCCTGCACCACTGATGCTGTGATTAATGACATGGGGTCTCAGCATGGAGGGCTTTGTTGTGAAATGAGAATTGAACCCTTTTGTAGATGTCTGTAGAATCTTTTATGTGTTAAAGCACATTTTTGTGCATTCCATTCGAGGTAAATACAAATAATAGACCTACGTAAAAGACGTAAACGAGAGAGAAATGTTTTTTTCCCTCTCAGAAAATAGGTCTAGTTAGGGGCTTAGTTAGAAATGATCAAAATTCTTAAGAATTTATCTTTTCTCTAAAAATATAGGGGGTTTATATGAAGCATGGGCACCACCCACTTGTCCAGGCTTGAACAGAAATGTAAAATTATGTTTTGATAGTCAAGTGTTTTACTATGTGAACTAGCTGTCTGTTCTGTTATTGCATGTGTAGAGGCTCATATGTTTCAATTTGACATCATATAATCCCATTTTAACCCAATTAATTTGACTTGACATACTCGCCATTTACAGATTTGAAAATTGTGCACTAAAAGTCTGCCTAGCTATTAGTTGTCCAACGACCAAATTTACCACTATTTTGGACTCGAGTCAGAATATCTCTCTATCATATTGATGATTTCTGAAAGCAATGTTAATGTGCAAGGATTATGCATGGCTCATAAAGAGATATAATGCATCAGTGAGCTTAAATGTGGAGCTCAGCTAAAATCTCGCTTGCTCAGAGCCTTGTTGTGATTTTCATTGAAGAAAAAAGAATCAATAACAGCTTTTATGCGTCTTTTTGTAAGTAATACAGTATGTAGAATATTGACATTCATACATTTAGAAAAGCATTACATTTATTTTTGTCAGAAGATAAAAATTTGTAATATAGAAACTCATTCTAATTATGCAACATTTGGGGAGTAATTGATTTAGATATTACAGTGGCTAACCTAATATCAATAAGAGATATTCAATTACATGCCATATAAATATTGGATTTCTTTATTTGCGCTATTCTCATTCATTTATTTCTTTTCTTTGCACTATTTTTTGACCCACATATCTTGTTAAGAAGAAACATTAATGAAGACAAGGCAAAATCTTATGTTATTGTGTGAAACGTCTAATGTCATTAAAATCACACACAAAAATAAGGTTAAAAATGTTGTTGAAAGATCCAAGGAATTTGCGCATTTGTGTAAATAAACTTAATTTAATCTCTTCCCCTGTAACATTGAAACCTCTCATGGCCGTCTCTCAGATATGATCTCCTTTTCCTACAGCTATTTGCACTTTTTTTTTTTTCTGGACTGCTTTCCAGCCTGTTGCGTTGCTGAAGCAGAACCCTGTGGTTGTACGTACTGTTCCATAAATGGTTTCCATGTTCTCATGCGGCTCCAGTAGTGAATGTTATTGCTGAAAGTTGGCGTTTGAGTGAAGTTCAGTGGCCAGATGCCAGATCTGGAGTTCATATATTGAGAACGGCTTCAGACTTGGCACAGGACCAACCGTGGCAATGTTCAGCTTGTTTGACATGCAGTATATCAGCACTTGTAAAGAGGGTGCAGCTCCGTGTTGTAATGTCAGAGATGATGTGAGTAGGTAGGGCAAACTCCTCTTCGGAAATTAGCATATTGTAGCATTTCTCTACTCAGTGATTTCACTTGGCAGACCAAGGTCTATAAAACAGTTTACAGCTGTGGCCAAAGGTTTATGACAGCTATTTTTGTTGGAATAAAATGAAATGAAAACACAGAAACAGGCTTTTTTTTTAACTTCCAAAATAAAAACTAAGAATACAACTAATATTGAATTAAATACGTAATAATAATTATACTCATCAGTTTAAAAACTAATATTGTATTAAATGCATAATAATAATTATACTCATCAGTTTAAAAAATGTCTTGCTAACACTGTATTTTGATGGTCCACTTTAGACATTCTACTACTAACTTTAAGTAACTTTGCACCTACATGTCAACTAACTCTCATTAAAGTATTAGTAAACTGTCTGCTTAATATCTGCTAACACTTTATTTTGATGCTCCCACAACAGACATTCTAACTTTGCAACTACATTTCATCTTATTCTACTTACCCAAAGCCTAACACCTAACCCTAACCTAACAGTCTACTAAAAGGTCAGCTATTTGACTTGGCATGTAGTTGCAAAGCTACTTACAGTTATTAGAATGTATAAAATAGACCATCGTAATAAAGTGTAACCCAGTTTATTGTATTTTTTTTCCCAAGACGTTCAAACGTTTTGGTGTTTGTTTGTTTTTAGCTTTTGGGTTGTGACTGTGATAGCCTCCATGAATACAGATCAACTCAAAGGTTGATATGAAAAATTGACCATACAAATAACATCATTAAGGTCAGTTTCATTCTTTGGTTGAAATGTTAGGACTTTCTGTCATCTTGTTTAATGTGTTCATTGGCCACAGGAACTTGCATGGAGCCTAGGAAATAACCACAGCATTTGGCCTTTCTTCAAAGTTTTGTCACCGATTCCAATCGCAATACGATTCTTCTTTCATCAAAAAAGAGCAAGACGTTGATATATGAATGTTTTATTAGGAAATTCCCATTTTATCCTGGTTTCTAACTAATACTGGAGTTCCTGATTAGTTACGATCTTATTCCGATTCAAAAGCTCTCAATTTGATTTTGATGTGATTTAATATCAGTTTGTAAGTTTGTCATTATAATATTAGCCTACATTTTAAAACTTCAGATACATTACATTTACAACTTTATTGTACAATATCTCAATCAGACAAAATGACCCAGTATGTTAGACTAAGTTTAAACCTGAGATAATGAAAATATTTTTTTTAGATCTAAAAAAAGGAAGACTGTTATAACAACATGCTATGTTTTCTGATTAAAATATGATAAGATGATCATATTATTGAATTAAGTTATTGTCTATTACGGCCCATAAGTGAATGGATCACAGCATCTGCAGACGGTTCTCAACCTGCAACAACCTTATTTGTTCATCAGTTTTAATCTCAATCTCCTTGTTTCTTTCTTGTTGCCTAAAAGCTAATCAACCACGTGTGGGTTTTAAATTTACCTGGCTTTGGCTGTTTAGAGGAGTTGGCGGAGTATGTCAAGATACACTCTAAAAAATGCTGGGTTAAAAATAATCCAAGTTGGGTTGAAAATGGACTAACCCAGCAATTGGGTTGTTTTAACCTAGCATTTGGGTTGTTTTAACCAAGCGGTTGGGTTAAATGTTTGCTTAAAACAACCCAATCGCTGGGTTAAAACAACCCAATTGCTGGGTTAGTCCATTTTCAACCCAACTTGGGTTATTTTTAACCCAGCATTTTTTTAGAGAATAATTATTCTTATTGTATGCATTTATGTACACTACCGTTCAAAGGTTTGGGGTCAGTAAGTTTTTTAAGAAATACTTTTATTCAGCAAGGACGCATTAAATGGATCAAAAATGATAGTAAAGACTATTACATTGTTATAAATGATAGGCTACATTGTTATATATTTAAAATAATATTAACAATATAAAATAATATATATTATTCTATTGAACCTTTTATTCATAAAATAATCCAACTGTGATAATATTAAGAAATGGTGAACATCAAATCAGCATATTAGAATGATTTCTGAAGGATCATGTGACACTGAAGACTGGAGTAATGATGCTGAAAATTCAGCTTTGCTATCACAGGAATAAATTACATGGGTTGCACTTAATTTTACAGTATGTGCACTTACATGTACTTACAGTGCACTTAAGAAAGTACTAGTTAATATTAGGTAACTGCATGGGTTAAGGTTAGGTTTAGGGGTAGGTTTTGTGATAACTATAATAAGTGCATAGAATGTATATGGGGAACAGGACTGTAAAATAAAGTGCTTACCATAACATGTAATAATATATTACATGCAGCCTTAGGTAAGCATATGAGATTTCTTTTGAAGCTTTAAAAAAACTCTTACCAAACATGTGTATGGTAGTGCAGATTGTGTGTAACTCAGGATGTAATTTTAGGTGCACAGTGGGCAGCGGAGCAGAATTAAGTTTTCTTCCAAAACACAAGAAAGCCTAGCTTCCAACATCAACAAACGACTCCCTAGCTTTAATTTTTTAAAGAAATAATAAGAAACCACTGCTTACAGTAGATATCTCAGGTATTCTACCATGTGGCTAGTGTCTTTCCATCTTTAGTGGTTCTGTCAGTAAACCCGATGCCAGAATATGCAGTTTTTTGACAGGTTTTTAACACAAATGTCTATAGAGACAGAGGATTTTCAGACAGATACAGAGACCATGCAAAACAACCTTATTTCAACCTCTCCAGTTTCCTAACAAGAGCTGTCAGCACAGTTTTAAAAAGATTGCTCTTTCCTGTCTTTACACATTTCAGTCTATTAAAGACAGAGTTTCTCTTGAATTGATCCAGTGTGAAAGCCTGATGCCTTTGATGATTTTTCATTTGTTTTGTATAAAAGATGCATCTTGGATTGTGAAAATAATTATTATTTTGGAATTAAAATCTTTTTCATTCTTTTACAGTTTTACTGTTGTTTACCAGTGTTGCTGGTTGAGTTAGAGGGATATTTCACACAGAAATGAAAATTCTGTCCTCATTTACTCACCCTCATGTCGCTCCAAACCTGTATTGTTGGTGGTTTTGGCGCCCATTGACTTCCATTGTATGAAAAAAACAAAAACAAAAAAAACAACACTGAGACATTTTTCAAAATATCCTCTTATGTTTCAAAGAAGTAAGTAAGACATACAGGTTTGGAACAGCATGAGAGTGAGAAAATGATTTTAATTTTTTGGTGAACCATCCCTTTAAGAAGCCTATTGTGAGGACACCAGCATCCTATGTTGGGGAACAACATATGCTGTTTTTTTATACAGCGTAGGAAGCTATGATGACAGACAGGGTCAGCACACCTGGATGAAATTTAGCCTGTGTTTCTATCGAGAATGTTCTTCTAAAACAGATGGAAGAGTGTCATAACTGTTTGTATTCAACGAGACATCTGGTCCTCATCTGAAGTGCTTTGCGCTCTCTTTGTGGTACATGGAGTTCTGAAGGTGTCTGTGTTGGGGTACCTGTATGTGTGCAGTTTGGTTTTGAGGTTTATGTCCTTACTAACTCTCTTATATGTGTCTCTTCCTTCCTGTAGTACTCATACCCAGTGTGGGAAGACTTCATTGCAAAGGCCACAAAACTACATTCCCAACTAAGGTAATTTAACACTTCAGACGTCCTTTTATTGATTATTTCTTTGATCTTTGTGGAGATTTTGATGCTCACATTTTAGACCTTATTCACCGTAGCGCCATCTTTAACGGGAATTAAAGTGAGGATGTGAGGGATAGACATAAATTTTTTCTTTTAATTGTGCTGTTACTTAATGTGTTTTTGGATTGTTCTTCTGACAAAACACTGCAAACATATCTTTCTGAGAAATTTCAGTAGACAAAAAACCCCTGACAATTTGAACAGTGGAAAATGATTAGTCATCTTGGAGCTTTATACAGCTTTTTACAGGGGATGGCATTGAAAACATGGTAAGTCTATGCCTCACAGCCCCACTTTCATACCTGTCATGGCACTGCTCTGAGTAAGGTCTATAGGCCCTGTCCCAAATGTCACCCTCAACCCTTGCGGTCGATATTTTGATGCACGAGGTGTTGGGTAATAGTCCACATCAGTGTGGAATCGACTAAAAATCGAATAGCCCACGTGAGCACCCTTCTGAATCATAAAATGACATACGGTACACCCTAAGGTCTCATGGACTCGCACAAGCAAAGGCCATGAGACCACAAGTCCACATCAAGCCCTCCATTCGAGCCTGAATCTGCATTTTCAAGAAGTGAATCAGATTGATTTTCAACAGGTCTGCCTTCTGTTCTTAATCAGCGCTGGCGCTGATGACTATAAATGTTTTGCTGTTTACTCCCTTCACAGAACCACAGTGTTGGCGGCTTCAGCGTTCCTTGATACTTTTCAGAAGGTGGCAGACATGGCAACCAACACGAGAGGTACATTTTTCAGTAAAAAAAAACATTTTTGGGTTGCAGAAGGTTGTTGACGGTGTTTTGGGAGACTATAACAAACTTTTGCATAGTCAGATGGCACAATTACATTCCAGAATACGCCATTGGAAGGATGCTGGAAGTGGGGCCGCACAATTGCACGAATTGCGATCACAATTATTGTGATCACAATTTAAAATGCAATAAAAAGTTCCAGCTTTGCTGTGCTTGTTTGTAGGGCTGGACAATCTTTCCAACATTTTGTGATTATATATTAATGTGGCTATTAAAGGAATAGCTGTCACAAAAGTCCACTGAGGCGAGTTGCTTTGAGAACCCATGTGCAGTTTATTTACAAAAACGTGACGGATACAAAATACAAAAATAAACAAAGATGTGGCTTAACGATGAACATGAAGTTAAACTCACCAACAGCAGTAACGGGGAACAAAGCTAGACAAAGGAACAATGGGAACGCGAGGGCAATATATACACACGGACTAATGATTAACAAGAAACACGTGAGCATGATCAAAACATTGAACCATTGAGAAAACAGGGCACATGACAGAAAAACCAATAGGTGTGTACAGTCGCCACATGCAGTTGGGGAGGAGCTGAGAACACTTTCTGCTTCTGCTTTACCACATACAAAGTGAAATAAACGCAGTATTTGTCAAATACACTGAAGTTTCAGAGACATTTTCATTCAATACTTTACATTGCTTAAATACAGCCTCTGTTTGTACAAGAATAACGTTCAGCTTACTATTCAAATACCAATGAAGTGTGGTCTACGTTTTTTTATCAATTTTATTTTGATAAACATGAAAAGAGGCTTTACTGTTATAAAAAATAGATTTGTGAGCATTAGTAGAACTTAAGGTTTTAGTACAAACACGAAAAACACGTGATTGCTGTCATGCGATGAATCCGGCCAATCGTGGAACAGCTGTGTCGTCATGAGAGCCCGTGTGAACCAGCCGTCTGCTCTCGAATCGCTCACGTGGTACTTTGATGGCATACGTCACAGTCATGTGGCGTCACCGCTGTCTGAAGTCTGTGACTAAATTTTAAACGGCATGCACTGCTTCAAGTCAGCCGCCGATCGGTCTGAGCAGCACTGTATGAAGTCGAACAAACCTCATAACACATGAGACTAGGGAAGCACATGACATGATCACACGAGGACAAGGGAATCACATGACAAACAGGAACCATGACTGTGACAATTACAAAATAAAAGACATAAAAACATGAATGTGAACCAATTCTTCTTTTAGCCAAACCCAATCGGGATTATATTAAGTAATATCCTGGCTCTTTCCAGCGTTGTAATTGCATTGAATAGTGCCCGAGTGTTTAAAAAAGCGCATCCATCCATCATAAAAGTAATCCATATGACTCCAGTGAGTTAATAAATGCCTTCTGAAGCGAAGCGATGGGTTTTGTAAGAAAAATATCCATATTTAAAACTTAATAAACAATAATCACTGGCTTCCTTCAATGGGCGTACATGTGTTGACGAGAGAGTTACGTGGTTTTTGCGTAAGCTTAGTTGAGAGCATCTATTCTCACCTAAGCTTGCGTTATGCCTATGTCATACTTCCTACGTCAGGTCAGAGGTCACCCTTCCGCCGGAACGCAACTTTCTTATGATTCGTGATTCGTTCAATGGAATAATATATTATTAATATTATTTTAAATATATAACAATGTAGCCTATCATTTATAACAATGTAATAGTCTTTACTATCACTTTTGATCCAAGCCAGTGATTCGTTTATGTTATTTTTCTTACAAAAACCCATCACTTCACTTCAGAAGGTATTTATTAACCCACTGGAGTCGAATGGATTACTTTTTTGATGGATGGATGCGCTTTTTGGAGCTTCAAAAACTCAGGCACTATTCACTGCCATTACAAAGTTTATTATTTAATATAACTCAGATTATGTTCAGCTGAACAAAAAAAGTAATACACACCTAGGATGGCTTGAGGGTGAGTAAATTGTGGGATAATTTTCATTTTTGGGTGAACTGTTCCTTTGAATAAAAATAAAAAAATGCAGGGAGCCCTTAAAATGCTTCTCTTTTGTTGATGAGCGCTTCTCGTTACAAGTACACGAAGATGGTTGGCACATGCTGCGTTTGCAAATGCTCTTTGGAGTGACCCAAACTCAGATCAGATGCAGAGATTTGTGTAGAGCAGCATTTACTGTGAACCAAGCTGTTCTGAGACACTGAAAACACCAGATCGTGAGATGCTCATGTGTAAGAGCACAGTGCTGCGCTTCACTCTGAAGCATGAGGCATATTATTGTGATTTTGTTTTAATTTCAATTAATCGTGCAACCCTAGTTGAAGGTCATACTTAAATACGAATACAGCAGAAAGTTCACTTTGGGTTTGTTCTGATAACTAGGAAATGGCTCGAGAGTCATATTTCATCATAGTTTAATTCTGCTTATAGCCTGGCTGCTATTGGATCTCTGAAACCGAATCCTTCCTGTGCCATTAAAATCCTCTAGTTTCTGCCTGCAGGGACCAGACAAGGCCAAACAAATCTAGTTTTCATCAACACGGTTAAATGATGTGGGTCAGGCGTAGCTGTCGGCCTGGAGCTGAGTTACTCATTTGTATCTGTCTTGTAAATTGCACCATATGTACACAAGCGCTGAATGCACTGGATCTTTATATCCCATGTAGTGTGCGTGGGTTTGTGTGTATTAGCTTGTGTTCACCGACCAGCCACAATAGACAAAAGGGACGGTTGCTATTGGCTACCAAAATCTGCAAGGTTACAGCACTACCTTTCAGAGACCAGACAGAGATAAAAGCTCTTGTTTTAAAGATCTGCTTAGTGTGGGAGAGAAATGATGATGGAATCGTTTTTTTTTACACATTGGATTATGATCTATGATTCATAAGTTTGCTTTGGGGTTAGACAGGCGTGGTTATACGTGAACTTGGGAAATAAATATAATGGATTGAAGATATATATTAGGGCTGTCAAACGATTAATTGCGATTAATCGCATCCAAAATAAAAGTTTGTGTTTACATAATATATGTGTGTGTACTGTGTATAATTATGATGTATATTTGAATTTGAATACACATACATAAATGTATATATTTAAGAAAAGTTATATATTTTAGTTATATTTAAGGCAAGTTATATATTTATATAATATATAAATAAAAATTGTTTTCTCAAATATATACATGCATGTGTGTATTTATATATACATAATAATTATACACAGTACACAAATATTATGTAAACACAAACTTGTATTTTGGATGTTTAGTCGCGATTAATCGTTTGACAGATATTACATTTTGAAAAATACATTTTGTAAAAATAAACAAATAAGTAAAGAAAACAATACATTTTGTAGTACTTTATATTTTGGTGTTTAAAAAGTATGTTTCTTAAGCCACATACCTGCATATTTAGCATATTCCTACAGTTATTGTAACTGGTTAAGAATGGTACTCTTGCTGTGATAAGAAATTAAAAGAAAGACTATAGACTAGAGTCTATGGAGACAAACTATATCACATTTGATTTAGTTTCAGTCTAGTAAAGGCAAATGCAAACCTATCCACCTTCACCCTTCTGCCCAGTTCAGATCATTACCAGATGCCAGTGAACCAGATTGATTCCATTTGTCCTGCGGGAGCGCTTTGTTCTGCACCGGACCTCAAACATACAGCACTGGCATAAATTAGTTCAGTGAACTATCAATACTTTTAGTAGATAGCTGTCACTGGAGCATTTTCACCTCTGACCTTGTCTGGTCGTTTATGACTTTGCGTTGATAGAAAAGTTGTACTATATACCATAATGTATCAAATGATTTTCAAAGAAAAGAATTCATTACAAGCTCTTCACCTTTATTTAATTCTTTTTTTAGTTTTTTTTTTGGTTTCCAGTAGCTCCACACTGAAATGTTATCTACTCTACACCAATGAGAGGGCAGTATATAATCCATGGTATTAAGTGTCAGCAACAGTAGGCATGCGTTCTCTTTGAATTAGGGACAGGCTGGGGGCACTGGCACAGCTGGAGATCTCGCTAAAACACTGACATCAGACGGATTCTCGTCTCACTGGCTTCCAGTGACATACATTCTTCCCCCCATCACCCCAGTTAGCCGGCCCATAATCACGCACAGTCCAGAGAGTCATATTAACTAACGACCACAGCCTTTCAGTGACCTGAACATGTAAAGCGTTTAAATATAAGTGAATCGCATCACTTTACAGTAAGGTTCATTTTGTTTATGCAGGTATCCTGAACTAACATGAACAATTTGTTCATATTCATAAAAAATTGCATTCAAAATGCAAAACAAACATCATTAAAAAAATCTGAATATTATGAATAATAATATTACATATAATACTGAATAATATAATATAATTTATTAGGGCTGTCAATCGATTAATCGTAAATAATCGCGATTAATCACATCCAAAAATTGTTCATTGTTAATTCATGTTTATTCAAAATACATTAGTGTTAATGTGAACTTATACAACTTTAAATGGTAGTAGCTAGCCTATATGCAACAGTAAAAGTAGAAATTTAATAAATACTGTGATTTTTTTTATTTTATGAACACAAAGTCATGAACATGAACACACTACCTTGCTGAAAAATCCAGACAATAAAACAGCATGAATTCCATGTTGGTCCTTGCTGGTTTATGTTGGTTAGAGCTGGTATAGTGCTTGTCAAGCTGGTGGACTAGCATAGTCATGCTGTTCCCAAGCAAAACTGAGCTGGTTTGCTGGTCCACCACCAACAAACAAGCACCCCATGCTGGTCTCAGCATGCAAAGCATACCTTAGCAATGCTGGATTTTTTAGGAGGGTATTGAGGTCTCATCACCTTTCAACTAAGTGGAGGGAAATTGTGCCATACATGCATTGAAGTATTTGTCAAGGAAAAGTCAGTTTAAGTTGAGTGTTTGTAGGCTTGTGAATACGAATACAGGGAACATCAATATGGAAGGAAATAACATACTGCAACTCTCTCTCTCTCTCTCTCTCTCTCTCTCTCTCTCTCTCTCTCTCATACCTTTCTCTTCTATTATGACTCTCTGCCTTTGATTACAAAGGAGTCCAGCAGTCTGGCTTGTTTGTGATCTTTATAGTCATGGCGTCATGGTCAGCGTTTTTTATAGAGCAGATGTGGGCAGTCTATTAGAGCACGTGTTAGACAGGCGTGGAAGTGTTTGATGTCTGTGTTTGACTTGCATTTTGGATGTCTGGCCTCTAAGAATAGCTGCATTTGCTTACATTCACTTCCAGTGATGAATGCTGGAAGAGGGATGTTTACTGGAACACAAGTCAAATGATACATGCTTCGTTCATCTAGTTCTTTATTAGCACATTTAAGTCACATGTGTTTATTTGATGTCAGCGCTTGCACCCGGCATTGCACCACCCCATAGTGATTTAGTTGTGTAAGTGTATAGTTAGTCCTGTGGGTAATTTCTTATGTTTTGAGAGACGCACCATGGGAGATGGTCACAAACCTCTCTATCATGGGATTGGAGTGAGGTGTGTTTTAATGATGGCTCTTGGGTCTATATTTGTGTGTTTTCCATCTACGCTGATGACAGGCTCTTCTCAGCGTATGTATACTGTATGAGTGTGTATGTCTATACAAGCAAGGAGCTTGGAGGCGATTTCCCCCGGCTTGCAGTGGCGAGGCAGAAATGTGTAATCCTCTTTACCTTGTTCTGACACACAGACTGAGTTTGTGCATGTTAGTGTGAGTGTGTGTCAGTGGGACGCAGTGGGCTGCTAATCTTCCCTGCAGCTCTGGACTGGCAGATGGCATGTATCCGTGCCAGCCATCTGGAGTGTGGGGCATGGGCAAGAATTTGCCTTACTTGGCACTGGAGATTATACCGTCAGATTCACACTTGCTACATTTCACCCTTTTTTATTAACTCACCTTTTTATCAGGTCTGTGGATCCTCAAACAGCTCCAAAGTGTTTTATTAAGCACTTAGAATTTGTTCATACGTGGTCATTATCTTTGCTAAAATGTGTTTGTTATTTGTATACTGATTATATGTAGATTCACCCTTTGAATATAATATATATATAACAAAACATTGCTGTGTAAATACATATTAACAGTAAGGAAATGGATTTAGAATCTCAAATTACTACAATTATTCAGTAATAAAAAGTGCAAATGGTCACATGAAACTACCCAGTTTTTTTGGCCATGTACTATGGCAACACCACCGTTTTTTGGTCATTCATCAATGGGTTGCCATGGATTTTTGTTTTTGGACATCTGAGATAGTTATACCATGGTTTTATTGACATGTATCATATGTACATGAAAATGGTAATCATTCAGTACCATGATGATATTATCTTTCAAACCTGCTAAATGGGGAAACTGTAATGTTCGACAAAATGAAGAACCAACAGATGTTAAATCCAACTTCTGTCCTTCATTATTTGTCTTTAGTAAAAGCAAGCACTCATTTTACATCATTGAATGCCTCTTATGACAGTCTTTACCACAAATATTTTTCAGAGGAAAGCTGGTATGCATTTAGAAGCTTCCATAATCGTTTGAAGCCAAGCACAGATGAATGGAAACAATATAACAATATAAAGTATTAAAAGAAAGGAACACTATGTTCTACATCCTGATGAAAAGAGAGTTGTTGTTGAAAAAACTGAAAGATAGAAAACAGGTAAGAATAAACAGAGGGTAGAGTATTGAATATCAAGATGAGAGAAAAAGTTAGAACTTATGATTTTTATATATATATATATATATATATATATATATATATAGATATATACATACACACATATACAATTTAAGTGTTTTTTTTGTGTGAAAAATTTATTTACTGAGCAAAAGTGACAGTAAATAAATGTATAATGTTACAGAAGATTTCTGTTTACAATAAAAAAACATATTTTGAAGTTTCTATGCATCAACATTTTCATCATTTCATGTGACACTGAAGACAGGAGTAATATTGCTGAAAATTGCTATCACAGGAATAAATTACATTTTAAAATATATATTAAAATAGAAAACAGTTATTTTAGATGTTAATAATATTTCAGTATGTTTCAGTATTCAGTATTTTTGCTAAAATAAATGCATCCTTGGTGAACAAAATTTGTGTGGATGACTTGTAATTTTACAAATAAGTCATAAGATTAATTATTTATAATAATTTAAATTATTAAACACACACACAACAAAATGTGTTCAAGTGTCCCCAAAAGCTCAGGAACGCACGTACACGACTCAGCGATGGAAAAGAAGCTGAGGAATAGCAGCCAGGGAAAAGTAACTGATGTTGTTATCTCCAACTCACGCCTGACCGAACTACTGTCAACCTTAATAGAGAGACAGATGGACAGAGAGAAAGGGAGAGAGACAGACAGAGAGGAGGGGTCTCTATTATGTCTGTTTTGGTAAAATGTGTGACTGTGTTTTTGCTGGAGCTATAATGTGAAGCACATCTGGCGAGGAGGACTGTGGAGTATTTTTAGCTGCACTGCTTTATCCCCCAGACAGGAAGTCTTATACAGGCTGTAAACACACATGCGCACACTCACACTAAGCCATACGCACACACGGGCATCCTTAATGTCCCCTCCATAAGGAGAGAGGAGAGAGTCCTGGGAAGTCTGGAGTAATTGAGAACAGATAGAGTGAAGGCAGGGGGCCAAATTCAGCTTTGCTGTCATTGGTCTTCCTGTCTCTTGTCTCGTTCCATGTACTCGTGCTAGATTGAACGTGTGAGAGTGTCTTTGTTTGACATTGAGTTCTTCTGTTTATCAGTCTGCTGGTTTATTAGATCGTTATGTAACCCTCAGGAACTTTCACAGACATCTTCAGGCGTCTAAAAACGTGAGAATAGGGAAAAGCTGTGCACGTGTTTGTTTTTATTCATGTGAATTTATGTTGGGGGTTACTGCTGAGTTATGTGGATGTGTTGTTTATATGAAGCATTGAGTATCTCAGCACTTCATGCTCTCTGTGACCTTACACAAAAGTGGCCCCAAAAAGACATTTCTTAAATGGAAAGTGAATCCTCATTCATAGCCCCATGTACTTTTCTAATGTGATGCATTTCTGAGTGAAACTAGATATTCGGTGAGGAAAAATCAAGCGGCAACCTCCCCCAGTTTCTCTTGAAGCCAATACGGAAGTGCCTTAAACTGCAATTCATCGACTGGCTGCTAGAGACAGGCTCCAGAAGGGAGCAGAATCTCATTGAGCTCCATGTTAAAATGCCCAACTTTACAGCAGAAAAACAAATGTTTACAGCGTGGTACAAATTGTGGTTTTGGTCTATACGGCTAATTTTGCCCTTCATGACAACTGTGAGGGGGGTGATTTTTTTTTATAACTCATTCATTTAAATTATATTAAGCCTTAAAGTTCTGCATAATTAAGGGCATGGCTACTTGGGTGATAGGTGGATTGCCGTTTGTCTGCTGTCTGTTAGCCAGCCAGCCATCACGTCACCTCAACTCCGCCCACGTCCCGCCTCTTTGCCCATTTTCAGTTATCCGGGAGTGACGTGCTGCCAAGATGGCAACGGCCGACTTTGAGGCTTCAAAACTGCTCTTCAGAAACCTATGGGTGACGTCACGGACACTACGTCCATATTTTTTTACAGTCTATGGGAAAAATGTAGGGAAAGACTTGTTTATCCATCAGGACTTTATTGGAGAGTCACAGAATGAAGACTTTGAATGAATGTGAGTTTGCTAAAAATGGCTACACTGAAATGAACTTGTCAGTTATTTTAAGTGCATTTCTATATTGGCTAATCGAAATCATGGTTTCTGGTTTAAACCGGTTTTGTTCTGCGTTGAAATAAATCACAAGAATCTATTTTGTCTAAATGGTATTTTCACTTGACATCACATTGTTGATGTGCAGAACACATTCTGGCAAGCTTTACTGACTGCAGAAATTGTTTTTTGACTTTTTTTTCTTGTTTGTTTGTTTTTTACATTACAGAAAATATGATGCATACTTTTTTTTTTAAAAGCATCACAATAAATATTAAGGTCTTTTGATTTTGTCCAACATTTAAATCAAGTAAATTACAGTAAATAACAAAATTCTACCATTATATTAAGAATCCCGAAAATTTAAGATAAACTAATCATTTTGGTTGTAACAAATTAGAGTATTTTTTATTTTATTTGGTCCAATACATTTTTTTTTTTCAGTATAAAAAATAGCTAACATTATATCGCATGCAGCCTATAGTGACATTAGTGGAAAAAATCAAACTGTTATTTTGTGATGAAAGATTATTTGGAATAATGTGCAATGCTGAATCATTCACAAAAAGACCAAGAATGTGCATTATCACAAGTAAATACTGATTTATTTTTTACTTTAATGTTGCTTAGCAAATTAAAGCCTTTCCACAATGTGTGACGTTTCAAAGGATCATGCGATAATGTTTGTTGTAGTTAATGGTAACAATTTACAATAAGGTTCCAGTAAGAACTAACAATAGAAAAATACTTTTAAAGCATTTATTAATTTGTTCATTTTCAACATTTACTGATACATTATTAAAATCAAAAGTTAATCTGTTAATATTATTTGATGGACCTGAGTTAACAATGAACAGTTGTATTCATATTAGCATTAACAAATGATTAACAAACTCTGTTATAAACATATTGATCATTGTTAGTTAATGCATTATCTAACTTTAACAAAGGGGATTGTTAACATTTTAGATTAGGGGACAAATATTTACTATTAATCAGTAGCTTATTAGCATGCATATTACTAGCATATTGGCTGTTTATTAGTATAAAGCACATATTAATGCCTTATTCTGCATTACCATATTCTAGGTCCCTTAACCCTACACCATACCTAAACATAAGCAGTAATTATTGAGGGAAAACTCCTAGTTAATAGTGAATGTGTTCCCTAATCTAAAGTGTAAAATCAGGGGATTTTATAGATATATGCAGTTTGCTTGAAGAAGAACTTTCACAGTGAGCTGCTGGGAGACCAAGGAGAGATAAGACCATGAATTATCTTGTTTGACTCTCTCACGACTGTTGCAATGCCAGCCATTCACAGGCTCTGTTAAGAGTGTGTGCCAACCACTTCTGCACCTGCACACATATTCATTCAGAGAGAGAGCGAGAGAGAGAGAGGGCTCGTCTGAGAGGCCTGTGTCCACTGCTTCTCAGTTCAGATGGCACATCATGGCAGTGAAGGCCGTTACTTTATCTGAAATTATCTGAAATCTGATGTTTTGACTGAAATAATGTTAATGTTAAGGTTGCATTTAGTTGTTTCCACATTGAGGTGGCTAAAACAAACTCTATTTACTTTCTTAATGCACATTCCTCGTGTTATTGTGAACAATTTACTATGCACGTTATTCTTAAAAACAAAAAATCATGCTTGTAGTTGTGCAATAAGTTGCTCTGCCTATAAAATAATTTTCATTTTCTCAGCTGAGGCAGGGCCGTAACCACCATAGGAATTGAGGGGGACAAATCCCCCCCCAATAATTGGAAATGGCCAAATTGATATTTCTTAACGCTGCTTACCATTACGCACTGCTCTGTTTGTTGTTAGAATGGCAGACAGTTAAAAAATGGACATCAATGTCAATGTCTTCAATGTCAAAATGATAGCCAATCAGATCAAAGAAGGCGGGGCTTAATGTTTACTGAAGGTGAGTGTGAATTCTAGCGCGCCGCTTTTCGTTTTTACAATAAAAGAGTGTGTTCCTGGTAAGATATAAGTAGCTAAACATTTAATATCTGACAACTGTTTTACGATGGATAAGTTTAACGACCCACAGTAACATACAGTGATGCAATCTACTCTTTTTTTTAATGTTTTTTTGTCATTTTTAATAAAAAATATTTTATAATTTAATTATGTCATTCATAATTGAATGTGACGAGACAAGAAACTTTTTTCCCCGTCATTTTTGACATATTAGACATACAAACAAGTGTGAATGTGTGCATATTTTTCAAAAAATTAATTCACAACTAGGCTATAATCAGACCTTGTACTTCTTTTACCGTTCCTGTTTCTTCTTTATTCCCTTAAATCCCTTTTAATAATTTCATTATTTAATTTCTCTAAATAAAAAAAACCCCTCTCAAAAAAAACTACTTTGGTCTCCCCCAATGTTCAAGACATGGTTACGGCTTAGAGCTTTGAAATGACATGAGGGTGAGTAAACCACAATAAAATGAACTATCTCTTTAAATAGCCATTGATCACACGAGTAGTTCCTCAAGGGTTCACAGATCTGTTAAATAGCTTCCCAGCCGTGGGCAGGTGTTGGAGGCAGTGAGAGTCTGACTGAATGGAGCATCTGAAGCCTCTGGGTCACGTGATCTGAAGGAAGGTTGTGGGAGTCGCGTGTGTCCGGTCAGGGTGGGAGGCAAGGGGACTCCTGGATACAGGAAGTCTCTGAACGCTTTCAGGATGGAGCTGTCAGCTGATCCCTCAGGGGAAGGGAAGAGGATGCTGGCAGGTGTGTGAGTGTGTGTGTGTGTGTTTGTGTAGCATATCATTTTGACTGTAGCAGTGACGTTGAGAAGGTCTGTTTTTGAGATATAAAAAAACCCTTCGTTTGTGAGCTAAAGTGCAGCTGTGAATTTTGCACTGAGCCATGCAAATGTGTGTGTATACTGGTTTGACCTACATTATGAGGACCAAACGTCCTCTTTATTCAGGGACATTATAGAGACATCTCAATGTCCTCAATTCAAATCGTAATTCATAATTCAAATTTCAAAATGCAGAATGTTGTCTGCGATGGGTAGGTTTAAGGGTTAGAGGCTAGAAGAACTCATTAGCTCAGTATTCACCAAATGTCCCCACAAGGATAGGAATACCAGTAATTTTTGACCTTGTGGGGAAATGTTTTGGTCCCCATGTGGAAAACAGCTTTAAATCATATGAAATGTGTGTGTGTATGTGTGTGTGGGAGCAAATCAACTCAGGGACAGCTCTGTTATGTCTTAACACCAGTAGCGTTGAACTTGATTTGCCTTGCTGAAGACCTTTGAGAATAGGATATGAGACGTGCGTGCTCTTGGACAAGCACACTGTGTACTGACAGTAGGCTCTCTCAGCAGACAGACACTATGGGATGGACCTATGGGTCTGTGCCAAATGGGATACACAGGGAGTTTTTTTTTTTTTTGCCAATATCATTTCCTGAGTACAGCTCTTCAGGCCGAGGATTCAGGTGGCTGATCTTTACCCTTCCTTTCTTCTTACTGTCACCTGCTTTGGCCACTGTTCAATCTGTCAGTGTCCCACCCAATGGGACAAACTGAAAAACTGTTTTGAAGAAATTTAAAAGCTTAAAAATCTTCACATTTTTACTTTACTCATATTTGAAGTCGGAGGCTGTTTGTTTTGAGGGTTTTCAGTTCTGGTGTTTCAGTACTTGTGTGTGTGTTTCATTGTGTGTGTCTGTGTTTGTATGTGTGTGTGGTTAGGAGGGCAGGTTATTGGCGGCCTCTCCCATTCTCTCCTGTAATAATGGTGTTTAGGAAACATGAGCAGACAGGAAAGGCAGATACAGAGTGGAAGAATGGAGGGATATCCCTTTACCGGGTTCCCTCCTTTTCCCTTTGGACCTGGATGGAGAGATGGAGAGTGCGGCAGTGCTGTTCTTCTGGGCTGCTCCTATTTCTTATTGCACACACACACACACACACACACACACACACACACACACACACACACACACACACACACACACACACACACACACACACACACACACACACACACACACACACACACACACACACACACACGTTTGTTTTTGTGAAATGTGAGGACATTCCATAGGCGTAATGGTTTTTATACCGTACAAACGGTATTTTCCATCCCCTTACACTGCCCCTGCCCCTAAACCTAACCCTCACAGGAGACTGTGCAGTTCACTTTCTGTGAAAAAAACCTAATTCTGTGTGATTTATAAGCATTTTGAAAAGTGAGGACATGGGGAATCTCCTCATATTTCACCCTCTTTTTGTAATACCTATGTCATACCCATGTCATTATACACATTTGTGTCCTGATATTTCATGAAAACATGCCCACACACACACACACACACACACACACACACACACACACACACACACACACACACACACACACACACACACACACACACACACACACACACACACACACACACACACACACACACACACACACACACACACACACACACACACACACACTTCTTTTAAAACTTGGTGTAATTTACAATGAGTTTTCATTTGGGTTGTGAACCAAGAATCAGTTTTTTTTTTCAGAAAAAGAAAAGAAGTATGAAGTTTGGCTACGCTAACATTTCTCGCGTGTGCATTTTTCTGCCAATGAGCACAAAATACAGTAGTAAAATATTTTTACTATTGTAGTTCACTCAGTTGGTTATTGTAGTTCTAGGCTGAATGTGAGCATGCATTTACTCATATCATTTGCACAAAAACAGTATTTCTCTAAATTAATAAAAAGAGTGAAATGCAAACTCAGACTATTATGCAAACCTGCAATAATTAAATGTTAAGTAACATAAATATATTTTTATGTATTTAATCTCACTTTACTATCTTTGCTGCTGACCTTTGAGCTGTGACCTTTACTGTACAGGTGTGAATTTGCATTTCCTTTACTTTGCCTACAATAATTAAACATTTTTTAGTAAAAATTAAACAAGCAAGCCCATTCAAATAACTCTAATTTGCCAGTTTCTTTTTAGTGAATCAAAAACATACAGCAAAACCAGTGTAGTCCGATTTCAATAATTTTTCCAGGATTGTTTTAAATGTATTTATTATCGAGTTTATCTCATCATTTGGCAAATTATATATATATATTTATTATTTTTTTTATATAAAAAATGGCACAGTTAAGAAACCAGACTTAATACCAGAGTCAGGAATCAGTACCAGAACTGTTTAATTATTTATGATTCCCATAGTTATATAATCAATCAGATGTTCCCTTATATGCACGGGCCCTTTGAACTCTGTAAGTAGAGTCTTTGGCCCTTCTAGCCTGTGTAACCTACTGGCCCTCACACCGGCAGAGTTAAATCTCATCAGATCTGGTTGTATTAAGGTCCAGGCAGGCTAGGCATTATAGCTTAAGAGCCCTTTTTAATTACACTTGGCTGGAGAGGAAAGTTAACACCGCTAAGTAATTGTGTTCAAGGTCACCAAGCGAGTGAGCGCTTCTTGATGGATCAGAGCCATGACGTTTGGGAAGTGTTCTATTTGTGTTCTTTGAAGTTCTGTCTCTTGTGAATATACTGCTGCAATTATCTAGCATTTTCACCGACTAAGCACATGCATTTTCCTTTAATAGACCTGCTTTTATGCTTCTGGTTACTCTGCCCCCTTGTGGCCATTCAAAACATGTTTTTGTTTATGACTCGTGACACACAATTTAAGACTACAAAATGTTCATGTTTCATATTTATCTCTTTATTTAACTTTCATTTGTCCTGTTGTCAGGTGCCACCAGGGATATTGGCTCCGCTTTGACCCGGATGTGCATGCGACACCGCAGCATCGAGGCCAAACTACGCCACTTCACCAAGTGAGTGATCGACCAGTCCATGGCGTGATTACTTTCATGCCTTGCTCCCCGCCAGTCAGACGGCACCGACAGGATTTTATGTCTCTGCCAAGCATTGATTTTCCACTACGGAGATAAGCAAACATCCATAGATCAATCAGCCTGCTCTAAGGCTTTAATGTGCTGTCTTCAGAGAGACCAAATTAGCTCACAGCTCAAAGATTTCAAATGCTGACCTTAAAGGAATAGTTTACTCCATGTCATTCCAAACTACTCGTATGATTTTCTGGAACAAAAAAGGGGATGTCGGGCAGAGTGTTCACACTGTTCTTTTACCTTGATTAAATACAAAAACTATTGGCTGCTAAGCATATATATATATATATATATATATATATATATATATATATATATATATATATATATATATATATATATATATATATATATATATATATATATACAATAAAGGAAATGTCCCTTTATCATGATACTGTATTTAAAGATAGTTTTGTAATCCAAATCCAAATAAGCTTTACAGATCTTTATTGGAATTTAGCAGTGTTTTTCATGCTTGTTCAATAAACCATAAACAATTACTGTACGTGCACCTGTGGAACAGTCTTTAGACACAATGGGCCCTATCATACA